>NC_133820.1:95823154-96124675 GCF_047830755.1 Zonotrichia albicollis
ACACAGTCTGTGGTTGTTAGATATGTGGCTTTCTCTCTCCCTCTTAGAGAAAAGAAACCATTTATATTCAGCTTAAAAATTGTTTTTGGAACTAAGCTGCAATTGTGCATATTCATTGAAAAAGAGTGGAAAGAAAAGTGGAATAGTAGTCTGTCACCCGAGACCTCCAAATGTAAATGAACTACTTTTAGAAAGAAACATAGCTATCCATCCTACTATCCATCACTGAGGTGTTAAGGTTAAAATGTATCCCCCTCAGTACCGTGTCTAGTATTTGTGTAATGTGAGGAAAGTGTAGAGCCAGACCATAACCTGTTCTCCGGTACTTACCCACACAAAGCTTTTCAACACCCTGGATATGTGCCAGCAGCAGAAAACAGGGCTGTTTCTGGCTGAACAAGGCATTCTGAATGACACAGGCAGAGCCCCACATGTGGCTATGTGGGCTGTTCTTGTCTGGGGATCATTCCTGCTTCAGAATTGCTTTACCCAATGGTTTTTGCCCAGCCAACAAGTTGTTTGGCCACATGCCAAGGACTTCCCAGCTCCTGCACCTACAACCTCCCAGGGTCCTTCATCTGACCCCTCTGGTCTGCCTGGTCATATCCCCCTTGGTGGGAGGTAGGGCTGCCACCCCCGGCTCATGGATCTGACACAGTGCCCAGGCACAGCTGGGGCAGCAACTCTGCAGGTGGACTTGGCAGCTGTCATTTCAGGGAGCCTTTAAAGAAGGGCAAAAGTGATCTTAGGCAAGTCCTCATGCAAGCTGGTGGCTTCTGTTTGCACAGGCATGAAGACCATGCACATTTAATGTGAAACACTCCAGTAATGATTTGAATAATTTGTAGTAAATTTAACATGTGGGGTTGTGGGAGGGGGTAGTGGAGAAAGGGCAGGGAGGAGAGGGAGAGGGAGAGAGAAAGGAGAAAAGGAAGAAAGGAAAGAAAAAAAAGAAAGGAAGAAAAGGAAGAAATGGAGAAAGGAAAGAAAGAAAGGAAGAAAGAGAGAAGGGGAGAGAGAAGAGAAGAGAAGAGAAGAGAAGAGAAGAGAAGAGAAGAGAAGAGAAGAGAAGAGAAGAGAAGAGAAGAGAAGAGAAGAGAAGAGAAGAGAAGAGAAGAGAAGAGAAGAGAAGAGAAGAGAAGAGAAGAGAAGAGAAGAGAAGAGAAGAGAAAAATAATAAGGAAGAGAAAGAAAGAGCTAAAGTATGGAAATCTGAAAGAGTGAATCACTGAAAGAAAATAAGTATGAAAGAAAAAGAAAGAAAGAAAGAAAGAAAGAAAGAAAGAAAGAAAGAAAGAAAGAAAGAAAGAAAGAAAGAAAGAAAGAAAGAAAGAAAGAAAGAAAGAAAGAAAGAAAGAGAAAGAAAGAGAAAGAAAGAGAGAAAGAAAGAAAGAAAGAGAAAGAAAGAGAGAAAGAAAGAGAAAGAAAGAGAGAAAGAAAGAGAGAAAGAGAGAAAGAGAGAAAGAGAGAAAGAGAGAAAGAGAGAAAGAAAGAAAGAAAGAAAGAAAGAAAGAAAGAAAGAAAGAAAGAAAGAAAGAAAGAAAGAAAGAAAGAAAGAAAGAAAGAAAGAAAGAAAGAAAGAAAGAAAGAAAGAAAGAAAGAAAGAAAGAAAGAAAGAAAGAAAGAAAGAAAGAAAGAAAGAAAGAAAGAAAGAAAGAAAGAAAGAAAGAAAGAAAGAAAGAAAGAAAGAAAGAAAGAAAGAAAGAAAGAAAGAAAGAAAGAAAGAAAGAGAATTTCCATCTAAGTTAATAGTAAGGAAATTTACAGCTGGTCAAAATTCCACCGGTTTGCCTCCAATGTTGATGAATGTGTTAAAAATGGTGAGACCCACAACCACAGTTTTCATAAAACCTATTGAAAAAGCTAAGCAAAATGGTGGTAAAAATAGCTACATTCATAGACATCTTGTCTACCCTGTGGTTCCCACCAGTGGGAATTTTTTTTCTTGTTTGCACACTTCCGCAAATCAAATCAGGAGTGTAGCATGAACATGAGGTATTTTACAACCAAGTTAGAAGGGCCAGCCACTTCTCAGAATGGTATGTTTCCAGAGTTTAGACAAGGCTTAAGGAATTGAACTAGCAATGAAAATGAATCCCTGGTTGATCATAACACTTCTACAGTGGTACCTAAGAGTTTTGTCTGGTCTGCTGTATTCCTTTGCTTTTATTTCCAGCTTGTTCAATGAAACCTCTGACTGCAAGAGATTCATTCATTTTTGTGTATGTGAACCAACTTAGAGTAACTCAGTTGAGAGTTTTACCTGAGCAAAACATGCAGGAACATAGTTTAGCCTTACAATAATGTCAGTTCCAAAGTCCATCACATTTAAAAATCAGGAAGATTTCAAATGCATAGATATCTTAATTTTCATGCCTCTCTGAGAAGATCTTGGCAACTAAACATGCAGAAAGTTTCAGTGATTTATAGGTCAGGATGTTTGATGATTAGTGGTCAAGAAACGAAATACCTTCCTTGTCTTAAACGCCTACCTAAATTTCTTCAAGGAAAATGAGCTGCTCTATTTGCCTAATTAGCTCTTACACAAAGGGAAAATGCTTTTCAGCTCTTCAGATAAATTAGTAACTTCATGGCCAGCACATAAAACATTTATTCCAATTGCTCCAATTTCTAAGAAACAGAAGCTGAAACTTTCTGTTTTAAAACAGCAAGAAAGGATGTTGTGTACAAATTTTCCCAGCAAGTTGTGCAGGATCTTCAATAAGTTAGTGTATCTTGTGTGTTTATATAATGTACATTATATATGTATTTCCCCTGGTATCCTCTTCAAATGTCAGGTTAGCTCTGTGCTGTGTAACTACAGCAAAGAATGGATTAAGAAGCAAAATCAGTCCACAAAAAAAAGCTGTTTGCCTCTACTTGCATGTGAAGTTCATTTGCTCTAGAAACAAGCACTAGAAACACTTATCATATCCCATCTGCCCAAGACCTCTTTGGATCCTCCCAATAAAGTGAAGAGCTGTTGCTCTGTTTAAAAGGAGATGGTTTCTCACTGGACTCTTATTCAGATACTCCTGTTGTCTTGGTTTATTTTTCTCATAAAAACAACAACCTGCATCAATGTTACTTTGGAAAATTAGGAACTTAGTGAAGATGAAAGATGCAGCCAAGTCTTGCAGCAAAACCTCTCATCCTGAACTCAGAGTGCAAAGGAGATTTCTGTGGATAGTGTTAGGAGCTACAGTAGTTTTCACCACCCTGACAATATACATATATTCCTTACAGGTGTCCTGCATTCATCCCTCTTTCATTCACTGGACTCTCCCAATTTGTGACAACTATCAGGCTCCAAACCTCTGTCCTGAGTGAGAGGAATGAGATCTTTACATCTTCCTCTGTCTCTGGGGAGTCCTTAGTGGAGGTGAAGTGAGAGTAGCTCATGTGAAATCAGAGTAGAAGGGTACAGTGGCACAGGTGGTGGAAGCCTGTGAGCTCCACCAGCTTCAGTAGGGCAGCAGACATTAATACAAGCTGGCAGTGCATCCTCAACAATACTCTGTCATTCTGTGCTGTCCACCACATGGGTTGTCACCTGCTCCTGCCACCTGCCAGAACAGAACTCATCTGCCAGTTGAATACATAGAGGTTTTTCCCTTTAAAATCCTTCTCTCCTCACTTCAGAGCAGTAATAACTTCAAAGGATTTACACAAGAGACGCCAATGATAGGCTTTGGTTGAAGATGCTGACTTCAGCAAAGACACTGAAGGTCTTAGGGTTTAAGTTCTCTGTGCTAATATATTAATGATAATTCAATATTTACAGCGTGAAAACTTGAGCTTCTTTTTTTTTTCTTTTTTTTAAGGAAAACAACACTTACTGTGCAGCAAAAGCTAACATCAAAATTTTTCAGGGCTGATTATGTGTTATCAGTACAACTGTAAATGTAAGGGGTTTTTTGGTAATATTTTATCACTGGTAGGAGAAAGGACCAAAAACTGCTTGCATTATTGCAGCTAATACCCTTCTTAAAGTTGGAAGAACTATTCATTTGAGCCTGGGAATAAGCTTTGTTCCCCAGATACAAAATCTTACAGTTAGTAAAACTCCAAGGGTTGCTAGTAGGCAAAATAGCTCCTTTGTAAAACTGTGTGTCTGCAAGTATGTTTGAGCTACCCAAGCTCTCCAGAAAATGTGCATTGAGAAGCCTTGCAGTGGGAATGCTGCCTTCCCCCTCCCAAAGGCAGTGTGACATAGAGGCACCAGTATCCTTCCACTACATCATTCTCAGCTGCAGTGCTGCAACTGTGGAGGAAGAAATTTATTTCCTGTCCCCTTGGTTGACAGACTCCCAGCCACAGCTGCCAGCAACCACTGAAGTGTTATGGCAATTTCAGGTTTCAGTATCAGTGAGTATCAGTTGGCATGAGCTCACACAGTCTCCTATCACCATCACACAGTCTCCTTTTTAGGCTAATAAAAAGCAAAGACTTGACAAGTGAGGAAAGAGGCTCCAGAAATTAGAGAGCTGGAGAAGCCCTCTGCTTCATTACCATTTATCTGAGTGACTTTGCCTTAGCATGGAGCAGTGGAGCAACGTTCTCCAACCGTTGTGGTGCCCAAGAGAGCAAGGTAAAAAACCTATGTAATTTAAAGGAGTGGCATCCATTGCAGCCTGGACAAGCATTTGATGTCCATATAGTGTTTGATACTTTCAGGAGTTAGTCCTCTGCGCATGAAAACCATCTGTGACTAACAATCTGTTTCTCTTTCCTAAATGTACCTGGGGAGAGGCTAACTGAGACTGTACATTTCTACAAAACGGCAGTTGCTGTACTAAGTTGAGTATCCCAGTGAAGTACCTAAAATAGGTGAAATCAATTTAGACCTTAGTGAGCATAACAGATCTCCCTCACTTACTGTTTGTTGCTAAAATTTAAAATATCGTGAATAAAACTTTGGCATCTTGAAGGGGAGTTATTTGTATACCTGCAAGAAGGATGGTAGCATGTTTAGGGACTGTAGTATTAGAGACTACAGGAGCACCTTAAAATCAGGAATACAGATAAGTGAGTACTTATCTTTCCTTTGCTGTGTTGCCATGAGCGGCAAAGCACAAGATAGTGATTAATTCTCTCTTTATTCTTAATCTACATTTTAATTCAAGTTAGGGTTTTGCTGGGTTTTTTTTCCTTTTTTTCCTGACAGTGAGTTTTCTTCTCTTGTCTTTCAAAGACTTCTTGTCTTCTTTAAGACAATGGAAATGCTACAGATCACATTGGACAGAATTCAAATTGAGGTCTCTGGGATGCTACAAGCGACATTTAAACTTTGATCATCAGCTTGTCCAACTTCTGTTATTCTTGATTTCATAGTGGGTGAAAGGAAAGTAGTCTGAGCAAAAAGTGCTTTATGCAAAATATTTCATAAAATCCCATGCACAATTAAATGATGAATTTTCCTATGTTAACTCTCTTCTGCACCAGAAAATGACTGCTTTGCAAACAGATATTTCCAATATTTGGGAGGAAGAGTCTCCTCCCATGTTAAAAGCCTCATGTTAGAGTTCCATGTTTGGGAACTATTTACTACTCATAGTTTAATAATTCATGTAAAAATCATATTTGCTGAATATAACTGTCCATTCATGGACTTTTTCCTGCATAAACTGATTTTGTCAAATATATTCATTATTTAAAAAAGCATTAATTATTCTGCAAGTTCTTAAACAACACATAGATTATGCACTGTTCATCCCTACCAAAGTCTCAATATATTTTGAGGTGTGAAATTATGTGATATACATTCCTGTGTCCTGGCTAGATGAGAATCAGCTTATTTAAGCAAATGTTTGCAATTGCCAGTTTCTCTCTCCTTCTATAAATATTCTGTCATCCATCTGTCTATATATTTGCTATGGAACCACCAAAAACAAGTACAAAAAGGCATGAACTTACTTGAACCCTTCCCAACACAGAAGACTGCAAATTTTTTGTTTACTGCAGAACTGGACTAAGGATCATTACATTAAGATTTTTAAAAAAAGGATAGCATCTAGTTAACATAAGTAGGAGAGTGAACAGAAAATGCTGTCTTCATCTGATTATTAATTTCACTACAGAGAGGAAAAAGAAACAGAAAGCTTTTTTTTTATTATTTTCACCTGCACATTTTGTGGTCTTGTCAAGATTTACTTCCAGCTCTAGCAAAATGAATTATAATCCCACTTCACCCTTATATGATTTGATATACAGCTTTAAAACATTGGCCCTAGTGTCTTACAAAAGTATGAAGGAAATATTTTTCCAACATGACATTCTACAACATTCATATAACCATCCAAAACCCAAGTTTCTAAATAAGACTCTAAATGTGCATGTCCAAGGTTTTCTTAGGATAAGGGTTTTCAAACTATGCATAATATTAAAATTTTAAAGGATATTCTTTTACTTACATATCAATATTGAAAAACGCACCAATGAGCTTTTCTGAAATTGAAATTAACTTCAAGACTCACAATGTAAGATGTTACCTGGGGAAATCTTACAGAAATGAAGATGACATGATAATGTCCTCTTTTCAGTAAACGAAATTCTATGTCATTAGAAAAATACATGCTTTTGTGTTGAGCAGCTTTCTGATATTATCTGTAAAATACACAAACCTACTTTTTGCTCACTTAAAGAGAACAGATAATTCTTCTTCTTGGCTCATTTATGTACCATGAATCATATTGTATTTGCTATACAGAGTTACAGTTCAGGGAAGGGGCAGACAGCAAGACGAGTAGGAAATGATCCAAATAATCATTAGTTAGTCCCTGGGTGGAGAACTCAGAAATGAAAAAAGGGATCACTTGCATAAGCTAAAAAGTGCAGACCACATCATGCTAGAGAACTCCTGCTATTTCATGGAAAGCTAGCAGACCCCATGGACATTACAGCTATCAGCACTTAGGATTGCATTGTTTGCAAGCAGTGAACCACCTGCAATTCTACAGAAAACTACTAATGCTAAGCTAGTACACGTATCATATAGCCCAGTTGCACTAGTCTCTTAAGTCCCACTTTTCTAGAGGAAAAATATTTTAAAAATGTACCTGCTCCATGTTCCTAGCCCACAAGAGCCTAGGACACAATGAAAGGGAGCCATCCTCACCTTCAGGGATGAGTTGTAGGTAAGGTCAGTAGAAAAGGCCATGGCTAAACATTCCTTGGCACTCTTTTCAGTGTATGCTGTTGGCAAACTTAAACCACTCGTACCTAAATTATTCTCATGCACCTGCCTTTTTCCGAAACCACTGCTGAGATGCAACATTCCTGGTTTTGAGCACATGACTGAGTAGCATTAATGACTCGTGTTAAGTAGCAAGATTTAGAGCTTGGATACAATTTACTGTGGAGAAAATGAAGAGCATAGAACCACAAGCCCCAAAAGCGTTGAACAGCTGAGCACATGTAATTTGTGTTAAGTAGCAAGATTTAGAGCTTAGATACAATCTACCATGGAGAAAATGAGGAACATAGAATCAGAAGCCCCAAGACTGCCAAACAGCTGAGCAAATGAAATATGTGTCTAAAAGGAGATTCATTTGTTGTGCTCTTAACTGCAGTGTTGAAGATTTTTGTGAAGTGGTTAACAAGAGAAATGTTTTTTCTGACTAAAGACAGCTAAGAGAATTCTAAGCTAAAATCAGCTAAAATATTGCTCAACTACAATTAAAAAGGAGCCACACACCATCAAAAAGAAAGATGTTAAAAATACTGAGAGCAGAAAGCTAGTATAGGGCAGCACTTGTTCACAAGCAGAGGAGCCTGATTTTCTCTTTGCTGAGGAGAAATGCACTGCAAACTAGAGCACGGAGGGCCTTACAAGCCCTGAGCTCAGAGCTCTAAGAAGCCTGTATGGGCCAGGCCTCCTGATGACCCATCTAAAAAGAACTAATTACTTTGCATTATGTGAAAAGAAAAACTAGGTTATTAAAGGGCTTTTGAGTTTTGGAGGGAGATGCTGAAGAATACATGTACTCAGTAGTAAAGCAGTGTTAAAATTAGCAAAATATATTGATGAGAATGCTTTGTCACAAACATTGCAACAACATAAAGTCACTGCATGTTAAGTTTCATTGTGGTGACTTAAGGTGAAATAAACACTAAGATGAAAGGTGGTGGTCATCCAGGTATAGGATAAAGGTTAACTTCTAAAATCTAGCAAAGACTACAAATCTTATGAAATTAATGAAAATTTTGAAAACTACAAATGGCAGCAACTTTACTCAACATTTATACATAAATGCAGATAAAATATATAGTACATATATGTGTGTTTAAATACTCCACGTTAGGTATGAAATATATGTTTTCTGTCAAAGTATATTATATTTGTGGCATAAGTTCACATACATGGGGAGCAATAGCAAGAATTCCTTCTGAGGACTAATCAGTTTCAAATAAGAGGGAAGCAGAGACACATATTTATGCCAAGAAGGCTTCAATGAGATATAATTCTGTCAGTTTGTTTCCCCTTTGCCTTCAAACTATTCTGTAATGCAAAACTATCTTGAATTCAGTGGTGCTTTGGCTCTGTTACTAACAGATGATTTTGTGAACAAACTAGGGAAATATCAGTGGTGAAACAGTTATTGGTTTTGGAAGTTTATTGCAAGAGTAATTGTAAACTGCCAACTGATCCATATTTTTATTAACGACTTCAATAAAAGAATTGCAAATGCATTCATTGAGTCTTCAGATTAAGCCATCTGGAAAGGAACACAACACGTTGGAGGTCACAGTTAAATTTTAAGATTGATAAAGTGAAGAAGTGTTCAGGAGAAAAAAATCAATGCATGATTCAGTAAAGAAAACTGTGGATTTCTACCCTGTATGGAAATAATCAAGTAGTAGATGGAGAATGATCTGTGATTTTAGTATATTACAAAATGGCAAAAAGTCAAATTTTAGAAACAAACTCTTAAAAATTTTTGTGTGTGAGTATTTGTGTGAGTATTAAGAAAGCTCCTTATTACTTGAGTATTAAGATTCTAAAGCAGTCTTATAGATGGAATATGAGATAAAAAAATAAAATTGTGTTACTCATTTAACCTGTTTCAGTTGACTCAATATTTAAATGGAGATAGCAATATTAATTTAGCTCATCAGACTATGAAATGCCTTAATTATATAAATCTTTTAACACAACTTGATCAAGAATGTTTCTAAGTATTCTGACCTGCAGTATAATGTGATACACAGATGTCTAAATGTCTGTGTTATTGTAGCTGCAGCTCTGTGATCACCTGTCATAACCCTCAGTGAGACAGCACAGCTCACTCCTGATATGCTGAGTACACTTCTTGTCTTAGTGGATGTTTTAGGTTTCTTCTAAAACATAGACTCTGTCTTATTGCAGTTTTTTACTTGCTGCGCCTTTTTCCTTCATTTCAAAGAGTTAGAAATTGCAGTTTCTTTATTGTGTGCAGTGTATATTGTGTGAGGCGCTGGGTCTGATTTTGACATCTCTTCCACTTTGGAGTGATCTCTCAACTAAACTATAAACAGGGCTTTAAATCTGAATGTTTGAATTAGCCACAGGGATTTTAAATAGACTTTTTGACCTAAGACTGTAAAATTCTATGTATTGTTATACACCTCTCTGTGGGACCGTTTGATCACTTTATTATTTATAGATTAAAGAACATTGTTGCTAATTAATACTGTTCTAATTGTTAGCAGTGTATACGTGCTTGCTTTGATGTTTTTTTGATCCTGTATTTTGGGGATTTCACTTACTACTTTTTTTTGGATGATTTGGGATTTTGGAACCTGCATTTTCAAGCCCTTGTTTCATTTTCTTATTACTGAGGTCTTCTCTATTCTAACTTCTTTGCTTCTCATCATGCAATTCCTTTTTCTTTTTAATCGAGTCTTATGAAATGGGGCAGCCCCAATTAATTCCTCAACACTACACAAGTAGATTCATTTTTCATTTTCTTCTGAAAAAAAATTTACTAGTACAAAGGTTAATATTTAGTTACCTATATGACATTAGCCTTATATTGTAGCTTGTTAAGAGGAATGCAGTTAATGCAATGCAGTGATTTCAGGCTAATCAAAAAGGGCAAGCTAGCAGTCTGCTAACATTTAAGTTCATTCCTCTGATGAAGTATTTCTCCCACAGTCTCTTGGACACACTGTTTCAGAGTGAGTAAAGTCACATCATGGGAATTTCTTTCTCACAGTGTGCCAGGTGAGTATTTGAGTACATAAGGTCAGACTGTGTGGTTGAAGCAGTTTCTACAGATCTTAAAGTCTGTGAATGATTCAATCAAAAATCACAGGTTTTGAATGGTGCATAGAATAGAAATCTTTTCTTTTAGCATATTACTAAGAAGTTACTAAAACATATAGTTATTACATATATCTTTGCATGACTATTTACACCCATTAAGTAATGTGTTTTATTAATTAACTGTGACCAACGTGATCTAAATGAAATGTTGTTTGTTTTGTTTCTTTCCTTTTTTCTTTAATGATCAGCAGAAATTTAAGCTTCTTAACAGAAAAATAGTCTTACATCTATTTTTATGATAAAATTCTACACCTAACATCCAATACTACAATTCATATGCACCACAAATATTCTTAATTTTTGCAGATAGAGAAAATGTAATGCTACACTTTTAAAAGTACAAAAAATAATTGTACATAATGTCTCAAACAAGAATATTATAAAGCATTAGGCAGACAACTATAGTTAAGTTATAATTAGTTCCATTGTGAGTTTCAGCTTCAAAGAAACCCAAAACTTCTAAGAAAAAATTCAGCTGACTCCACCAAGCTTTGCCTGTATGCTATGGCCTAGATCCACTAAAAGAATTAGGAGCCTAACAGCCATTGTAAACATCTAAGTCCAAAATGTAGATCTTCAAAGCCCCAGCTGAGCTTCTGCCTCACCCCGAGGGAAGATGGTTGTCTTCCCATGGCACCTAAGTTTCTGCTAATAATGTTCTCTAGATATGTTATACCACATCTAGAAAGACAGGTAGGCGTCTCTAACAGGAATTAGGAAAAAATGTTTATGTCTCTACACCTGACTGTAACCCCAAAAAGTTCCATTAAGCTGCAGCCTGACCTGCCAGGCGCTGGTCACACTCTTGCCCTGAAAGTTTCTGCAGGAAACACAATTTCTGTCTCTACAAGTGTCCTGATGTGACTCAGTTTTGATCTTTGTCTTGCCACTTGGTTATGCATAGCCAGCATCCAGAAACTTGTTTTTCTCCAGTCAAATTTTCTGAGGATATGTTTGCACTGCTAGCTAAGAGGTAGAAATAACAACTTTGTGCACAGCCCACACTGCTTTACTGATAGCAGAATCCCTGGGTCTGTTTGGACCACTCCTAGTGCCTTTCCATTAGCCCACACCTGCACATGGCTCTGGGATCACCCAGCAGTGCAGTGCATGCTCAAACAGCACTGCAGGCAGCACTTCACCAGGCCAGGGAGAGAGGGGAAAGCTGAGACAAAATGCTTACAGTGGCATCTTATGGGGCTGCCCATGCAACACACTGAATTTCATGGGAAACATTTCCAAGTCCTTTCTCATCTCACACTACACACAGATTTGGGGGAGCTAACTCAGTCCTGGGGATCCCATGAAACAGAAGAGGCACAGAGTGTTAGACGGAGGTCCATCCAACTACATTAGATTTGCCATTTGACCAAATTAAAATTTTGTACTCTCTCACACATCTCATCCCTTGAAACTCTGTGCAGTTTCTACCAGGAGTAAAATTCAAGTCAGGGGTAATCTGAAAAACTCTAGACAGTCTCTAACACAAGGCAAACTGCAGGTGGGTTTGACTTTCACTTCCTTTGCACAGACCTGCAGATCACAGAATCACAGAATATTCTGTGTTAGGATAGCCCCACAAGGATCATAGAGTCGAATTCTTAAGTGAGTTGTCCATATGGGGATAAATACCATGACCTTGGCATTATTAACACCATGCTCCATTTGCAGAAGCAATGAAAGCAGTGAAAGGTAGAGGACCCACATGCAATGGGTTAAGTCTTAATTTCAGAGAATAAAATGTAGGAACTGCCCAGAAAGACCCGCAATCTCATTCCCCATTGCCATAAGCCTTCCTCATCCACATCCAGCCTTCATCCTGCCAGCCTGCTTCCTGCCTTTTCATACTAGAAATCTGTGCTCAGCTTTTTTTTTTTTTTTTTTTTCCAAGAACGTTTGTGGGGTGCATCTACTTAAACTTAAATTACCAGAAAAGTCTTTAAAGTATCCCTCCATTTGATTTAGTCCATGAGGAAAACACAAGAACTTTTAGTTTCTGTGGGAAGTGGAAGTGTAAAACACAGTAAAGAGAAGAGTCCCATGACAATGAGCAGTATTAATGATTAATGGTTTTGCCTGCAAAAAATTGTCTCTAATTTCTACTCCTTTAAGTCTAGAAAGTCAATTTGAATGAAATACTTTCATTTTATTTTTGGTGTAGGAGTAAATGGCTTGCTTATCTTTTAGTGGGGAATTCTGATAGTGGGTTGTGCTCTAACAGAAATGGAATTTAACTTTTTTTCCATATTACCCATTAACTTACTGACACCAGCATTTCCTCCAAAAAATAGCAAAAGTTTGATCCTTTTCCCAAGTGCCAGAGTTAATAAATGGAGGGACTTTGGCTGAACCCTAGTCCCATTGAAGTTTGTAAGGAAACTGTTAGAGGTTAATAAGAGCAAGGCTAGGCCTGTGTGGAAGGCTCTTGCAGTTCTCCTATTACTTACACAATTTTCTCATTTAGTTGATTTTGCTTATAAAAATGGAAAATTATTTTATTATTTTAAACTTTCAGAAATAAAGCTCCAGTTTCCAATACAGTAAAAATCATGCACCACTGCTTCATCTCTTATGCTTACATAAGACTCCTTCTCATATTTATAGTCTTGTTATAATTTGGAGAATTCTCAGAATGGCTTAAATTAAAATCTTTCACATTTTAATTTTTTTAAGTAAAGAGGAATGCACAGGCTTTTCTAGGCTAAACCTTGTAACTAATAAAACATCAAAGAAAGATGATGAAAGAGATACAAAGATAGTATATGTAAATGCTACCAAGTGATCGTAGCTTATAAGAAGAATTTAGTATAGCAAAGATTTGGAATTGCCAATTGAGATTTAAAAAAATGAACCACTAAAATCTTACCTCTAGATTCACTAAGGAGCTTTAACTATGTATTTCCCTCCAGAACCCTTGGAGATTGCCTAAGTACACCTCTGCTTTGCTCTCCAACTTTAGGGCTGTTCTGCACTCCCTGCGTACAAAGGTGTACATACTCCCTGTACACCAAAGGTGGCCCAACTCGCCCCTGTGGTGTGTTCCTTCCACTGTCATGTCCCAAAAAAGCTGATGTCTCCAGTGGCACTGTCTGGAGCTCGTGTTCAGCCAGGGTAGCTGGGTACCAGGAGTTACCATGTTTCTGGAGGTTCTCAACCTGCCCCTGAACTCTTGGGGAAGATCAGCAGAAATCTGCTGAGGGTAAGCTGGGCAATTTCCAGCTCTGCTCTGTGACTGCTGATCCAAGTCCTCCACTGTTAGGCAGTCATCAATCATTTTTCCACCTCACTTATGGCCAAATTCCATTCTCAGATGTGCATTCGCAAATCCCGTTGACGTCAGTGGTTAGTGGTTTACCAAAGGAGAAGAATTTAACTCTTCATATAATTTTCTCCATATTCTGGAGATCCTTTTTGCCTTTCCTGAGGCAATAATTTTCCCTTAGATTTACATTTAAAGGTCATAAAACATTAAAAAGGCTGACATTGCCACTGTCTTGTACCACCCCACTGAGCTGATAAATACTTTCTAAAACTGATGGTGACCCCTTTGCTTTGCTGTTTTTATTGGTAAGATACCCTGCTAGAAAACAGGGTATGCTAGCAAACTTAGATTTGCAAAAGCTTCATGGGAAAAATATCTTGTCTTAGGAGCTGCTTAAAAAAACAGGGAAAAGGATCTGTATAAAAGAAAAAAACAAAACAAAACAAAACAAAAAATTCAGCATTTTGAGGTATCTTGTCATGAGATTTCAAGTAATCCAAAAGCCATGTCATTAGGGACCAAATTGTTTTTAAATAAATACAACCTAATTTTATGTCTCTGATATGGGCTAAGGACTAAATGAGCTTCCTGGGCATTCTGTACTTTGGTGTATTTTTGAGGGCTAGGATGAGGCCTTGTGAGCCCAGTTTAGAGAGAAATATGTTGCAGTCCTGAGAATCACAATTTCGTTTTGTTGGAGTCTTTCTTCTCAAGCTAGAAATGAAAATGCTCTTTATTATCAAATGTGGAAAGTATCCTGGCTAGCTTTAAAGTTTACTCTCAACAGTAAACTTTATTGCTGATTCAACAATTTTAAATAAAGTTTGAAACTTACTCTGAGATGTGGCTGAAGTGGAAAGATGATCTTCAGTCCTCAGCTATTCCTAACAAATTACATTACTAGCTGGTAAAATATAGTCCTGCAGAACTGGTTCACCAGGACCAGTCAGTCTTTCCCTAGGATGTTCTTGAATATTCTCAGGGGGTCATAAAGTGTTTCATGGGGTATCATCAGTCTCTGGGAGGAAGAAAAGAAAGTGAAGGAAAGGAAAATAAGGATTTGGTCTTTCACAGCTCCCTTAAAGAATATGGATTTCTTCTTTTACAACATAACTTTCAATTAGTTGGATCTGATTCAGGGCCAACTGCTGAATCCTCACACTGCAGGCTGCAGCTCAGCTGCACAGTAGTATCTTTACATCTGTGCCAGCTAGGGTTATTACTGAGTTTTATAACTTCTGCTATAAATAAAGCCTTGTCATCTAAGCATTCAATTTAAATACCTCTCAGTTTATTTTTGAACACTGGAAGTTAATAATAAATATCATCTTTGTTTTCTAATTTTTTTACTGAGTTGATTTAAATGCTCTTGACAGCTCCAATCCAATCCTCCCATCCAAGCTGACAAGCATGACATGCATCTCTGCATACAAGCTCTCAATTATGCATAATCCAATGTTTTCTAGGGTTTTAATTGAATCACTAGTCTCAAACTTGTTATTTTTAATTTACAACATTTGATTTCTGACACCGGCCCCTCTATGTCATAAATTATGCAGGCAAGAGCCTTAGTTGTGTGGGTGATTAAAAAAACTAATTAGGCATGATTAAAAAAAAATAAAACAGAGACCACTTAAATATGTGCATGTTACCATATAAGAGAGGCTTATTTCACTGGAAATGCCTGGGTGATTTTTTTTTTAAGAGATTATGTTCAGTTCAGTACAATTTGATTGATTTTGACAGAAATGAAAGAAAATGTAGGATTTTTTCTTCCTGCATATATACCAGAAATTGCATTACATGCCCGTTGATGTGAATTTCTCCCACAGCTCATTGAATGTAATTTTGTTAAGTGGGCAGGAAAATGAATATGAAGAAAACTGAATAGAATCCAACATTTTCCTTGGCACCAGTAGCAAAGTGAAACATGGCATATATAGATATAAATATATGTATATATATACATGAGGTACAATTAGAGGTATTAACCTTTTATGCCTCAGCTAAGAGCAGCAAAAAGGAAAAGTTGCAGAATGTTAAACAGCACTAAACGACAGATAGCAGAGGAATGATGTGCCTGCAAAGGCTATAGCTCTATAGCAGCAAATTAAAGGAAAAGAATGATTTTCTCTTTAATGAATTAAAGTTACAATGTACTTGCTATGTGAACTTGCAGATGTTTATCATTATTATTCACTAACACCTTAAATCTGGCTATTTCAAATACACTGTGTCAAAAAGAACAGAATCTCCACACTTTTTAGCATGTTCTTATTCCAGCAATCTGGGGAAAAATGAGGAAGAATCATCACTTCCCTCCAGCTGTGCTATATGATCTCTGTGCTCTGAGGCTCGAGTCTGTGCACATGGACATACACAGTACAGCTGCTTTATCACCCTAATTCAGGCTGTGGTGATAATATGAACGAGCTAAGGAGTGGCCTCATCAGAAACATACAGTTCAGGAAAGAATTTAAACTTATACTCAATGTTGAACCAGTGCAAAGCTCCCAAAATGCTACTCTTCCACTCACATGTAGTCATGTGCTTAAACAGTTTGCTGGATTAGGACCAAGAGCTCAGATGGAGGTGCCTGAGGAAGAAGCCGGCAGATTTGTTAGTGCTAACACCCTTAACAGCTTTCAAAATTCGTGGTGCTGATAGAAAATCCAGGATGATCAGTTGATCCTCTACAAAACTCACAGTGAATTCTAGATCTGAGGTGATGTTTCACCTGCATCCAGGCAGAAGATATTTCACAAGAACAGGGGGTTTTTCAACTACTGGTGTCCCCAGAAAAGTATCATTGAAAAGCTCTTTTCTTTTCCCCATGAGGAAGCCCCATCAGAAATAGAACAAGGATATTGGAAAAGTCTCAGGGGTGGCAAAAATGGAGGGCTGAGCCCTCAGTCTTTTTCTACAGTGGGCAAAGATACAAAAGCAAGGGAAAAATCCATCTTTCCAGTTCAGCCATCCTTGGGTGCCACAGGGGGCAGAGGTGGAATGTGACAAGGAGCTGAGGAACATCATAATTCTTGGCACATCCTCTGCATGAATGACCTCAGCTGCTGACTGTTGCTTGGAATGGTTAGGGGAGACACTGTAATTCAAAACTCATTGAATTTCACAAAAAATTCAAGATGTTCATTAATAAGCTATAAAGAAAAACTTAAATTATTGTCTTTATAATTAAATGGATATCCAAACAACTTTTAGATCAAGAAATATGAGTGCTTGGACATTGAAGAAAAGAGGTCTGAACTCTCTTCAAAGTGATCCTTCTGTGAGTCCTGAGAAAGATTTGGAATGTGCCCTGGCAATGGAGTTGGAGATAAACTGGGAATAGGATGATTGATACCATGCTCAAACATTCTATCTTCTCCTACCTGGAGGCCTGTCTGAACTGGCCAGAGATCTGTTTTAAAATTAGGGAAGTGCTTCATATTCCTAAGGAGAAACCAATGGGAAAATCTAAGGTTTATCTGCAATTTCAAATGTTAGAAAAGATACCAACCCACAAGTATGGAAGGTAGAATAGGTATACTTTGATTGTATTCACATGTTTTCATATTTTTCCTCTAAGTCTGGATTATGTTCAGTTACTGCACATATTCTTAAAAGCTCTATTAGAAATCCTCAATACTTCTGCAAATCCAAATTCTATTTAGAGGGGATCTTCTAACATAAAGAAGGGGATCTTCTAACATACAGATCTAACCAAAACATTTTTTTTACCAACAGAATCTAGGGTTTCCCTCAAAAGAGAGAGGGTATTTTGCAGAAGATGTAATTAGAGATGAAACCACGAATTTTCAAAAAGCTCTTCAACCATTGTGGTCAAAGTGGTTATAAATCTCCTAAGGTCTTTACTACAGCTGGCCTTTGTATTAGTGCACAGGGATAAGTGGAATAGGCAAGGGAGAAATAGCTTCTTTCTCTTGAGTAACTTGCTCTCAAAGACTTAACAAAACAAAAACAAAACAGTAGAAGTGCTATAAAAATAATGGAGTTTGTGGAGAATTTGGCAGTGGCCATAATATTTTTACAACAACCTTCAGCCAGAAAGCTTCTAAAATGAAACTTAAAACAAACCAAGGCTTAAGACTGGATCAGCTAGAAAGCATTAAAATAATAGGCAAACCCACATCATTCAAAGTTTGTAAGAAATCTGTCAGGTATTTTAAACTTTAAACTAGATATGTTTGTAATTGCAAAGAGTCTTTCTTAGTTAAATTCTTGTAATAATTAGAAACCTTTCTTTAATTTCTCTGTGGACACTTTCTAAACAAATGTTCTGTTTCCTACTTTGTCCTTCAGCATAAATAACTCTCTTGTCGTTACTGTTTGGATATACTTTAGGATAGCTGTCCTATTTTCTCACAGTTTCTCTTTTGCCAAATTTAGTTAGTCTGTTTCTCCTTTGGCTGGAAAAAAATATTCAAATTACCTAACCTACATCATCTCTGTCCTCCTATATATGTCCTAATATAATTTCATAAATGTACAAATAACTGTCTCCACATACATAAGTGGTGAGAGGCTGGGCATGACCCAGAAATGTGCACTTGCAGCCCAAAAAGCCAAATGTGGCTTGGACTGCATCAAAAGCAGCATGGCCAGCAGGGCAAGGAGAGGGATTATGCCCCTCTTCTCTCTTGAGAACACACCTGGAATGCTGCTTCCAGCTCTGGCAACCTCAGCAAAGAAAAGGCATGGACCTGTTGGAGCAAGCCCAGAGGAGATGATTAGCAGGATGCAATATCCCTCCTATGAAGAAAGGCTGAGGGAATTGGAATTGTTCAGCTTAGAAGAGTGGAGGCTACTGGGTGACGTAATTGTGGCCCTTTAGTTCCTGAAGGGAACCTACAAGATGGAGAGATACTTTTCAGAAGGGAATGTAGGGAGAGGACAAAGGGGAATGGCTTCAAACTGAAAGAGAGTAGGATTAGGTTAGATATTAGGAAGAAATTCTTTACTGTGAGGATGGTAAGGTCCTGGAGCAGGTTCCCTGTAGAAGTGGTGTTTGCCCCATTGCTGTAAGTTTTCAAAGCCACACTGGATGCTGTTTTGAGCAATCTGGTCCAGTGGAAGGTCTCCCTTCCTGTGGCAGGGGGATTGAAACTAGGTCATCTTCCAAGCCAAGCCATTCAATCATTCTGTGATAACTAAAGGTCTTTTTCTTTTCTCTTTAGACCTCCTTTTTCTAGTTCTAATCATTCTGATCATTTTTATTTAATCTCTTTTACCACAATTGATCTACATTTAATTGAGATGTCTAAAGTGTCATTTAATACATCTGAACTAGGTGTCCTAAACTGGTTTTTAATGATGTGGTTCTTCAGACTTCTCCCACACTTTTATGTGAGTAAATGAGATGTATAACTGAAAAAATATGTTTGTTTCTCTCTTACTGTAAAAAGAGTATAGTTTGACTAAGGCCAGAATAAACACACATTGTAGGCCTTTGTATTTGGCTAGAAACATCCAATAACATCCTGCCTACTAGTCAGAGCTTCCTTCAGAAATAATGCTATGGGAATCTTAAGCTCTCTACTTACTCCCAGTCCCTGTTGGGGATAGCTATTCACCCAATTCTCTTTTCAGCTGTTCCTCACAGTTGTTCAAGTTTGGGGTTTATTCCCTCAAAGCAAACCTACCTTTTAACATGAGAAAAGAAAATAACACTTTTCTTGATTTAGCCTAGAACTGCAGCTAGGTATTCACTAAGATGCTAGTTTGCTCTTCTGGCTTAGAAGAAGTGAGAAGCTTTTCTTAGGAGCCTCTAAAGAGATGCTTGTTAGAAGTTCCTAGGTCACAGACCCATGTTGCTACTTCCTTGGCAGCATAAAAAAAAAGGATAGTCATGTAAGAGAATCCATATTTAATGCACATGTCAGTAGTACCTTGCATTCAGGTATGATTTCCAGGGGAAAGGACTGAAATTCTGTGCTTCCTTGTACCCAGCTTCTGACAACTGACTAGTGAGACTAGTGAGAGATGGAGAACTAGTGAGAGTTCTAGTGAGAGATGGAGAAGTCATTTCATATTTTAAAGCTGTAGACACAGGTAGACAATACCCACAGCCATTCTCTCATCCCTCTGTGGGTCCTCATGAGCTCAAAATCAGCCATATAACTAGTGGGACAATTTTATAGAAATTGATGTGTTTCTGAGTGGGCTAAACAAGATTGTGAAGAAAGGATATCCGCATCCAAATCTGTCAGCTGAAGGCTTCTGAGTGAGACCAGAAGCCTTTATTCTATCAAACTGAGTAGGAAATGCATGTGCATTTCTGTTTGTTGGATTGACACCCATCTCTGTGCTACATCTGCTCATCAGTTATTTTACCCACCTGTTTCATCATGTCTTCAGCTCTTGGCCTACTATTATATTCCATAGAGGATCTAGCCCTTCAAAATTTTGCATTTCCTACAACCTCTAGTCAAGCATTGATGTAAATAATGTATGTTGTGGTTTAACCCCACCCAGCTGCTTGCTCACTCCACCCACAGTGAGATGGGGAGAGAACTGGAAAAGCTAGAAAACTCATGAGTTGAGATAAAGACAGCTTAGTAAGTAAAGCAAAAGCTGTGCGCACAATCAAAGCAAAAGAAGGAATTCACTCACTGCTTCCCACGGGCAGGTAGGTGTTCAGCCATCTCCAGGAGGGTAGGGCCCATCTCACACAATAGTGACTTGGGGAGACAAAAACCATCACTCCAAACATTCCCCTCTTCATCTCTTGCCCAGTTTTACATGCCAAGCATGAGGCCACATTGTCTGGCATATTCCCATGGCCAGTTGGAGTCTGCTGTCCTGGCTGTGTCCCCTTCCAACTCCTTGTTCACCCCCAGCCTGTTCACTGCTGGGGTGAGAAGCAGAAATGGACTTGACTCTGTGCAAGAGCTGCTCAGCTCCCTGTGCCATCACCATCCCTGGAAATGTATAAAGACCAGTTAGATGGAATTCTGAGCAATCTGATCTAGTGAAAAGCATCCCTGCCCATGGCAGGGGGGTTGGAATTAGATAATCTTTAAGTTCTCTTCCAAACCATCCCATTCTATGATTCCATGATGCTATGATTGACTCTGTGATTCTATCTACACTATTTCAAGCACAAATGCAAAACACTGCCCCACCAGCCACCATGAAGAAAATTAACTTTACTGTAGTCATAAACCACAATGAGAAAGATGTTAATTTCTACTGAAGAATCCCAACAAAAATATCATCAGATGCAATTTCAACTGAGTGTCTGTAGTTAGCTCTCCTACTTGATTTTGCTCATATAAAATTACGTCATTGTGTTCTGTAGTGGAGTTAAGGAAGGACAGGTTCAGTGCCCATATAAGGAAAATTACTGAAAAAAATATACAACTTACATTCACATCAGGTCTGTGATCTCACCTTTACTATGGTTGTGGCATACAAGTCAAATACCTCATCTTCTTGTAAGAATTGTTTCCACTTTCATCATGCCAGGGATTTGTTTGTCTCTTGAATTCTGTATACAAACTTTGTTCTCTTTATGAGAACGTAAGAAAAGAATGATCCTTTCAAGAAAAAAAAAAAAAGAAAAAAAGCTTGGCCACATACCTCCAACTGCAAAAGCTAATTATGAAGATTAACAAATGGACCCTTCTCTGTGTTTCTTCAGTGAGAATTTGGGTGCCTCCATTGCTATTACTTGAAGACACTCTAGGGTGAAGTCCCTTCTCTAATGAAGATACTTAAGTGGAATGGAATCAATCTTAATAGATGTTTCATTTCTGTCATGAGAAGGAAGACTGTAGCAGTTAAATTCTCTAAATCACACAAGTTATTCTGGAATAAATCACCCACAGTCCAGAACATGTTAGCTGTATAAACCTGTCAGTCATGATCAGCAAATTGTTAAACATTATAATACAGAAGATGATGGCTTTGATACTCAGGCCCTTGATATAGGTGCTGCAACTTCAACACCAAAGATGTATGTTTCTGCAAGCATGTGAGATGAAATTTTATACCAAAAAGCCTCCACTATTATTCCTTGAAGACTTCTCAGCAAGGATTAGAATAGACATATTTCATGCAAAAATCAGACATAAAACCCAAAATGGCTCTTATTTATGAGTAGGGAAATTCAAAACCTAGAGCTGCAACCTTTACTTAATGCCAAGGCCATGAAAATGCAATGATCTACAGAAATTCACACTTTCGTCTCTGGGGGCATTGTTACAGGCTCAAAAAAGTCAAATTGCTGTTACTTGAGCTTGCAAATAATTTATACCTATCATTTGTCTTATAGTCCTAGCATTTGCCTGCTGTGCTGACCACCTACTCATGGATGTATGTTGTAGCAATCTTGTTCTTGACACAGTAACCAGAAAAGAAGAATGTGTTATTTTAGAGCATTTGAAATGTCTGGGACTAATCTACCAAGCAAAATCTACAAGCTCATACACTGAAAAAAAGGTATTTTTTCCAAAGTATTATATCATGAGTAATCAAGTAATTTTTTCCAAGGTAACAACTGACTGCACAAGCCAGCAAAGAATCTCTGTTCTGATTGTCACTTATTTAATTTCTCTTAGGAGTTAAATATGTATACAAAATCTTTTAAGAATTTTATAACACCAGTACTCCACATTCAACGTACACATGAAAGTGCACATTTTACAAACATTATTCTTGTTATTGCTATTTTTGATATTTTAATGCTTTAAATATTAATCTTTCACATCCTTTTCAATCATAAATAACAGAATGTTATTAGTCAGCAAGAACTGAAATATATTCATAACCTGGCCTTACCATTATCCTACAAAATACCACTATACTGCAAAACACATTTTTTCTGATGTCTTATATACAATTTCCCAGACCTTGTGAGTAGGGAAGATTTAAATTTTTATATCAAGCAGTGAAATCTACATTTTTTGGTACCAATGATTTTCCTTTTCATTGCAGATAAATTTCTGTAAAATTCAAGCTGAAATCCGCATTGAAATTATCTCTGTTAAGCAGAGGCTATGTGCAATCACTCCAGCATTTTCAATCCTTTGGCCAAGGGGAAAAATGTGTCAGTATCTTTCTTCTTTAAATTTATTTAATAGACCTTAGACAGAAAAAAAGAAAAACTCATTAGATCATCTAGTTCGTCCTGCCAATCTCTGTATCTATCATCTCATCTTGGGAAAGTACTGTAGACAGCCTCTGGGTGTTCTCTATAGATAATATTGGCAGAATATAGCCCAAAGTTTTTGTTTTCTTACAAGTCACCAAAATAAACAAACAAAAATCCCTCTGAGCTGAAACTAAACAAAAAGAGAACTACAACCAGCTGACCTAAAAAAGATCTGCAGGAGCTGTGTATGAGTTTTCCACCCTTTCACTATTCATTTCTAACACAAAAGCTGATCTTACTGAATTTGCAATGATGTCAGTCAGGGAAGAACAGTCCTATTTTTGGTACCAAAAGGAAAGAAGCATTAAACTTTCATATCATAAAATAGCAACATTAGGTTTAGAGAGCATAAGAATCAAAATATTCTAATGTTTCCCTAGGTTCAGTTTAATTCATATCTGTGCCATCAGAAAAATTGTAACAAGATCACAGAGTTGTGGAATTGTTTTTTTCCCACTCCTTCCCTTTCCTTGGCAAATTGAGAAAAGAAAATTGCTTCAAATCAAGAACACTAGTATTTCTTCTTTGTTATTCAAATGGAGACTGGGACTGCTGAAAACAATTTATTTCCACATACATTTCAATCATGCAATATCAAATTTTATGAAGCAAAGAAAACAAAAGAGAGCCAAACCACAGCAAATTTACATTTTTAAAACTTGAGTATTTATATTTGCCATACGGAATACTGATTTTAATGACTGTCTCAAGTTTTTAAGCGATCATAGCCCCACTTCATTGTAGCTCCAGCTAACCATAACTGTGGTGTAGACTCCTCAAAATGTTTGGTGTCACATGCCAAGAAATATGCAGACCTTTTATTTATAAAGGAGACTCATATTAACACCAATGGGGGTGAAATAAAGTTCTTGGGCAGATAAATTCTTTAAATTTTGAATATTAGTTTAGTTTAAAAATGTCTGTATTGTACAAAAACTTCAATCTTCTGCTAATAGTATCACAAAAATTATCCTTGTATATTCTGTGCAACACACACTCAGACATTTCAGCTGAACAAAACAAACTCATGAATTGCAAGTTTTCCCACTAGTAAACTCTGGAACTGACAGGGTCTTGCACTGTGATAAAAACTCCATATGAAATCCAAGAATTACTTCAGCATTTCATCAAAATCATGTGGCTTCTGGACCATCAAGAGGCATGTTTCACACCTGAAAAGCACCTCCCTCAGCCCATATAATTTTTGCTTACCATTGAATGAGAAACTCACTCCTTGCTGGCTAAAGCTAAAAAGGCAGCAAGGACCTGCATCCAAATCCTTGTGAATTTAATAGAAAAATTCCCACTGGAATGAAGAGGCTGAGGAGGATCCAGCCCTGAGCAATTGACAGTATGCCTCCTGATTTGTATTTTAAGCCTGGTAGAGACAGAATTCAAAATATTCATTGTACATGTATTAGATATGTTTAATATAATTCCAAGGCATAACTTTGATTAAGGTATTGGAAATATATGAAAGCAGAAGTTATTATATAAAGCATGTACCCATTTATTTTAGTATATTCATGTGCATTCACTGATAATACTTTCCTGAAGTTTCCAAACAGGTTTTAACAGAAAACAGTGATAAATGTCCCTCACTAGACACTCTCACTGATCTCATACTAAAAAAAATGCAAATCATCAAAATACAAATTTACACCTTCAGTTTAACTTTTGCTTAAGACAACCAGATGTTAGAGTTTCAGTTCACATAGGCTTCTTTTCCAGCAAATGTTTCAGAATGGCAATAGCAAACAAAAATAGACACTAACTTTCATTAATCTGACATTTTACATAGCCTATTATGATCCATGAACTTTGTAATCCTAATAACAATTTTGAAACAGCTTTGCATGTGGATTTAAGTCTACAAAACAGAAAGGTCAGCCCAGTATGAAAATAAATTCTCTGAAGTGTTTTAGAGATCAACATTAAGTAATTTTACTTCAACATGTCTAGGGTCATATTAACTATTACCTTTACCTCCTTCACATCTTCTTGGGACGTACAAAATTGAGGAGTGTTGACCCCTTTTTAGCAAGTTCAAACTTTGTAACTATGTGCCACACTGCCATAGGCCTGTTTGCCTGCATAACTCTCTGACTTCCATTGATCAATGCAGCCAAATCTGCTTTTCCAAGGAAAACACTCCTTATTACTAAATGTATATTTTGTCTGAATGCAGTTTTGTAAGCTAAACAGAAACAGAAATAGACATTCTTTGCTTTTTTGTAGAACACATATGGGGGAGCCGGGAGTTATGCAGGCCATAGTTGCTAGATGTTGACTTACTCTCTTTTACAAAGACATTTAAAATTGTTCCAGGATGCCTTCTTATACCTTTCCTATTAGTGTTTTAGTGAACTGTGTACACAATTAATTAAATAAATGAGGGTGGTTTTTTTAATTTTTACCCCCATTTTTTACTTCTTTCCCTGAAGTATCACATGTGGATATCATCTGCAGGGAAGATCCTTCCTCCTTACTCATCCTGAAGGAGACATAGCTCTTTCAGGCCACACGTGCCAGCATTGTTGGAAATCCAGACTACAGCAAAATGTGCTCTTACATAACATAGTCTGTATCACCTTGTCATTGCCAACTTCATGCCGACAATCACTGATTAATCACTCAGCCCTAGAGCATGTCTGAAGTGAGGCCCAATGTGATGTCTGACTCCTTAGGAATATTTCAGAGGGACCAGTTTTTTTTCTTTTAGCTATGATTTAGGTAAATAAATGTGAAGATACTGTAAGATTCAAATAATATTCTGTACTACTAGACTCCTAGCTGCAGCCTTGTCATATTATCCTTTCCAATCTTGGCTCAAAATCCGGAGGGACTCTGGATTGCTTAATTAGTTAATTTCTGTTTTGATTGGAAAGACAAAAGTAAACCTTTTGGAAATTAATTCATCAATTCAAACTGCATAACAGGCTTTATTGAAATGCAGTCTGCAATATTCTTAAGTCAGCCTTACCACTGAATGTTGGGACTTATCTTAATTATGGTTGGTTGTAATACTGTACTTATATTAATAATGTTCTTATGTTAAAGAGTTTTTTTTGACCTTTTGCAGTGCAGAAATCAATGAGAAGTTGATAAAGCCAAGTTCATTGCTGCCTAAAGTAAAGCAAGCCTGATTTGTTTACTTACCTAAGCCTTCATCTGTCAGACCCATTCTGAAATGATTTATAGACCTCTACCCAATGAAATCATTTAAAGTAGATTAGATTCAAGGAACAATCACCTCTAATATGACAAGCTGATGGAGGCTGACAGGTAACCAAGTTGCTCTGGATGGCAAACAAGTTCCTGAAATTCTGATTAAATTAAAATATTAATGGTACCACTGGGAAAATAAGATTGAATCATGTTAGGCGAATTCAGTATTAGAAACAAAATGCAAATAGAGAATCATTCTGTGTGAGGAAAGCCAGCTGAGGTACCAGGGGAAGTTACCTCCAGTAAACGAGAGAGCAGGAAGCGAATTCAAATGAAAAGCATTGTGTCAAGAGCTCACCTTCACCTTTCTGAGGTCTCTAAAACAACAAGGCCTAACAGGCTCTGGGGTTGGTCTGAACACTTTTGAGAGGTTACATATTTATTTGGACTTGCAGTCTAGTACTAATGAACAACTCCAGCTTTCCTAAGGTTATAAGGTTATTCTTTGAAGCCCTAATCCATGATTTTTTTTCCTCTTTTTTCATGTTTGCTTAGTTTCTGTTTTCAATCCTGTACATTAAGTGGCTCTGGCTGCACTATAATTGCTATATAACTAAATGTATTGACACTGCCTGCTTTGGGATCTGTATTAATTTTGACATACAGGGTAATTAAATGTGCTATGTGTCTCACGTGCATTAAAGGAACAATAGATGCCTTATCTGCCAGACACGCTGAAGTGTGCAATTACAACATGTTAAGAGCAGTTGTTTTTTGCTTCACAACACCTTTTATTAAGGTTCTTTTAAATATCTTTAGATGTTATTTAATGGCTCTGAAGTAAAAACTATCCATCACAAGTCATACTGATGGGATTTATCTCGCCTCAATTTAGACAGGGTAGACATCTTCATCTTCCCTAATTGCCTAACCCCCCCATTTCAGCAGAGAGAAAGAGCTGCTTGTAGATTGCCAGTCATCTGGTCTGATTTTTAAAGTTGCATTTGGATTTAATAAATTGAACCCTGAACACATCCCCCCCCACACACACACACTATTCTGTATCTTCACAGGAGGAAGAAGCTTGGTGGAGGCAGCAGGAAACACCTAGAGGAAACACTGCACCACAGTGCCTCTCAATAGCAAAGTGACAACCTAGTTTCAGAGTACAGAGATCTTTTTTTTTTTTTTTTTCCTAGAAGGCACTATATAAACTGTGGGGGCAGTGGTCAATCCAGTGAGATCCATAGCTAGGGGAGGAATGTGATTAACAGGAAAATAAAACAGCTACACAGAGAGGGAGAGCCTGCTAGGTAGCCTTATTTACTGGGATGGTTAGTTTTAACAGAAAAAAAGAAATTATGCAATATGGAAGCAGCGGAAGGAAAGACAGGACATGGATAAAGCACTGACCACAGTGAGAAAAAAAAGAGAAACTGAAAGTTTTTATACACTTGTAGAGGCAGGGCGGTGAAAGGTCAAGAAGAGAGCAGGAGAATGTCCTAGGAAATGATCAGCTCTCAAAGGTGTTTGATGAGTTTTGTGACTGCAGAAAATTGTGGTGCTGGAGAAGTAGTGGTCTGAGGACTTGGGCAGAAGAGACTGCTTTTGTTTTCTGGCCTGAAAGCAAGAGGAGAAGAGGAATGCCACAAACAATGACTATGTCCACACTCACATTACTAATTTAAAAACCTGTTTAAATGTAACTTTAGACTGTTAGGATTATTGTACTGTAGACTTTCCAGTAGCAATACTAAATTGAAAACTAGCAGCAACCTGAAGCAGGTTGGTCAAGCCTTGGGGACCAACAGAATAAAATGCAGCTCAGGGGAAAGAAAAAGTCAGCACCTTTACAAAATGGATAGCCAGCTTGGCAACTAGTATAGTGGACCTTGTAGAATACTAGCAAAGACCATTATCTTGAGGTGACTTTTCCACTCATGTGCTCTGGTCTGAAAAATCAGCCCATAAATATGTGACTTTTTGAAATTATCTGCAGTTTCTCCCAGGTTGTAGGTGCTATGGTAGTAGAGAGGAAGTTTAACCTTAGCAATAAAGGAGTCTTTGTGTTCTCACCACATGTGCTAGATGAAAAATAATAGTGTATAAGCTATATTAAGAGCATTCTAGGTAAAATCCTACCTACTCAGAAGTTTAACTCATGTCATTAGGGAAAAGGATAGTAGAACTCTCACAATGCACATTTTATGTGTGGATCTTCCTCAGTGTCTGAAACAAATTCTCACACATCTGTGAATCATTATTTCCACAGTTCAACTACTTCTGTCTATACAATGTGGCTCTGAGACACAGAAAAATCTCCTGTGGCCAAGTGGCAAAAGTACCATGGGAAAATACTATTTTCTTCTGTTCACTGTTCAGCCCATAATGATCTTGTTATTTTGTCCAAGGTTTAAAAAGAATAGGCCCAAGTCCTCATTTCCTAATGATGTTAGAAATTACTTTTCACTCAGATTTTCAGAATGTTTTAGCACGCTGTCATTTCATGAGCGCTTTGAAAATTATTCCATGTCCTTAGGTACCAAAACAGAGATCAGGTTCTTTGAAGTTTTCATTTTTAAAACTTTTGACCTCTAGGTACATTTCACATTGTAGTAATGGAAGTGTGTCTGTAAGGTATTATTTCAAATCTTGTTATATCTCTGCCATTCAGGATATTAACTACTTAGTCATTAATTTCAGTCCTACCACTGTCTGACACATATGTCATATAGGACAACTCTAGAAGTCCAGTTTCTCTAAAGTTTCAAAACTAATACAGTCTAACATTTTGACATCTAGCTTTGGTATCACTACACAATTAATCCATCATTATATGAAAATGAGCAAAATATCTGTTACATAAAATTCAGGGCAAACAGAAGTGCAAGTAGGAGCTAGAAAATTTGAGAATTTCTCCATTAAAGGCTCTAGCAAGAGGATGGAATACAGTTTCTGAGCAAAAAAACCCAATGCCCTTGATCCATAAGTGCAACCAGAAAAAGGAAATAGAAATTTGAGACAAATAAAGTTGGCTGTTCATGCAAATTTCTGTTCAAACTTTCCCACTGACTTTCCCTTTAAATCCTGAAAATTTTAATTAGACAAAAATTTCACCGTCTTCAGTGCTCTCTGTGAATGTGCCCATGAATAGATCCTTCCTTCTCCTTTCAAGAAGGTAATATACTGACTGTATTGTAAAGCACTGATAATTCTCTCCTATTTTTGTATTCTTCTTCTTCATTTTCACTCACTCTCTCTTTCTTCCTCTACAAAGTTATATATAATTTGTATATCTATAAATGCAAACATAGCAATGTGTATATATGTAAGTGTGTAGCCATCTCTCTGTATATAGCATGGATCTACCTTAATAACTACCTGTTGTTCTACCTAATTGCAGCAGTAAATGTTTGTTTGAACTCAGACAATAATATTGAACTGCTTTTCTGCAACAGAAAACTGCAACTGTTATTTGTACTAAAAGCAATACACTCCAAATGACCTGGTGGTCATGGCTAAATATGTATCTTTCTTTTGCTTTAGATTTGATGGTTGTCTTATATATAAGATCTTTATGTGCATTCACAGGATAATCAAGGGTGTATAATGCATTTTTCTGTCCATTATACAACACAGATTTTAAGTAGATGGTTTGCCACATGGTTCCTATCTTTTATGCACTCCCCCCCATGCATGGACTGAAAGCATTGAAAACATGTGAGTAGCTGTTGTTGACGCTGGGTAAATATGGAATCCATAGATTGAATTTCAACATCAGCTATACAGGTCTGAATTTCTTGCAGCTTTGATTCTAATGCCCTAGTAATGTTTAAGCTATCAATATTAGCTTACATAACATTCAGGCTTTGGGCCTGGGTAAGATTAAACTGCTTTCCATTCTGGCAGAAAATTTTTAGCTTTTTCCAAAACTTCAAATACTACCAGGCTTCTTCATGGAAATGTAAAGAGAGTTTTCATTTATGATCAGGTTCTGAATTTTGGCTACCTTTGTCAAAAACTCACTCTCTATAGTGCATTCCAAACAAATATGAATCAAGCATTATTTCAAATGGATTGGTTTGGTTTGGTTTTGGTTTGGTTGTTTGCTTTTTTGCTTTTTGTTTTTGGTTATTTTTTTTTTTTTTTTTTTTTTTGTCTAATCTTGCCATCTTATGATTTGCCTTGTCATTTATTCCTGGAATATCTGTGTTTTTCACATAAAATCAAGAACAGTAGCCTTGAGCTTCTTTCCTCATGGACTTCTGACCTTGATTCAAGTCAGCTTAAAGAGTATTTGTTGATGGATCAGGCAAGGCTGATGGAGATCAATATTGGAGCTCTACAACTGCTTTCTGTGGAAAAGTCTCACTTAAACATGGAAGTTTCACAGCATGTCTTAAGACAAAAGGGCTTTGGATCTATCTGGGTTCCTCTCTTATGACAGCTTAGAATAGAGAACATGCTGTCCCTGTCATCAAATGCTCTACCCTCAGTTTTGTGCACTATTCCAGGAATTAAGACTTGATTTCAGTTGCAGTTAGTAAACCATAAATTCCTGTGAAAATTAAGACTGTGATTAGAATGAAGAAGTGTCATCTAAAGGTGACTGGTGAGTAAAAAAATTTGAACGGAGGCATCAGGCATGGAGAAATGGCACACACTTTATCAGTCATAGTCTTTTTCTTCTGTTTTACATTCAAATAAGTGGTACAGCTATGGGCATACAGACAAGACATGACCTGCTCCCACACTGCAGCCAACTCATTGTCTGAAAGGAAAGGTCAGAGCTCCCTGCGGAAGGAGATGGGGAGATGTGTTCTTGGGAGCTGGTACTTCTTTGTTGTTCAAACACAAATGCTCAGGAAGACTTTGAGATTTTGGGTAATACTGCCAAGTAATTGGGAGTTGGAGACAGCACCTCAAGCAGTTCTGTGCTGCCTCAGTACAGCTTGGCCACATTTGGACTGATGGTTACCCTCCATCCCCTTGTGCCATCCTCAAAAGCATGACACTAGGGCAACAGCAGGGCTTGCTTCTTGCAGAATTTGAGGTTAAATTCAATTAAGTTCAATATTATTAAGGAGTTTTGATTGCAAGATCTTTGGCAGTTCAAAATTTTAAAAAATACAATAATGGTCCAACTTTGAAAAGAATGATTCTCATCAATTTAAAATTTACAAGGAAATGCACTATTAACATCTTAGAACATGTTTTTTTCTGCTTTTATATGTGTTATGGTTATTGGAGAAGATGGAGGTTCCTAAAAGAACAAAAAGACTCTCAGAAAGTTTCTGAGTGCCTGCTATACATGACTATCCTAAAAAACTGTGTGCTTAAGACAGAGCTGTGAATAAACTTGTATGAATTCTAGAAAATATGTTTATACCATCAATTTTCAATTTTCGCTTATTTTCTCTGTTGGGTGCTTTATGAGTGCTTTACCCCAAACCTTAATTCTTTTGCATGCTTTCATGAATCATGCTGATATTTTACCTCAAAATCTCTACTGCAACATTTGGTGGTTTTAAAATTATTTGCAAACATTTTGTTATATTTAGCAATATACATTGCTATTTCAGTGTAAGTATAATTTCTATACAAACAGTTCAACAAGTACATAATTCAGAGAAACTGACTAGAACAGCTAAGGTTAAGCTTCTGATTGCACAAACCTTTAGTTGGATATTTCAGTGAGACTCTCTAGCAAAATAAAATTAAATCCCTTTTTTGCAAATTAGTTAACCAAATTGTAAGCTTGGTTATATTTATCTTTAAAGCAAGCGCTGATCTGGTTGCCATATTAATACAGGTCTGTGCGGGAAAACAACTTCCGTAGAAAATGTGAATTTGACTTTAATTTGTAAACAACATTCTCCCTTATTCCTAGTCTTTGACATGTAGTGATGTGTAGAATCATTGATTTTATCTAACTGAATTAATTTAATTGTTGCGGTTTCATACTTCACCTTGATGATTTTGTTATGTTACAGTTGCTGAGGAATATCACACCACATGAGTTAGATGTGGTATGAGTCAGATTCTGCTGCTACTATCTATGATGATTGACTGATTAAAAAATGTTTATTTCTGGATTTATTGATTGATCTTCATAGAGATTCTTGTCTTCATTAATCCATTTTTAAGATAAATAAACTTTAATGTGTTCTTTCCTCTCTCTGTGGATCTGGGATACTTTCAGTCATGAAAGCATATCTTGATGATTTCTTTCAAATATTTATTACCTATTTATACAGCATTTTCTTCTAACTCTTTCATGAGAGAACAACTGTTGTTGTCTTCCAGCTGGTATGATCTGTTCCCTAAGCAAGCTGGTTTTCTGATAACATCGACACTGATTTTAATTGCGTGTCGTGTCATCATTTGCTTGCTCCTACTCTTTCTAGTGATGGGTATTTTCCAGCCACACACCCAAGAAAGTAGAAGAACTGATCAGACTGACACACATGCCCAAATACTGCAGGCAACTCAGGGCTTTTTCCAGTACCCTTCTCTCCACTAATCCCAGCTGGTGTTGCTCAATAAACTGTGAGCTCCAAAACTGCCTCTCAGCTTAGCTCCTTCTCTGTTGCCCTTAATCATACAGTGTCAGTGTGGAGGTGGCATCACTGCAGTGCCCACTGAAGGGGCTCTTGGGCACAGAGCACAGTGCCTCAGGAATGACCAAGCCTGAAATATGACAGCCCCAGGGGGACAGGCATCCTTCTGTGGCAGGGCTGACAGCTCTCTCCCTGTGGAGAGGTGAGCTGGCGTTCTGAACAGCTGACTGAGGTCACAAACAGCTTCTGTATTCAGTTGTTCTGCTGAGGATGACAGCAGTGAAAGAGCTCTTTTCAGGGGTCATTCATGCCGGTGTTGGTACCTGACACCCAGCCTGTGCCCACACTGTCACTTCCCCTCAGTGCACTGCTCTCCTAGAGTGAAGGAGGCATAATCTCACAGAATAGCTGAGGTTGGAAGGGTTCTTCCCCAAAGTCAGTGGAGAGCTCCCACCTTCCATAGGCAAATCCTGTCCCAGAGCTGATTACTTAAACCAGGTGATTAATTGTGTTGCATTACCCTGCCATGAACCCAAACAGCCACCTTGTCCATCAGTCAGTCCCAGACAAACAGCTGAATCTCATGCCTCACATCCTGTTTGTGCTGCTAGTGTATTTTCTGTTATTTAAAATATTGAATGTTGATTATTGTGATCTTGCCATACACGAGTTGGCCCAAGGACTATGAGTCACCCTTTAAATACACTGTCAAATACACTTTAAATACACTGTCAAAGTAATACTCTCTTAATAGAGTTGGAAGAACATAATCCATTCCTCTACTCCAAAATAAGATCAATGATACGCTGATAAATACAAAATACACTTAATAGATACTTTGCTATTTCTCAAAAGTATCCAGTGGCAGAAGTTGCCTTGGCCTGTGTCCTACTGAACCAGTGACTTTCACCAGCCTCTTTCCCCATCTGCTCCCTGGTTGCTCCAGAGGTCTTGGGGCAGAGCTTGTGCTTTCACACTGTTTGTGCACTCTGTATTAAAGGACTCCATGTTGTTCCAAGTATGGCAGAAGAAACGTTGCTCTGACCCTCCCTAGTTATAGTTTTATCTCAGTTGGGAGTAAACCTTTGGCAGCAGTACTAGTTCAGTCAGCAGCTGTGGGACTCTCATGTAGAGGACAATCTGGGGCAACCCTGTCCTAATCCATGGCACCAGGGATATACACTCTCTACTCTCCTTACCCTGGCTCACAGGTTTTGGACTATTTTTTTCTCTTTTCCTTTTTAAATTACATTTTGCATTCAGGAAAATCAGGTGTGATTTGAGTGGGGTTCAGATAAAAAGGCTGGCTGCATCACAGGTATCTTCAAATTCTAGTCTACAGACATTCTTGCACTTACCTGGTGCTTATTGCAAGGGCAAAGTGGAATAGTCTCTAGGCTTCATTGCAATATAAACATCAAATTCTATTATCAGCAGTCTCAGCATGGTTTTGCATTATAAAATATAGACTATAGCTGCAATAATAACTGTGGAAATATAGAATGTATAAGCAATAAATATAAGCGTAACTGAGGAAGCAGCTATTATATCCATCTCCACAGAATTCAAATCAGTTTCCTACCAACTTTGTCCATTGTTTTCCATGACCCTGTACCTGATCTTCTGCAATGGCTCCATTCATCATAATGAGTCCAAATGTTCTGGAAATATCTTCTTGTCCAGATGGGTAACATTTGTTAAGAAGCAGGTATATGAAATACATATATTTGTATATTTATGTGTATGCTGAAAGGTAAAATATTCATAACCCACTGAAGACAGCTTAGGCCTTTCTTAAAATAGGGTAGCTTTAATGAAAATAACTGTGATATGAACTTTGCTTCCAGCTTCCTTTGGTAGATTAAAGGAAAAGCATAGACATAAATATATTAACATGTTATTAATGTTTATTGTTGAAATATGTATATATGAGATGTGCTCCTTCATACATTATGTAATGTCTAAATTACACAAATGTGGGGGAGTTTAATAAGTACCCCACATGTTTTCATCTTTTTATGTAATTTTGTTACATTCTAAATTAGGCAAGCAAAAGTCACTACTTTTATTCATTTTAAAAATTGCTTTACATGTGAAAGCAGGTGAATAGTAACACTATGGAAATATTGTAGGTAACATTGCATTACAATCATTGATTTTTTTTCCCCTCAACAAAGAAGCGTGAATGGAGAACTGAAAAAAAACTATTATGAAAAATTGTAAAAATATCCAACAGAGGAGAAATAAGCAGGCTGATTAACAGTAATCTGTGATTAAAACATGCTGCCTATAGGAGACAAATTATTTTCTGTCAGTATCTTTATTTTTTTTTTAATCACTTTATCCCAAGCAGTACATTTATTGAGCCATGGTGGTGATTGCTGGATTGATGACTTAGCCAAACTCTGGGCAAGAGTTGAAGGACATATCTGGAATGCTGCAGGATAGAAATTAAGAAAAAAAATGCTGTCTTGAAGCTGTAATAGGTTGACTCTGGCCAGATGCCATGCACCCACCAAAGGTGCTCTCTCACTAACCCCCTTATTCAGAGAGGCGAGAGAAAATAAAACAAAGGGTTCATGAGCTAAGATAGGACCAGGAGAGATCACTCATCAAATACCGTCAAAGGCAAAACAGGCTCAACTTCGAGATACAAAGTGAATTTATTACTAACAAAATCACAGCAGGATAATAAGAAGTAAAATAAACCCTTAAAAAGACTTTTCTCCTACCCCTCCCTCCTTCCAGCTCTACCTGCTACGCCAGCAGTGCAAGGAGGGAGGGAAGGGGGTTATGGTCAGTTCATCACCTGCGGCTTCTCCCTCTGCCCAGGAAGAGGATTTGTTCCCCTGCTGCACCGTGGGGTCCCTCCCACAGGACACAGCTCTCTGTGACCTCTCCAACGTGGCTCCAACCTCACGAGCAGCAGCTCCCTGTGAACTGCTGCAGTGTGAGTCCATCCCACGGGCAAACAGTGCCCCTAAAACTGCTGCACGTGGGTCCCTCTTCCACAGGGTGCAGTCCTCCAAGGACAGGCTCCTCCAGCATGGCAGCAGGGCCCCTCTCCTTGGGTCTCCCATGGGTTTACAGCCTCCTCTCAGGCGTCCACCTGCTCCACTGTGTGGCTCCTCCATGGGCTGCAGATGGATCTCTTCATCCCCATGGACCTCCATGGGCTGCAGGGGCACAGCTGCTGCACCAAGGTCTGCACCGTGGTTTTTACCACAGCCTGCAGAGGAATCTTGGCTCCAGTGCCTGAAGCACCTCCACCTCCTCCTTCACTGACCTTGGTGTCTGCAGAGATGTTCTCCTCATGCATTCTCATCCTGTTCTTCTCTGGCCGCAATTAATACTGGGCAACATCTTTTTGTTTTTCTTTCTTCTTAAATATTAATTAAATATGTTACCATCATTTCTTATTGGCTAGCCTTGGCCAGCGGCATGTCCATCTTTAGAGCCATGAGGGATTGGGTCTGCAGGACATGGAGGAAGCTACTGGCAGCTTCTCACAGAAGCCACCCCTGTAGTCTTCCCTCCTCAGGGTGTCCCACTACCAAAAACCAGGCCATGCAAACCCTATACAGGTGCTCATGCTGTGTGGAGCACAATAAAAATTTTTCTTCATGGCCACTTCAGAGTTTGGAGCACTCTGCAACAACTCTTAGGAAATTTTAAGCATGTCAACTAGTGTTATTATTTAATTGTTGTTTTGGTAGACATCTTTCAAGTAGCAGTAGACCTGACAAAACATGCTTCTCACAACACTGGGAGGAATGGGAAAGGGGATATTAGTAAATTTAACACATACAAATAAGTGTTCATTCTTTCTTATTAAAATGATTTGTAGCTATAAACATTTAGTAACCTCACTGAAGAGCTGTTGCAAATAAAATTGACTCTCTTGTGACAGGGAATTTACATACCAACTGATGTGGGAACTCAAATCAGACAGTGTTTGGCCGCAGGTTTCAATGAAACCACAAAGGTGCTTTTGTACCTCCTCCTACTGCCTCTAGTTCTGGGCTTGGGAAAGGGGAGTGGATACCCACAGGAAACCAAAATGAGATTCAAGGGGTCTCATCTCCGTGTTATAAAGACTCTTTTGCTAATCTGAAACCCACACTTTCTAAGAAAAAAAAAAAAATAGTTATTTTGGTATCAAAACTCTAGACTCAACATTCAGTCTTTGGATTCACATAGCAGTTCTCTTTTTGATTTCAGAGGTAGCAGAGGCTATGGAAATTGTACAGAATATACAGAATACACTCTAGGCCAAAAAATAATTTAAAATGTTGGTTCAAATTTATTGCTTTTACAATCTGTCATGATTTCAGAAATGTTGCTTGTGCTACATGTTCCAGACTTGGCATAATCACTAGGCCAATGCAAGAACCAGGATTTTTTTTCAAGTCATAATGTAGTTTGTTTCTAATTCTTGTCTGAGTCACTGTCCTCAAACCACCTGACATGAATCAAGTGACAAACTCAAGGCAGCATCGGAAAAAAAAATGGGAAAGCAAAGCTCTGTACAAAAAATCCCCTCTGATTTTAGTGAAGTCACTCAAAGCATTTAGACAAGATTCCCTCCTTCTTTCTCTTTTTCTTGAATATAATCAGCTAGTGGAATTATGTCCTCTTCTGCTGGGGTGGTTCTGTGGAAGTTTGATGTCTTAGATCAAAGGAAACCGGAGGTGTAGAATTAGCTAATATTTTAAAAATAAATATCAGTAGAACTTTTTAATTATTGTAAGATGTTGTTTCACTTAGAATTTATTATAAAGTCTTAGACTAGTGATCTTTTCCTTTCTGTGTCACAGTCCCCCCCCCCATGTCTATTAATTTCAAGGCTCAAACACTCTCTCTGTTAAGCTCCTGCTAGGGCAATTGGATGATTGGAGGACGTTTTTGGGGATATTGTGAAATGTTTCAGCCATCCTTTTTCTCTATAGTGACAGAAAAAAAATTGTTCTGCTATCAAACTGCCTAAAGGTTCATCCTGAGGCTGGTGAGGTGGTGGCATATGCAGATGTGACAAAATAATATCTTTGAAGGCAAAAATGCCACATGGATATATATCTGAAAAGCTCAGAGGATCGTGAGTGAAGTGATTTCAGTGGCTGCTGAGGGGTAAAGAAAGGTGTGGAGGTGAAGACTGAGGATGATGCACAGCTCTTTGCTGCCCATGAGAATGGACAGGTCTGTTAGGTCTGTTTCATCTGGTTAAAATCACCATAGCACAAAGGATGAAGAAATCTAAAATGGTGCCTCCTCTGGTTTGTGTGTTTCTTCACAACTCAGGTACTATCCACCAGGGCAGCTGAGCCATGAGGAGCCTTATCCCAGTTGAGGGTGGCACTTCTTCAGCACCTTAGGACAGGAACCATGGCTCTGAAACTCAGTATGTGGAAAAGCAAGCAAGCAGGATTAATGTAGGTTCCCTTTCAAATGAACCCCAGAGCAAGCAGACCTTACTGCAAGCAAGGGTTACTCAATGTGGAATAATATAAAAGAAATTTTAATAATCTTCACTGTACACAAGAGTTTACAAGGCCTAAGAAAGAAGAAGTGAAAAAGTAAGAAGTTGCCAGAATAGCTGCAAAGAGGGATTGCTCAAAGATGCCACTAAAAAAAAATACCTGCACAATAATTAATTAAGCTTCAAAATGTCCCTCTGAGGTAGGTAAGTATTATTAAACTAGAATATACAGAATTAATTAAGGTTTGAAGGGAAAAGAAAGGGCAGGGAAAAAAGAAAAAAAGCTGAACAAATTAATGCTAGCCGAAGGGGTAAGGAGAATAAGACTCCTACAGACAGAATCAAGGAAGAAACATATCGTAGGAAGAAAACATTCTCATTAATAATGGAGCCATTATTGGAACTGATTGCCAATGCTTTCTTCATTATTGGAACTGATTGCCAATGGCTCCCTAAGGGAGGGCAAAGATGCCAGACTCTGTGAAGGGAGCAGAAGGAGGGAAGGACATTACCTCCTTGCTTAGCTTTTCTTTTCCTTTATGCTGACATTGTGCCAGGCAATCACCTCATTTTCAGACTTTCTTTGGGAAGTGTCTAAAGGAAGGCTGTAGAGATGCAGACTTAGGTCACCTGCCCAGTGTCTGTGGTACTTCCTCCCTTAGTGTCAAGACCCACCTCATACCACAATATTAAACATTTTCATGGAGTTTCACGGATGCTGCCGATCTAATTCTATTAGCTATCACTGCCAGGAGAAGAGAATTGCCACACCCACATCCCTTTGAATTCCAATGGTAAGCTAAATTGCCACACCCACATCCCTTTGAATTCCAATGGTAAGCTATTTCATTAAGTCCGGAAGTCCAAGCACCCCCATTAAAAATAATAATAAAAAAAACCCCTTAAACCCAAATCCTGTGTTGGATTTTCTTGGTAAAAGAAGAAGAGACAGACCCAGTGTAACAGTCACTGTCACATAATAGTCTGAAAGAGGAAAAACAAAAAAGACTACTTAGTATGATGCTTCTAAATAAATGTGCTGGATCTAGCTGTGATGGATTTATTCTTATCCATAGCAGCCTGTAAGTGCTGTGTTCTAGATTTGTGACTAGAGCAGTCTTGATAATATACTATTAAGGAGCTGTGCTTGCTTAGTACAGGAGTTTTCCTCATACACTGCTTCTCCCGGAAGAGGGCTGGGGGTGGGCAAGAGCTGTGAAATCTGAGGTCTAAATAAAACAGTAGACAAGTACTTGTTGAAGATGGTCATCTGGCTAATAACCATGAAGAAAAAGCAGAGGCATTCAACAGGCATGCATTTTTTGCCTCAGTCTTCAATAGTACTAATAGACACTGGGCTGCTCAATCCCCTGAGTCAGAGATCTGTGAGTCTAACAATGATTTTCCATTTGTGGACACTGAAATTGCAAATTATATCAGCTGAATGTTCAGGAGTCCATGTGGCTTAATAAGAATCATCCCAGAGTACTGAAAAAGCCAGTAGAGGTTATGGCAGAACCCTTTTCTTGATCAACGTCAAGGTCTTGGGAACCTGGGATGTTCCCTGCTGGCTGGCATCTTGTCAATGTTATTCCAGTTTAGAGAAATAGCATGAGGAAAGACCCAGAGAAACACAGATCTGTTAGTCTAATCTCAGATCATGGAAAAAATATAGAAAAGATTTACTGGCCACTGTTGGAAGGCATTTAAAGAGCAATACAATCATCAGGCACAGCCAATAGGGGCTCACAGTGGGAAAGTCCAGTTTAATTAATTTTATATCCTTCTATGATAACGTTACCCTCCTCATGAATGAAGGGAAGGTAGTGGATGAGTTTTTCTGGATGCTAGGAAGGCTTTTGATACTGTTCCTCACAGCATGGACAAGCTGTCCAGCTGTGGGTGAGCAGGTTCACAGTGCACTGGGTGAACCCCTGGCTGAAGGGCAGGGCCCAGAGGGCTGCAGCGTGTGGGGCTAAAGCTGACTGGTGACCAGGCACCAGCTGACTCTGGCTTTGTCCAGTTTAGAGAAATGTAGGCTGAGGGGAGATCTCAGTTTGTCTACAGCTTCCTGAGAATCAGAAGAAGAAAGTGAGGTGCTGATCTCTACTCCTAGGGATGCAATAGCAGGACATGTGGGAACGGTTCAAAACTGTACCAGGGGAGCTTAGACTCCCTTAGATATTAGGAAGTATTTCATTACTAAGACAGTGGTCAAACACTAGAACGGGCCTCCTAGAGAAGTTATTGGTGCCCCAAGCCCATCAGTGTTTAACAGGCATTTGGACAATGCCCTTAATAACTTTGTGTCAGCCCTGCAATAGTCAGGCAGTTGGATGGGGTGTCCATTGCAGGTCCCCCCCAACAGATATGTTCTAATCTAGTCTACTTTTTTCCCCTAAAAATTGTCCTAAAGCCAAAATATTCTTATGAATATGTTTGCAGCTCAGAGTTGTTTTACACAGTTGTGCAAACAAATAGCAGCTCTTTTTTTTTTCAAGTAGTTTGCTGCAAATGCTCATTTAGGGAATTCATTATTCACAAATCATGTTTTGATGTTTGTAATCACTCACCTACTTAGGCACTCAGATGCCACAATGATAATTAGGAAGATATTGTTTCTTTTCCCAAACTGGATGACCTAACATGAATAGACAGAAGTGGTGCCTCAGCAAATCACTGGGGCTCATTATTCTCTCAGGGAACATGTGGAGAAATGGAGAAAGATGAAGGTACTCTGAGGAAAGTAGAATTGTATGTTTGTTGGATTTCCATCTTTGTCTGCATTCTCAAATAAATTAAAACAAAATTTGAAAGTTTTTAAATTTCAAGAAATATGTGAGAGCTGTTAAGGTTATTTTCAACTATGTAGTATGGGATTTTTTTATTACATTCTAATTATAATCATGGAAAATGTCATCCTGGGTTTGGCTGTATAAGTACAGCTTTCCAAAATATCCAGGCAACTCTAGCACTTCTTCTGATTGCCTGAAATCTCTATGGGGAATGAAAATGTGTGATATATATTCTTCATATTTTCATTTTAAAACATTAATACCCTTGCAGGTAACAAAAATTCATGAAGATAAATCTTGATTATTGATATCAGAATAGTTGTACTAGAGCTCCTAGTTGTACTATAGCTTGCAGTGTCAGATTTTTACAAATATGCAGAATCCTAAAAGACAAATAATTGTGCCTTTGCATAGGATACATATGATGAAGAGGACAGAGTAATAACATGGTTTTAGTGCTGTTCAGTTTTTGGTCTAAGGGAGTGAAGAAGTTGATTTCTTATTCTAATAAATTAAGTCTTTTTGTTTACTAAAGAAAATGTGGATATTTCTTCTTTCTGTTACCCAAAAGATCTTTCATCCCCCAAGGAAGATAGCATTCCTAACCATGAAACAGACACATTTTTTAGAGAGTCTAAAAAGCCTCTTTTAACATCTGTATTCTTTTTTGGATTTCTATTTTACTTTAGAAAATGCATCTATAACTCAGTCCTTGTTTATGCTGATTTCTCACAGCATTGGTTAGGAGTTGCAAGTTGTAAATACCCTTCCTAGAGTCTATTGTAGAACAGGGAGGCACACACTTGAGACATAGACAAACAAAAATATTTTGTTCTCAAATAATAAGGGCCCCCATACAAGAAACTTATGTGGTGTAATTATGGTCTTTATTTCAGGGAAGGAACTTTGTAAGGTATTCCTGGTTTACTGAGGCCTGATTTTGAAAGAAGAAAAAGATGTTCTTTTTAGAAGTGGAGAGTAAGAGTGGATGTGTTATCAGAGCCATAAGCCATGTCATAAAAGCTGAATTTCTTCCATTCATTCCTCAGAAAACTTCCAGTTTCAGCATTTATGAAGTTATTTCTGGAAAATACTTTTTTGCATTCATGAACTAAAGATTTCAAAGAAAAAAACAAACACTGGAAAATATTCTACTGAAGATATTGGTTACTTTGGTCTAGCTGATGTTTCCAGGAAAGAATGCAAATTGTGGCTGTATCTTAGAAACTGTATATTAGCAGTTTCTCTTTGAAAATTCTAGCTGCAAATCTTTGTACAATTCTGGCAATGTTTGTCTAACACACTTATAATTTCAGTAATGGTGTGTCTTAGGTGCAGTACATAAGGGTCCTGTAGAGTCCTGCAGCTGATTCTTAGCAAGTCTTTTAAGAAAAAGAGCTTCATAATAAATGCAGTAATATTCATATTGTTGTAGAAATACTTTTGCAGCTATTTTTAGTCTTATTACATGCTGAAACCTAAAATTACTTTTAGAAATTCTGTCAAGAAAAAAATCTTCAGTGACTTTTCAGTTTCTATAGTGACTCTTTAAGCTTAATTAAGGTGAAAATAATTTTTTGAAACTAGCTGGCTCATATAGAACAAATCTGGTTTGGCATTTAAACCAGAATTCCAGTTCTTATTAAACTCTGAAACTAAAATGATGTAACAGGAAACTGTCTGGTTAAAGCAGCTAATAGAAAGAGGTAAAACTAACTTTGAAAATATTTCTGAACTTTTCTGCCCCCTGGGAAAAGGCAGTTGGAGTAGACTGTGTATGCTTTTGACATTCAGTGCATCCAGAATATTTGAGACAAACCCAGGAAAGCGGTGAGCCAGAGGAAGCATAAGGAGGAACACATCCCCATCAGATCCAGTATATATTCCTCCTTCTATGAAATCATAAAGACCAACTGAAGGAAATGCTCTTAATTGCACAAGCAATGATTTCTTGGCCTCTCCACAACAGGACTTGGTCTATTTATTTTTCTGACAAGCACTGGGTGACTCAGACAGAAAAAGGTGAGCAGTAGGAGAATTAACTATTAGTGGTGTTCTGCAGTGTGATGATGGCACTGAAAAGCTTTCAGGAAAATTAAGCTGGGAATTTTAATAGAGATGTATTGTATTTATTTCTGTTTGACAGCTTTAATGGACCACAGTGATATTGAAATTTAAAATTCTTACAGTGTTTGTTTATCCAGTGTGTCCAACAGGACAGAGTGAAGAATAAAGGATAATAATAGGAATACTGTGAGTTTTCATTTGATTTTAGTTTGTTACATATATGTGAATGTCAATCTCAAGGTAGCTCTGAACAGATCTAATCTTAGTGTCTGATTTAAGCAGCCTCTTTTCTTTCTGTTCCAGAGGAAATGTGTGTGGGTATCTTTCCACTCTAAAAGTCTTAAAAGAGCAGAGGCCAATGTGATCAGTTTGGAAGAAGTCCACAGTTGCCTTTTGCAATATTTCCACCCTGCCCCTCTTCTACAGACAAATAAAAATTATGCTAAATTTTTAGTTTCTTTATCACTTTAATCTAGTTTCCTTTTGCTTGTAGCCTTGATTAAATGTGGTAATTCCTATCTATGCTTCTAAAATGAGTTTTCTGAAGTATTTTGTGAACTGTGTGCTGACATCCCACAGACACAGTCATGCACCACAGATTTGGAAACAAAACTAAACAATGTCCAAATTTTCAAGTGAGCTTTATATAAAGTTTACCATTACATAAAATATAGTTTGTAAAGAAAAGAAAAAACCTCAAAAACTATGTAAAAATTAGTGAGCAGTGTTGCACTACACAAATTATAATCAATAACATTATTTTTTGCCCAGTTATAATTGCTTTAGCTGTCTCTAATAAAATAAGAGTTCTCCACAGAGATACTCAGAGACTAGTGTATGAACACAGTTACCATAAATTTTGCATGTGTCTATTTTATTTTAGGAGGTCACAGACTGTGTCCTTATTTTCCTTTCTTACCTCTCTAACATCAGTATCACAGGGTGTAAATTCAGTCAGATCCCAGGTTATAATGGATGGAACACAATAAAATAAACAGAAGTGAGATTAAATAAAGCAAATGCCCAAATGATGCTATGGCAAAAGGGAGACACAGGACTGATCCCTAACTTCTCAAGAAATATAATTTAGAGAGTAAATGGAAAATAATATCTCTTGGATTCTCTCATGCCAAGGACATATAAATATAGTCAACTCAAAATTAGGGCTACTATAATTGGGAATGAAAAAATGGAAGCTGGGCCTGAGAGGTCATGAGCAAGACATAAGTTTTCACATATGTAGTCTTGTACTCTTTTACTACTCCATTTCATTTAACCTGCCAATAAATCAATGTATTCTGGATAACTGAAATGGTCCAGGGTGTTGCTTTTAATCACTGCTCATCAATCCGCTAGTGTAACATCAGGAAAGATATCCAAAGTTCAGCTCTGAGCAGAGCATAGTGCTTGGTGACTGGATAATTCCAGACAATAAAGGAAGCAGAGAGTTAGATCCAATCAACAGAAAACAATAAGGGGGAAGTAGCTGGTTTTGCACCCTTCTTCAGGGCTACTCTTCTAAAATAGACCTTAAAGAAAAGTTTTCTCCACTAAAACCCCAACCCCAGGATCCTTTGCAAGAATAAGCACCTGCCATTAATCTCTGATAGCACAGAGACAAAACCACTTTTCTTTCTTTTCTGAAGTAAGCTAGAAACTGCTTTTGTGGGAGACAGCTTTAACTGCCTTCTCAGCTAAGCAGTTTCAGGCATTCGTGACTTCATTCATTCATGTTTTTGCTTCTAAAATAACACCCTACCTAGACAAAAGATTCCGGGATATTCCTCCTCACCTATCTGCTCTTTGGAATGGATGACTAGCAGGTGGGTCAACAGAGGGCTGGTGGAAATGACTGAAATGCGGACTCCACTTCCAACTGTTTAACTGAAGACCCATGGTCTCAAAACCTGGCTTGGTCATTGACAGGTTTGTATTCTCTTAGAGTCTAAACTGCATCTAATTCACACCTCAAAGTCTCTGTTTATTTTGCTGCCAAATGAGAGGTTTAGGTTAAACATCAGGAAGTGTTTATTCACTGAAACGGTTGATAAACTTTGGAATGGAATGCCCAGGGAAGTGGTGGAGTCACCATCTCTGGAAGTGTTCAACAAATTACTGAACTTGGCATTTAGTGCTGTTGTTTAGTTGGTCTGGTAGTATTTGGACAGAGATTGAACTCAATGATCTTAGGGTTCTTTTCCAATCTTAACAAATCAATTCTATTCCAAAAAATCAGTCTGGTGAGGACTGTCTCTTCCAGAACATCTGCTGAGTATATATATATATATATATATATATATATATATATATATATATAATATATTTATTAAAATACTGCATGGAAGTGAGGAGTAGTCAGGACTTGTGAGCTGAGCAGGAATATCTCTGTTCACATGAAAGTCATTCAGACAAATAGCTGCTGCTGTTCTATTATTCACAAGCATTGAGTTAAACTGGTGTCTGGCCAATAGTGTGAAAATAGCTGTAGTCTTCAGTGTGCTGTCTCATATACAAAAAATGTACATATACGAAGGGAATTTATTTAAATGCATTGGTCTCCATTTTTAGTCATTGCTATCACTATTTCGTGACAGCCATTTGTCACAAATAATTTAGCAGATGAGTATGTGTTCTCTCAGCCCTAACTGTAAAGGACACATTAAGATCTTGGTAATAGCCTATGTGCCACAATTTTTGGGAACAAATCCATGCCTATGCCATATTATATTAAACAGTGTTCCATTAATAATGTTATATAATTAGTCACACCGACTCTCATAATAAGTTACTACAGTTGTTACAGTAGAAATAGTTATAGAAAGGAGCCTTTCCTGACTTAAGAACCTATTTTGGTTGCAGACAAAATGGTTAACTCCTAACTTGGACACCAGAATCATATATTCATTCTTATAAGCTCTCACATCTGAGAACAGTAAGCAAAGATTAACTGTTTCCTTAAAATACTGCCCTAATTTAGAAAACTTGAAGTTGGGAAAATGAAATTTTTAGGAAGAAATACAACTAGAGTTTTGTAAACTACTTATCCAGGGAAACTTCTAAAGATTTTAAAAATACTCATTTTCCACAAGTGGAAATCTGTACCTGAACAAACAAAGAAATGAAATGGAGAATTGTCAATAAAAGTTATCAAGATTCTCATTCAGAGAGATTTGAACTTGCTTCTTGCATGTGGGAGGTAAAATCCCTTAAAGGTTGCTGTGAGGAAGTGCCTTACTTTCTTGAGCTTCTGAAGGTGAGGAACATTTCCGGACAAAAGTTCACCTGAAATAGTTACACATTCATTCAAAAAATTGACCATGTTGCTCAGCAGTTCCCAAATAAATAAAGACCTTGTTCAGCTGAGCCTGGATCTCTGAATACAGTAGAAAAGCACCATTTACTGCTGAGATGCAAAAAAGCATGTGAAATCTCAGTGACTTTTCCTGATGAAGATGATAGCATTAACAAAGAAGAACATACTATATTATACACCATTTCCACCTTATTCTTCAGAAAAGTCCCAGAAAGATGTCAAAAAATTACTAGGACTACTAGGAAAAGGGCATCTGCAATTATTAATAAGGAAATTTGGTGTTATTTTCACTAATATTTCTTAATCTTTTTCCAGTGTTTTGCTTGCAGGACAGTAGGGCATTAGTGAAAACCAGTTACTGCTTCCATTTTATAGCAGCATTGAAAGACCCAGAAAAATGCAGATTTGTATGGGATAGTGACAGCATATAGAGGCTAGCAATGTTCTCAAAGAATTGGTGAGGCAAATGAAGAGTGAGAAATGGATGCCAGCAAATTCCAGACCCATGGCATACATTTGTGCCACAGTGATCACCAGTTATCCTTTCATTTTCAATCCAACATTGATCTCCGCTAAATTTTCTCTGAAAATATTTAGGCATAATGTTCTGAGGTTTGTTATAAGTTTATGTTAATTCAGGAAATGTACAGAAATTTCTCCGAATTCTAAGTTTCCTGTACTTGCTACAATGGAAGAACAGTATCCAGAGGGAGAGGCTAATCCAGGGTACTGGTGTATATCACCTGTACATGTAAATCAATATATTGTATAAAGCCAAAAGTGAATATTTTTTCCTGTCATTTTGATGTTTTAAAGATTGCTCATGGTGATTTGGCAACTCTTATTTGACTTCAGCAGCATTTAACCATAGCAAGGCTACTCTGAGAGAGGAGCCTGGGCAAAAGTACTGGGATATAAACCTTTTATCCAATTTGGGTTTAAGACTATAGTGTTTATAGAAAACTAGTTTTTCTTTGTTTCTTTGTCTCGGTCTTCTGGAAAAAGAAAAGAAGAAGCCTTGATAATGTTAAATTGCACTAGAAGTAGTCTAAATTGTCAGCTAAGATACTGCATCAAGGTGGCTGCTTCTTTAGTAAATAAAATAATAGTATTCATGTAGATTCATTATTTTCTGAAATGCTTGCACTGTGGCACCAAGGAAAAAAAGGGGAAAAGGGGAAATCCAGCTGAGAAGTGGAGGCTCACAATATGTCTGTACTTGCTCAGCTGTTCTTTCTCTAATGCCTGCCCTAAGAAAAGATGTTCTTTTATTCCTATCTTCACTTGTAGATGTTCAATATTTAGTGACAATATAATGAACATCATGCATTACAGACCAGCAGCCACGTATGGTGCTGGAGAGCTTGGCTGAGGTTTGTTCCCCAAGGACTTTGACTGACCACTCTGCTGGCGCTAACAAATGGTGGCGTATTTTTGTGACTGGGATTTAAGTCCTTGTGGGGCTGATATAAGAACAGTAAACTAATTTTTAACAGGTGACCTAAGTTACATTTGAATTCAGTCCTCCAGGAAAGTGAATACCAGAACACTAAATTGCACAAGATTTTAGTCTGTAAGGTGGGCTCTCAATGACTGACTGGTGATCAAAGTATAATTAGCCTGTTTAGTGAGCCTAGCATGTTTCATTTTGTTTGTTAAATCATTAAATTATACCTCAGATATTTTGCACTCCTGCAGTATGCCTTTTGAGCACAGTACTGCTGTACTTTGAGTAACCATTCTCGCTAGACTTTGCTTAATAGACCTTATATTTTATGTTTTGAATGAACAACTCATACAGGGTTGAGCCAAGGGCTTAATCACTCTTAATACAATAAAGCAGCACTTTAAAATATTATTAACCTCATCTGTCTAGATTTGGAACTAATAGACCATTGTGTGTGTATTGTCTTTATCCCTGCCAGTTATGTACATATTTATTAATCCACTCTTCCAGAGGAAAAATTTCTAAAGGAAAACCAACAGTAACCTTCAAGTGAGCGGGTACAGGTTAGAAGGGCACTAATTAAATGTCAGACTTGACAGATTAAAATTATGAAATTTAAAATCACCGTGGAGCTCTTTGTCATTGTCAAATTAGGAGTCAGTGTGATGAGGAGCATGGAAGTGAATGGTTTAATGGATTGAATGGGAATGTGGCTTAGCAGCAGCCTTTTCTTGAATTCAGATCAGCCTGTAGTTCAGATCAAAGGCTGCTAGTTCAATTTCACATTCAAAAAGAGTTGTAGCTTACCTGCATCAGTAATAGATGTGTATATATGTATGTAGGCTTAAAAGAAAAAAAAAAAGGGAAGAAAAATTGCAGACAAATACTTTTCATGAAAAATAATTTTTGGAGATGATTTGTATATTTAGATTAGGATAGCAGCATCATTTTTCTATTATTTGGTTATGATGGTTTTAATGAGATTTTAAAGTCAAGGTGTTCATGAACTGCTCATTATTTTCTTTAGAAAGGAAGTTTTCTGCTTAGAAAAGTGAAAGATAGGGAATGCTTAGTTCTGGATAGGCTATGTTAAAGGAAAGAAGACCAAATTCAAGTAAGCAGGCCACATCCTGACAATACTTGTACTAGCAGACATTGGCAAAATGCTGCTGATTTCAACAGCATTTGCACCATGAATTATATTGAATAAAATGAAAAAGAGAACAAATGAAATGTCATGGATCAAAACACTGATTATATGTAAGTTTGCTTTATGGAGAAATGCACTTAAATTGTTGACATTGTTAGAAGTTTCATTTGCACACACACATATATATGCACAGATGTACGTGCCTAAATATTTATATATGTAAAAGTGTATGCAATGTCTTACAGACCTCAGTCATGGAAAATCTAGTGATCTGTCTTGTGTAAATTAAATCAATAATGCATGAAATTAAAATATTTCCCCTTATTTGATCATTATTTTTATGTTCATAAAATTTGCAATAATCCTCGACTTCTTACTTAAAGAAATCAGAAAATTATTACATTGAAATTCTGAAACAACTTCCAATGCAGGAACCTTTCATTCAAACATGGTTTTGAATTATACAGGAGATACTGTACAACAGCAACTGAAATCAATAGGATTGGTTTTTAAACAGGATTTGGTAGTTATTTAAACTAGTAGGAAGTCTTTTAAACCATTGGGAATCTTTCTATTGAATTCAAAAGATGTTGGATCAAAGCTGAGTTCTTTAATCAATATATCTAAATTTACATTACAAAAAGCATCAATAAAAATGTCAAGCCATTAATCGCATTCATAATGTTTGGGTTTTTTCTTGAGGCAAGCGATACATTATGACAAAATTATGCCAGGTAACTCTTGTCCCATGATCCAGTTTCATCCAGGCACTGTTTAAGACATCTGACAGAACTGGCATCTCCAATTCAAATGTTGATTTGTAGTAAGATGTCTTTAGCATACTGTAAACCCCACAATCAAGGCATCTACCTCCTACAACAATGTGCACATGCATTGAACAGGGAGACAAGACTGAATATGAGTCTGCAAAAACATTTCTGGGGAGCTGTGCCTGATACCTTCATGTGAGATGATTCAAATGCAATCCTATCAGATCTCAGATAAATCACTAATCTGCCATGATCACTGACACCCCAGGCAAACACAGCAGTTCTTTCAGCCATCACTCTGAGAAAATTTCCCTAATTCACAAGTTTATCCAGTATTCTAATCTTTCCTGAACGTGGTCAAAGAGACAAAAAGAGCCACATCACAATCTTTCAATATTATTAACAAAAAGAGGGGTGTGGAACAGTTACATAGCACCCAAAAAAAAAAAACAAACGACATTTCTGGAAAAAAAAGAGAGACATCTGCTAGTGCCATCAATAACAAAATGAGATGCCCTACATATGTCACCTACTGGAGTGATATTACTCCAAAAAAGATGTTTTGGAAATAATAGTATAATATTTCACCTAACATTAAAGGACTAAAATTATTGTAGGAAAAAAAGTGCATGTACTATTTCTTCCTTATCCTGCATTTACAGAATCCATGCAAACCAAACATGTGGATTTCTAACTGCAATGCAAACAGAAATTCCCAGAAAAGGGGAGGAAAAATAATTTAGGCTAATCTGAACCAGACAGTCTGGAAAACTGCTCTTGGATTTTATGGATGATATCATAAAGGCCCAAAATAGTGCTATGATTTGATAATAAAAATAACTATAAACCAACCAAACAAAACAGAATTAAATTAAACCAGATTAAACTAAGGCAGAATCTAGTGGAAGACCGGGTAAACTCCCCTTGTGTGGCTTCCACCACTGACCCTTAAACTGTACACTCAGTTGCAAAGTCACTTGCAAACAAATATGTTGAGAGAGGAAGTCACTAAGCATAGGCACCCAAGAGAACATTTTCAAGCAAGAGATGTACAACTTCTATAAAACCATATTCAAGCAGTTTATCTCAGGAGCAAAAAACTCTGTGGGGGTTTTACATAAGTATTCCATTCTCTTCAACCATCTGAGTTGACCCATGTTAACAGGTTTTTTATCTTTCTTATTCTTAACAGAGGTATCCAAGGATATTGAATTTTTCTATAAAACATTAGTTGGCATTGTCACTTTTTGGCATGGGAACAAGTATGGCATGAATGAAAGAACAAAGAAGAAAGCATACAACTGAGAAATCACTTAGTTCTGCCATGGATTCTATTAACTGCTCAGTAAATTAGCAAGTACTTGTATTTCTGCATGAGCAAATAACCATTGCCAATACTGGCCATTAATTTTCCAGTAGCCACTGAGTATCTTCACTTTAAACTTCAATAAGAATTTCTTCTCTTGTAAGAAATTATTTCAAGTTCTTCAAAGAAAGCAGATACTCCCACATTTAAGTACATTTATATCCACATGAAGTTCATAAAATTACCAGTCATTCTAAAGAGGTTATGATGCCAAATAAGTGACATTTATAAAAGGCCTTTTCCTCATTTTTTCTCTTTTATGAGCACTTCCTAAATTATTTAAAAAATGCCAGTGATTCCTCTTGAGTTCAAAACTTTCATTTGCCAGAGTCATACATTATTTATCCATTCCAAAATATCACAGTGACATACATTTTCAGTACATTATCTTATCAAGGGGTACAAGTCACTTAGAAGACAAAACCTTTAGTGCTGCTTTATTTTAAAAGGATCTGATTAATCCCTCCCTGAGAGAAGCCCTCTAAATTGTACAGCTGCATATGAACAGCCCCAACAATAGTAGACCTTGGCAGGAAGATCAGAGAAGATGCAGGTGGGCTCAGCCTGTGCAGGAGATAGCCAGATAGTGTGTGCTCAGTGGGACAGCTTGGTGAATTGTTTCTCTTTTTCCGGAGCTCCCCCAGGAGGGACCAAGCCATTGCATGGTCCTTTAGTCAGACCCACAGCCAAGGAGGTGCAAGCTGGCACTTGGGGTCTGTGTCAGCACAGGAAAGGCTGCTGGGCTGGTCTGTGCAGCTCCACCCAGGTAGATAAGCCTAAAGACACTCACCCTGTGTGCCATGTTCTGCAACTCCTTTGAAAATATTGGCAATTCTGTGTAGTGTTAAAACCTCCTTTATTTTTCAGTATTTTTTCCTTACTTTCCAGATTCCCACATTGGAATCCATTTTATTTGTTGCCTTTCTTTGTGTTTAGGAGTCAAAGGATGAACACTGGTCTTGGTTTCTGGGTTTGCTTGGCCACTTGAGAGTTGCATGGACCTATCTCTCTTTATGCACTTCATCTGTAAAAATACTTGTCATGACCCTGTTGGGCCAGGGAAGAAACACAAACCTGTGAAATTACTCCAGATGGCTGACCACGAGGTCATTAACCCAACCAATGTCTTTTAGGTGGTTAGAAGGAGAAAAGGACCACAAAAAGAGACCTCCAATGTGCAAAAATACACCCAGTAAAACTAGGGGGTTTTTGGAGGAAATAGGTTGCAACAGTACATATGGTCATCCCTTGTGACTTACACACAAGTTTCTTGTGGTGGATGGGAAGGGCAGAAAGATATATTTTGGTGAACAACACACCTAACAGAGTCTAGATTCCTGCAGGTTTGTGAAACAACAGATCTATTAGTTGGCTATAAAGGCTGACTGGAGCTTTTCCTACAGATGGAATATTCACAATATTACTCTTTTGCTTAAAGTCTAGTGTCTAAGAAGAACTGAGTTTTTCTCTAAGTGGTGTCTCTGGAAAGATTTTTCTTCTGTATATAGCTATTTTATTCAAACTTTGAAGAAATTAGAATCTCTCAGATCTTTTCCCTCCTGCCAGCTATGACTGAAATTGGCTAGAGCTTCCAAACTTATTAAGGAGACACACATATATAGAAAGAAGTGCACACAGTATAATTGCATAAACTGTTGTATCATAGAGACCAAACATCATAACTATGGCCCAGAATGGATAGAAGGTTTTCTTCCCAGTGAATAGAGGTTGAATGAATATGTTTGTCATGCAAAATTACCCTCTCAAGACACACTCACATGAGGTGCAGAACCAGCTGGGTTCCATGCCTTCACCAGCCATATCAATATAGCATAGAGGGCACTTAGTCCTTTTGGCATGCAGCAAGTGCATCCTGCCAATTACATTTGGCAGCTGCCACTGGATTCAACCTTGATAAAGAATAACAGACAACCTGACTCAGGGAATTGATGGTGGGACATGGTGATGTTTCCTTTAGGTAATCTGAGTGAAGCAGGTACACAGTTTGCTTTTGTGTCATCTCACAAATTGGGGAATAACTTGCAGCACCTGTGCAACATGCAGATCATTCAAGTACAGTTCTCAGTTCTGGGTAATATCACACAGCCATCAGCAGGGTTGTGCTGGCATTGAGGGACACTGCTAGGGACACTTTCAGCAAGCTGTGAAAACAGGTGCATCTGTGGGAGCAGTGCAGCAAATTTACTTTGTACTGGAATAGAGCACTGGGAACTTGCAGGGAGACTCTTTCTACCAGTATCAGAGCTGTCAGGGAGATCAGGAGGTAACTAGTACCTGATTTAGTTTCTCTCTAGCTTGTGAAGCTTTTTGAAGAAAAAGGATAGGATTTTTTAAGTGATACTCTCACAGGTGGTAGTAGTCCCACAAAAGTCATTGAGAACAAATTGGCACCAATTACATGAATGGGAGTTCATTGTTTTAATTCAAAAGTTTAGAAAGTAGTGTTCAGGAGTGAAGGGTGTTGGTGGTCACTCTTTTCAGCCATCCTGAAAAGGGTTAGCACTTCCAGCAAGCAGCTTGCTCTCCCTCACTTACTATAAGGAAGGTCATTGGGACTGGCTTGTAAATGCTACAACAGTCTGTTCAAGCAAACACAACCTGCAGCAAAATGTGAATTGTCATGTGAATTCCTGCTTGGCAGAAGCCAGGAGCTGTTCTACAGAAAAGCAGTGGCAAGAGCTATACAAAAAGTAACATCCAGCATTGTTGGACCAAAAGAGAATGCTTGGCCAAATGAAAACATAAGGCCAGAAGCAAACACCTGGGTCACCAAGTGTCCCCTGAGACCTCAGACAGTGCATTGCATAATCACTTGCATATATGTATTGAGTTCCCCCTACTCCCAACAGAGACTTTTCCTGAAATTGAATGTTTCACAATAATGCGTGCAAGTGCTGAACAATCAGATATTAAAAATGTTTGCTTAAGAGTCTGTATTAAAGCATGATGATGAAGAGGTCAAGTAAGATTTGTTATCATGATTTTTAAACTGTCATTCAGATGGTTTCTAATTTAGGAAAAAAGTGATCAAATAGGAAATCATCCATAAATTTAAAGTAATTGCTCTCACTACGATAGAAAAATCTAGCAGCAGATTGTTGTAAACCCTTAAAAATAAAAGAGGTAGAGATATAGCCACAAAAACAATCTGTAAATTTGTAATCATATATTCTTAAGGAGCTGTTTATCACTACAGAAAAATAAACATTGCTCACTAAAACAGACAAATTAATCAGACAGCATTAATTCTAGTACTGTAGCTGTTAATGCAGATTAATCTGTATAACCACACTTCTGGTTATGGGGTACAGTATTTTTCCCTTTTTTAGAGGCTAATTTGCTGGTATCAATAGACACTACATGTTCAACCATAAACAAGGTGAAACAGATATCCAGCGAGTGTCAGTGAAATCTGGTAAAAATTATTACATTAGAAAAGGAAGTGGAGCTAGCTGAAATGTTTTCCAAAGTTTAAACATACAAGATAGCACTTTCCAAGCAATGCCAAATAAACTTGGAGCTTAGAACCTGATGAAAGCTAATTGGAATTCACATGTCTGTCTCTTTTTGGCAGAAAGGAAAGTAAAATTGCACAAATTATTCCCTTACCAGCATTTACCTCAGAAACTTGAATATTTTTAAAATGTCGTACCATTGTGAATGATTCATTATTTTCAAAATAGAGAAGAAAAGAAAAATAAAGTCAATATTACAAGACGTGTTTGTACAGTCCATTCTCTGTGTCTGATATCATACACCAAACACGAGAACCTTTTCTTGCATCTATCATTCTAATAAATTAAGATGTGATATTTCATCTGCAAAATGAATTGCAATTTCAGTCTGGATCCTAAGGCCCAAATCTGACAAAAAACCAAGTAGCCAGACTTACTAGCAGGCCTGGTGAATCATGCTGGTTATAAGAAATCATATATTACTTTTATCCATCTATTCATCTGTTCTGTGTATAAATAAAGCATGTAATCTCTTTAAATAGGTCTTTGTAGTGGATTGCTTTACAGAAGCCCTAAAAAATTGATGAAAAAACTGTACATATGAAAACAAGACTCCTTTACTTATGTGCTGCCTTAACAATGTTATAAAACACTATAAAAATCCAGAAACCAATGTGAAATAATTTATTCTGACTTCTTTGAGACTGATGTTTGGACACTATTTTCAATGACAGCAAGCCAGGACATTTTCATATTGTGAGTCTAATCCCTGTAATTAATTACTGGGGTGTTTTGTTATTGCCTTGATCTAACTGAAGGACTTTAAGGATATAAAAATTCTGTGGCTCCATTAATAATATACAGAGACACAGATGATATGGAATGCACCTCATCTTCGTTCCATCAGTCTAGAAATCTAAAATTTAGATTAATTCTACTAACTAGTCATCCAGGTTCCACTCTAATTAATGGAAACAGCAGATCTTGTAAAGGTGGTGATTGCCACCTATTTCAGAGAGGGTGAGTTGTTCCTGCCTCCAGTTGCCTCCTTCAGCCTCATGTCCTGATGCAGCCATGCATGCAGGTAAGGAGGGTGCTGCCTCCCTGGGAAGTCATGATGGGCTGGTATGAGGTGGCTCACCTAGGGCACAAGCAGCAGAGGAGTGACAAAGGAACGAGGGAGCATGAGCCCCATCCAGGTGCTGCTCAGGGGAGCAAGCTGGTCACCGCACAGCAGAGAGGGAGACTGGACACGTGAGGATGTCCCAGGTGTGTCCATGCGCCAGGTGTTTCCAGGGTGCTCCTAGGGTAGATTAACCCAAATGAGGAGCTGATCTGAAAATAGTTGTTGTATAGCTTCAAACTACAGATACCTAAATTTAGGTGTTTGCTCACAGGTCACTGTGTGTGAGCTCCCTTTATAGCACAAGGGGTCTATAGGAACTTTAGGCCTAGGTTTAGTTGCTTAGACATAGGTAGGTAACTAGTGCTGGCTGAACTCTCCTGGATTACCAAAACAGATGTAATAGATATAAGACAGGGACATGTGATCCTTACACCTTTCTGGACCAACAAGTAGAGGTCAGCTGGGATAAACTGGGGCATCCCAGCTGCCACCAGATGATTGTTTGTGGACATATGAATGAAATGCTAAAGCTTCATGAGTTAAAATGCACACTTAGGAACATGTTTCAATTGTAGACACCAATATGTGAGGACAGATCCTCATCTGAGCTCTGAATCTCATTCTGAAGGCCCCGTGCAAAAATCTCATACACCCTCATACACCCATGGGCAGGCAAGTGAACAGAGCTTTCTGTGTCTGATTGCAGATTTTCATCCCAGGAGTGTTGGTGAGGCACACCTCTGGAAAAGGTTATAAACAGTAGAGGCTACACAGGCATGGCAGTTCTGTTTGAGAAACTTGTGTTGCCAGCACTTTGCAAAATGTAATTACACCACATCCATATGCTTTAGCAGAGAATCAGGGGACCACTACTGTGCTCTGAAGGACAGTCTTACATCTTTAATCATTCTGAGATGTCGGCATTAATGACCTGTCTTCTAATCAAGGGTGCTATGCATTTCACACATAAAACCCAAGTGTACAAATTCATTCAACTGGCTTTAATTTGAAATATGGGCATTAGCAGTTGTACAAATTGTTACAGACTTATCATTTTTATGATGTGTCTGTTGGTATGGCAAATATTTTTTTGCTTCATCACCTACACTTAAATCTTCCTTGCCTTTGGATGCTGTGCATGTGCAATGTGTAATAAAGAAAGTGAATTACCTCTCACCCCTGGAGAAGGTGATCCCTGAGAATCTGCACAGTGGCTATTGGCAGGCAGTACACATGATTTGCATTGTCGCTGCCTGCACCCTGCTTGACCTACATATGAATACTGCAATTCACCTAATCCCTCTTGCTTGCCCAAACAGCTCCAATATAAAAAGTATGATAATTGCTGCTGCTACCTGTCACAGGCATAGCATCACACCATAATACTCATGAGAGTTTGTGCAAAATGGTGATCAACTGGAAAGGAAATTAAAGAGTTAATAAAATCAGAACCATGATTTTTCACTATCTGAAGATGTAAGAAATAAAGGAGAGATTTTCTTTTGGCAATAAATCAACTCCCATCCTCCTTTTGTTTGTTATTACAGTCATGGTTCAAAGCCCTCTACAAAAACAAGGTCCCACTTTATTATAGGACAGTCAGGTTCAGAGCACAGCTTGCAATAAAGAAATTAGCAAACCAGAAGCTGCAATTCTGTAAAAACACTCAAAAACGAAGAGGATTTAAAGTGACAAGATCCAATTAAATTTAATTACCCAAGCTGTATTTTCATTTTAACTGACACTTTTTATTAAGGAGCCACATGCACTAAAACTAGAAACCTGGGCCAAATTGCATCCCAGTAATACAGTTATCTTATGCAAAATTCTTAGTATCTAATTTTCTAAAATGAAATTAGAGACATGGGGTTTGTAAAAGGTTCTCTTTGTCTGATACTATAAGATGCTGTTTGCAATGTACCTACACTACTGTATATCTATGCTACAGTAACACCTGATGTACCTAATAAAACTTATTATTGTGAAAGAGTTTTAGTATAGCTTTATTATTTTTTTAATATGGAAGTATTCACTACAAGCCAGGGATTTAACCATGTCAGTATAAATCAGAGATTAAACATCAAGGTTAACAACTTCAAATCTAAAGCTCTTGAAAACTGAAGCATAAAGTCTGTGACTTTGACAAGAGAAAATTCTTTCTGAATCTTTTAATTTTAGGCTTAAACAGGCCTATAAATCTGGACCAAATGCATGCAGGTTTTACCTTAATTTTTTTTTTGTCCCCATGGCAGAAAATATCAAAGAGCTGCAGAGAACAAACTACTGCAAGACACTAAGTTATTTCCATTCTTCTGATTTTAAAAAATATGTAGCAAAAATTTAGAAAAAATAAATTGAAAAACAGCTGATGACTCATTAAACTAATAAGAAAACAAGAGAAGGGACACATCTATTCAAGAAGGTCAAGCCCGTGGGAACAGCCTACCTTGAGGCCTTTAGCATAAGGCTTTAACAAACACGTGAGATTGCGCAGCGGTCCTTCCCTCCCAAGGGTTGAGCAGGATGGGCCGATGCCTTTGGAGGCTGTGAGTGGAAATATCACTGGAGTCAGCACCTCAGTGCCACCATCGTGCCCACAGGCAGCCCTCACAAGGAGCAGCATTAACACTCCCCCAGGAGCAGAGGAAATGTGGGAGCACACTCTGCTCCTCTCCCTTTCCTTGGCTGGATCATCATTCCCTTGTGACGGAGGGGAGGGGAGGGGAGGGGAGGGGAGGGGATGGGAGGGGCGGGGCGGGGCGGGGCGGGGCGAGGCGAGATTCTGGACTGCCAGGCTTCACAGGAAAAGTGCTTCCCCACATGAGCTGTCTCCCTTACAGGTATGCATACGGCATTACCAAGAGCATTACCACAAAATGCATTTGAGAAAGTGAAGCTGGCTTCCTTTTCTGTCAAGTACTGCTGCTAAAAATCTCAGGTTTCTAAGCGGAAGAGGGCTGTGGCTTTGTTTTGGTAAGGGAGAAAGGAGAGGAAGAGACTGGGATAGAGTCCCAGTCTCTTTTATTTTTAAAGTGTGAAAATAAAGGATGCAATTACCTCGTGGGAGTGAATTCAGAGCCAAAAAATGATCTGTAAACTATTTTGAGAGTGGAATGAGGTGTAGCCAAAGTTGCATGGTTCTCCATGGTTCTCCGCAAAGTTTCAGTATCATTCCCCTTTGTAATTTTTCAGTTTAATTTCCTGTGAAAACAGTAAAAAATGTGGGTATTAACACCTACCAGACCAAACAAGGTGGCAGACCTGTTGCAGTAAGCCCAGGAGTGTAGAAAAGATGATCAGATGGCTGGAACACCTCTGCTGTGTAGAGAGGCTGAGAGAGTTGAAATTCCTCAGACTGGAGAAAGGAAGGCTCTGGGAGACAACATTCTTCTAGTACCTAAAGGGGGTTCACATAAAAGCTGGAGATGGAACTTTAAAAGGACGCATTGATACAAGGGATATTGAGTTCTAAACCTACCAGTTTAGACTAGATATAAGGGAAAATTTCTTTACCATGAAGGCATTGAGGCATTGGAAAAGGTTTCCCAGAGAGGCTGTGGGTGTCCCATCCCTTAAAGTGATAAAGGCCAGGTTTGATGGGGCTTTGAGCAACCTGCTCTAGTGGAAGGCATGATTCTCTGATGCTGTAAATACCTTAGCACTCTCTTCTACCCACATTAGGCCGGAGGAGTAGAAGCTACCATAAGAATTGCGTCATCTATTTTAACAACTTTATATTAAATAGCACATTTGAAAATAAGCAGAACCACACACATATTCCCCCCAAAAGTGGATAGTTTCCTTGATGTAATGTCCTATGAGTGTGTTACAGGGATTGGAATGAATTGGAATGAATTGAAATGACAGTTTCATGCTGTCACTTTCATCTTTCCTCTGTGCACAATGGCCACAAAGCTGAGTGGTAGAGTGGTTCATCAGTGTTTCTTCAGTGAGAAGAACTCGTAACCTGTTATGTGAAATTTTATCCCGTAAAGGACACTAGACCAAAGGAAAATGGTGCCATAAAGAAAATAAATCCCGATTTTCATGAGCTACTCTGGTTGTGTTCCTATACTTGAATTTTAAATGTTTAGGCCTAAGATTGGTTTCCCTTGGAGAAAAAAGAAATTTATGTGCTCATATATTCCAAACATGAGTATTCACAGCTAATTTAACAAATATCTTCTCCCAGTAATAGCAATATAGTGATGGTCAGAAAAAGTTCAGTGAAGAGCCACAGAGCTCACACAGGTAAGTTAGCTGATGGCGCCAAGGGGACCATAGAGTTAGCACCTGTGCTGTCTGCCTCTTACCTCCTATCCTGAATAGCTGTTATACACTCCCAAGGGCTGCCTAGAGTCCAGAGAAAGTTTCAAAATGTCCTTCAGCATGACTCTGATGGATCCACTAGCAAACCCCAAAACCACCACACATACATATCAAAGGTTCTTTGTCAAGCACACTCTTTTCCTTCCTCCTTTCCCATCAAAAATAATGAGCAAAGAAGCTGTTTAAGGCAGAATGCAAACAGATCACTATAAAAAAAAATTTTTTAAAAGTCAAGTTGACTCTCCATTGTGGCTAGCCCACTTCCTATGCATGGTTATGAAATGTATGTAAACTTACTTTTGCCTCATGCCCACTTTAGCGTGACCCCAGCTCTTCTGAGATATACTTTCACAGTGCATCATATGACAGTTGGGCAATGGGGAAGTCTTCACCTTCCTGGGATAAATTCACTTTTATTCAGCTCTCAAATCCCAGGAACCCTGAGCAAAATATGATTTGCCTCTCACTGTCCAGGCAACACAGAAATTCAAACACATGGTACATCAATTCAGTTGGTAATTACAAAAAGACTACAAACATGAGTAATTTTGACACTTGATTCCTTCTAAAGAAGAATGTTATAATCTACCCTCAGTAGCCCTTGCTGTAAACAAGACAGCCTAACTCAGATCCTTGGAAGCCCAGTCCTACTCCTGAGAAGGACAGGGGACGTGCTCACAGTGATGTCAGTGGGTGTCTGGGGTGTCAGCTTCGCATTCAGAGAGTAAAAAAGACAAATAGAATCTGATTAACATTCAAGATGACTAACTGTAAAATACCTTCTGCTTTACTATCAGTCTTTTCTAAAAGAAGCAATAATGCAAAAACAAACAAAAATTGTTTTCCTTACATAAAGCATTAATTTTTCTAACCTTTTATCATTTTCTTATTGTTTCTGTCACTTTTGATAGGTTTCCACCTTCAAACAGTCATTAAATATGAACATTATAGGACATACAGGATAACTTAAAAGCTTCTTGTTCTTCCAGTTGAGGGATATTCACTGATGTGCTAAATCAGTTTAATCAAGATATCAAACATCAAGCAGACTGTGAGGAAAAAAAAGAAACGACAAACTATTATACAAGTCATATGCATATTAATTTTGTAACTTCCAATTACCTGCTGAAAGGCAACTTCTTATATTACCATTCGAAATCCATTAATTAAAAGTCACCCACTTAAGAACAATGCCTCAAGAAAAAAAGTCTGAATTTAGCCCACAGCCACATATTTGTTTAGAAGGCTGAATGACTGCAGGGGAAAAGCCCACCCAGCATCCAGTCACAGGCATGTGTTGAGTGGCTCCAAAGCCACTTTGGGGTGAGCAAACAAATCGTGTAATTCTATCGTGTGCTGATTCAAAAGTAAATGCTGAGCAGACTCAGTGGACTCCGTCTGGCTGTGGAGGGTGTCTCGTTTCTAGCACCAGGGAGAATTAACAGGTTTGTAGTCATTTCCATGCTAGTCTGTAGAAACAACTATAGAAGTCTATGGAATGTATTCATTAAGATTGAAAATGGGGGAAACAGCTTCTCTTGGATGAATGAAAATATGTCGTTGAGCTGGCTGGTAAGCCTTGCTCACAAGTTCTGAGTTAAATCAGTCTTCAGATTTGACGTCAGGAGAATATTTCCCCAAGTTCCAGGACTGGCTGTGCTTGCTGGGAGGCTCTTCTTTCTCCATGGCATAATCTAGGAGGATTTTTAACATGTCTCAAGCCATCAAAGGATTCTGGGATGTGATAAGGGTCTTGGGCTCTCCTGCTCTCTACATGAGATGCACTTTTTTGTGAAGCTTTGTCATTTCCTAAAGGACTAGGTCTGCACTGAGATGCTGAAAATGGCAACAGAATCAAAGCGTCCATTCACGTCTCAGGCTGGTTCTCACATTTCAAACCTAGAACATGAGAATTTAGTTTTACTATTGTTTGTGTTCTGCTTCATTAATCTCCATGACAGACTTCAGTCTCCAAGCTGGTCACCTTGTATCTATGAATTTTATTGTATCTGTATATTCATGCATGCATATAGAATCAGCCAGAACGAAAAATATACACAGTTAGTGTGACTGAAGAGTGCTGGAAGAAGGTCTAAACAAATGCCCACAGTTCATCAAGCAAAGCAGGACTGGGAGAAAATCCAGAGACACCATTTGTGTGCCTGGTTAAGCTGTATTGTTACGCTCTGTCCTCCTTTAGTACACCCCCACCTTTTGTACTAATCTTCCCTACATCTGCTGCCAGCCAGGCCAAGCTCAAACAGCAGTGTCAATTCCAGGGTCAGAGAGGTCAACGGTGACACGCGATTTAAGTGTTATTCACTCTGATGCCGTGACAAGACAGATACAGCGTGGCCTGACTACAGTGATGTATGTTAAATTTGTTGCAAATTACTGGCATGATGGATCTATTGATGACCCATTCCAGCTGTCAGGATGTCTCTATCAGTCTCTCAGTTACGCTTTCTCCTGCTGCTCAGCCCCATCCCCCTCTGACTGCTCCCATCAAGCACAGGGTTGCTTCATAGTCCCTAGGAAACTCAGGGTGCAGAGCACAGGGAAACAGAGCATCAGCATCTGCTTGAACCTGAGGAGCACTGAAAGTCAACTCATGAGGGATAAAAGTTTGGTGGTTTATAGACTTGAGTTGTTGTGCAAGTTTGCATCATCTTAAGATCTATTTGAAAAGCATTTGTTAATAATAGGTTTTCAAGTTAATTCCAGTTTTCATCCTAAGTGTTGAAAACACAACAATTTGAGCTGTTGCTTGAAGTATCTCACTCATGTGAGAAATTCTCTGAAGGGGAACAAGTCCTCCTTTTAGCTTTTGCTCTCAAGTAGAGCAGAGTTAACTGACCCAGATTGTCTAGAGTGGAAAGTGGAAGAGCAGGGACAGGCAGACAGAGATTACTCAGAATGTTCCCTTCCTACTTCTCCCCTCACAGAGAAGCAATATCCAACTTCTCTGGCAAGGGGCACTATGGCCATGGGAGGGAAGGGCAGGAGCCACTTTAGAGCAGGCTCCATGAAGAATCCCAGCTTTCCTGCTGCCCAGGGTGTCTGTCTCCAGTTTGTGCCCTGTGGGAAGCAAGATGTGTGTGGGAAGCCTGGTCTCACTTTTCTCTTTGCAATGCTGGAGCCTGAGACAGGCACAGAAGTCTGATCTTGTGAAATGGAGTGAAACTGATGGAAACCAAATTGTCTTAAGTATAATAATTAAGTATAATACTTATAATATTTTCTACTTTCAAACCAATGCCTGTCCTGGAAGTGCTTGCTCCTGGTAGGTGCAGTAATTACAGAGGTACAGCCCTTCTATACATTTTAGCCCAGGTAGGTAAAGCCCTAGTCATGATGATAAACAATATCCCATTTCATAATTATGTTGAAGGAGCATCTTATGCAAATTTCTTCTGTTTAAAGCACTTTTTTTGCATTAGCTCCAGTGTAGCTCTGAGGCATGCTAAGTTGGGGTTTTTTTCTAATTATTATTGCTTCTATGCCTTTTGTTCTTTCATTCTGACCCGCAGATGGTCATCCTTTAGTGTTGCAGAGTAATTTTTAATAACAGGAAATTTCTTCACATGTAAAGGAAGAGCGCAAGTTAGTTTCAGTCCCTGAATTCTGAAAAATTTCCATTGGCAAGAGATGGCCCAGATGGTTCTACTCTCCTATTTTCTCTCAGATAATATTAAGCCACCCAGCAAACAGGGAAATTAAGTGATGTTGAAATTCAGTGCCCAAACTGGAGAAAATCAGGATAATTAGTGCACAAGACAGCATTTGCAAACCTGAAGGTGTTCTCAGATGCACAACTTCTGAAGGACCATTACTGAATGGAGGGAGTGGAGACAAATGCCTTATTGTATTCAGTTGAACTTGGAAGACCAATATGGTTGTTAGATTTCCAGTCCCACCAGCATCTTCAGCATCTTTCATTGTGACACATATCTGATCTCTTCCATTTTAATCTGAGTAATCAAAACCATAAAGAACAGAGGAAGAGCAACGAAACATGGGTCGCTTAATTCTAGAATTGGAGTGATGTCAGCCAAGGTTGTGGTTCCTTTGCTCATTTTAATCCTTTGTGGCTGTTCATTCATGGCAGAGATAAAAAACTGACAATTAGTCAAGACTCTTGAAAAAATTGTGGGGCCTTCAGCAATTCAAAATTGTTGATAGAAGTAAAAAGAATTTTGCCTAGCTACGTGTGGACTGAATTCAACCCCAAAATAGTACAGAATCTGTACTTAAATGTTACCCTAGAGGCTTGGAGTGAGCTTTAAAACATCTTACGTGATTATAAATCATTACCTTTCCTTCATCACAAATAGTCACAAAACAGTCACCTGGATAGCCCAGAGACTGAACAAGAGAGCTCATCCTATCCACAACTCCAGAAGCCATTGGGCGATGATGAGAAAGAAGAGACAAGAAAGGTACAAGCACAGTTAAGAATCTGGCTTTCAAATCAGAGTACCCATAATAATTTATCTGAACTGCATAATAATAATAGCCATAATAATTTATCTGAACTGCACCTCAGCTGCAAAATGGAAAACATGAGAGCCATGGCACTCCTCAACTAGACTACACCAAAATGCATTAACAGCATGGAGTAGTTAAGAAACACTGGCTGAGAAAGAATCATACAATCATAGAAAGGCTTGGATTGGAAGGGACCTTAAAGACCCTCTAAGTCAAACCCCCCTGTCATGAGCAGGGATGCCATTCACTAGATCAGGTTGCTCAGGGTCCCATCCAGCCTGGCCTTGAAAACTTCCAGGGATGGGGCATCCACAACTTCTCTGGGCAACCTGTTCCTGTGCCTCGCTTACCTCTAAGAATTTTTTTTTAATATCTGATCTAAATTTCTCCTCCTTTAGTTTAAAAGTTTTCCCCTTTGTCCACCCCTTATCAGCAAGACTGTCAGCATTAGCTGTTAGGTCTCTGTGCTGTGCTTCTTCCAAGAGGTTTAATTAAATTACCTCTTAAATTATTTTTCCTTATCTCTAAGTTTCTTGGTGGCACTGGCCAAGATTAAAATATGACTTTAGTTGCCAGATAACGAGGCTGTCTGCACCACTCTTTACCCCTTTTTAGCACACTCTTAGCAGCCATCCCAACTCTAAAGAATAATGGGAGATCTAATCACCATGGCAAAGCTCATCACCTTCCATTCCAAGGGCAAGGCATGTTTTAAGGCATCATCCCTGCTAAAATAAGCAGAACACTTTTATGCATACACTTTTTTAAAACCTTTGAATGTATCTCCCAAAGGCAGCTCTCCTTTAGGGAAGGAGATTTCAACACAGAATAGATGATCACCATGTTGACACATGCTATGCTTCAAACATTAAAATTCTATAGTGAAGCTGGATAAATATATGTAAACTACCCAATTGCTGTAAAAATTGGAAACCCCATTTGGAGAAGTAATGACCCTGGTATAGAAAGCAAAAATACTTCAAGTAAAAGTGGAGTTTTTTCTCCTTACATGTGGATCAATTTCCAGTCTAGGTGATAGAAACACTCAGGTTTGCTCTCTCTTGGCTGGAAAATGCATTCAATATGTTTAGGTACACATGCACAGAACATCCAGTATGCATTCTCATGATAGGGTGAGTGATTTGGAATTTAATTTCTTGAGGTAAAGGCAAAAATTGGATCAGAAATCTTTCTTCTTGGGAAGGTTCTAGCCACTAAGCAAGTGCTTTGAAATGCTGTATTTCAAAAGTATGAACTATCATCACATTTTAAGAGTAAATCTTGTGTCAAATTTCTCAAGGGAGTTACATGACAGAGAATGTTCCTTTCCTTTGCTTTGGTGATGCTTAGAACCAAAATGCTCACTGGTGTTGAGATCCACAGACAGATTTACAACCATCAATGCACAGGGAAGTTCATGGTCAAAGACCACAGTGTGTCTGATACAGAGGCACTTGCACTTTTAGAGCAAAAGCAGGGAGAAGGTGTTGAGAATAGCCATTTTGAAAGCAAATATGTGCAATTAGTTTGAATCCCTTTGTATGCAACCCTCCTTTTCTGAAAACAAATAAGATCAAAGCCTAAGGTGATATGACTTCAGACACCAAGTACATTTTTAACTCTAGGCAAAACTGCAGTCATCCCCATGGGTTTGGCATCTTCTTTCCTTCCTTTCTTTCTTTCTTTCTTTCTTTCTTTCTTTCTTTCTTTCTTTCTTTCTTTCTTTCTTTCTTTCTTTCTTTCTTTCTTTCTTTCTTTCTTTCTTTCATACTTATTTTCTTTCAGTGATTCACTCTTTCAGATTTCCATACTTTAGCTCTTTCTTTCTCTTCCTTATTATTTTTCTCTTTCTCTTCTCTTCTCTTCTCTTCTCTTCTCTTCTCTTCTCTTCTCTTCTCTTCTCTTCTCTTCTCTTCTCTCTTCGCTTCTCTTCACTTCTCTCTTCAGAAAAAAAAAGTGACTACAGATTTTCAGTCGTAAGCAGTAAAGACTCAAACATCTGTGGAACTGTGGCCTGATAATACAAAATCTCTAATTTGTCTTGGAATGGACAGACCTTTAGCTGAGTGCACTTGCAGGCAGAGAAAAAAAACTCTGGAGTGAAAAAATACAGACAACTATGATATCATACCTTACTGTTTGCTATTCAGAGAGGGAGAAAAGGCTATTTGTTTTCTAGATGCTGTAACTTGGCATAAAAATCATGTATGGATATTTTATTGTAATACAAAGATTTTATTATGTTAATACATTTTTCATTGTATTGGACAAATCTGTGTCTCTAATATAGTCCAGAAGGTATCCAAATATGAAAGCCAATCCTGGCTAAAATGATCCAAATTCCTTTAAGCTTATTATAGTAGTGATATTTCTGACATATTTCTATTTATGTTAACATCCTCTATTTATATATTACATTAGCAAAACCCCATGAAAATGTGATTAGAAAATTTCATATGCAGTATGCACATTGTTAATAAGATTAATCAAATTACTAGTTTGAGAAAATTTTTCAGCTATCAAATGAGTAAAAATCACAAGATATCTTCTAATAGTTTGACCTCTTGCAGTTCTGGTGCTCATCATCTCCTGCACAAGACTACCTGCAGATAAATTCCTGAGACCAAATAACATAGCTACAGGAGACTGAAGTACTGAAGGCATGTAAAAGCGCTGACAACAAATGTCATGTGCAATCGGTAATTCCAGGGAATTCATCATTTTTCATTGCTATGCTTTCAGCATAACATTTCTTCCAAGTTGTGTGACCACATCTTGAGAACTCCAGGTTAGACCTGTTGACCAGCTCTCCGTATCTCTGTACCACTTACAGGCAGTAGGTACTGTCTCCTAATACCTGTGCTCTGAGGAATGTCCTCAATGTTCGGAGAATCAGGTATGTTCCCACATCTACAGAACAGGGCTGCAGAAATAACATCTTTAAACTATTGTGATTAAACCTTTCAAAAGTCTTTCCAAACAACGATGTAATGATGATCAGATTAAAATCCATCATGTAATAATAATAGGTAATGAATAATATATCTCTATTACAACTCTTCTCAGGGCAATTATCACTAAAACAGATATGAACAAAACAAGCCAGATGGTCTGGTAAAGAATGTCCATAAATATCTCAGCCACGCATCCTCTGGCATAAAGTGCAAGATCTGCTTCCACTATTCTCAGCAAAGGAGCACCTTTCTCCAAAAATAATATCTCTAAGCAGTCTGTTGAAACCAAAGTCCTTATTTGAAGGATGAAGTACAGCATAAAAAGGGTTAGTAGGAAATGAAGTTGGAATCATATAGAAATATAAATGCAGGTAAGTCCTGTGGTAGAGCATCTCTCAGATATGAAGAGTCCATACCATGTCTCCTTATTGTGACTCTGACACTAAGCCTCCAAGATAAAATAAACTTCCTACAAAATGGCTCAGTAACAAACAAAAAATGATTGTGTATGGAACCACTCAAGCTATAACAAGACTAATCTAATGTGCAGTGCTTTAAATTGCTGAGAAGTTTGGAATTTTTTTTCTTTGTCTTTCCTTGGGGCTTCTCCATGTGCTTTAACTTCTCTATGCATGGAGAGTATAGTTAGTATTTTCATTTGCTGCCTAAGTAGCAAATTACCCTGTAAACAGCCCACAAGAGCTGGTCTGTAATTGAATTGTAACTGTTGACTTTAGACATTTGGTATATTTGCTGCAAGAAGTAAATTTTCAAAACTTCATCTTGATGCAGTCAGACAAAATGAAAGGTAATATTCTTTATCTGCCACAGATTGCTGCAGATGAACTGCTTTCATATGAGCTTAAATAAGATTTAGTATATTCCATCCTTCAGCTGGCCACAATTGAAAGTGATCAGGATCAATATAGCTGCCCCTGAATGCAGCCCAGTACTGTGCATTACAATAGAGGAAATGGCTGTATTCAAAATTTTCCTGTGTCAAATTAATTTCCATGTTATCTCCAAATTCAATTAGATGGGAACCCCGTGTAACTAAAAAAGTGTCCGACATCCCTTAGTGACAAATTACGGTGCTTAGTGTGCATATCAAGGTGAAGTGTTGAGCCTTGCTAATCTTCTCACTAATTCTCAATTACCGTAAAATGAAGCCATAAATCACACAGACAGGGGATCGATGGAAATGTTGTTTTCAGGGTGATTGGCAGCCTCCCCAAAGGTTTTCTGTAAGTTGGTTTAAGGTTACCATTCTCTAAGGGGAGGGATGAGGTAGTCTTGCTCAATCTCTATGATATAGGCCCACAGGCCTTTTGGGGATAGTGGGGAGGGACAGCACCAATTTCAGCCCATCAGACATCCAATTTTTCTCCTTTTCATACCTGCTGTAGTAAATGAGAAACAAATTAAATTTCACTCCACTATCTCCACAGAAACCATTTAAATTTTTCATGGAAACTAAATTGTCCCTAGACAAATAGCCCCCTGATTCTATGAAAATATACTGGAGCGCTGGGGACAGAAATAAATTTGTGTCACTCTGGATATGCCATTCTCTGTAATGTCATTCACGGCCGGCCAATAAATGAGTCCCTCCCGGAACACAATGGTAAAGCCTTGTGCTCTGGTGGATTTGCATTGTTCCCCCACTCTGGAGCGGTCTAATATTCTTCCTGTTATTAATTTGCAGCCTAGGTTTTACATTCATGAGGCCAAGATTGAAATGTAAATGAGGCACAAAATAAGTAGTCAGCAGTAGCCCTGGCCGAGCAGCCTGTGTCATAGACTCATGGACTTACATGAAAATAGTTATCACTCAGAGAGATTAGCAGCTCAGAACATCAATCACTGCTGCAAGGAAACAATGAATAAAATCGCCCCGACACGAGGAAGGAAATTACCAAAGCTTTAAAGTGGAAAGGGAATATGTAATACTGCTACCTGTTGTTGAAGCACTAAGGCTGTAATAAAAGAAGCTGGGCTCCTTCTCCCTCTCTCTCTATCTCTCCCCCTCCCCTGTTCCTGTTGATAGCTGATATTTAAATTGTGCCATTTTTCTCATCTCAATTTATCTATTAAATGAGCTGCAGTTCCTTGGCCAGAGCTGTACAATGCTTCACATCGCACTCAAATGAAACCCATGGTTTGGAGTCTGAACCTGCTTTAAAATGATGACACCCTATACATCATCCAATCTCTTGGCAAGCAAATAGGTATATAAGGCCTGAGTCCTCGGGTTTCAGGCAGGCTCAGAGGATGCCTAGCTAGCAGACAAAGGTGGCTTTAGTTTACTTTTGTGCTTTCCTAATTCTCAGATGGTGCAGAAGTGGTGCAAGACAATGCAAGTAGGGGAGTCTCAGGCCAGACCTTCCTCAACAACCTCTGAACAGCTCTAAGAAGCTCTCCCAGTACCTATCAATAACCAGAACTTGGAAAAGATTCAGCTAATTCGCCTTTACATCAGCAAATTTGATCACCCTCATCAGAAGAGGAAGTGTTGCATTACCTCTTTGAATTTTTTCCTTGAGTGTTCCCTCTGCAAAACACTATTCCATCTACCACAATTAGTTTTGCCTTCCTCTAAGGAAATGTACCTGATTCTTACACCTGAACAGCAAGAACATTTTCTCACAGTGTTTGTTCTTTAGACAACAGAAATAAAGCCACATTTTACTAAAAGCATGCCAATATTTGGTCTAAATTTTCATTCCCCAAAATTTAGACTTTCAACCACAAAAACAGCTTTAAAAATGCGTCCTAGGAGGATGACTTCTAAGAAAATGCCAAAATAAACTCTAGCCCTTCCTATTCTGAGGTAGCTTGTAAATGTGGTTGGTCACAAGACTGCAGTGGGTACATCTCTCTGACCTGTTTTCCCAAGGATACTGGACTCCTTCTCATGGGTCTACCTTCAAAACTCTGTTTACGGGGAGAATTATTAAGCAAGAAATGGTTCAGCCTGGGTATGCTTTCTGTTGTCTTACAACTCTTAAAATTGTTTAAAAATGTAGCAGATTTAAAACAGTTAAAAATATAATGGTCTCCTCTTAAAGAAATTTGATTTGGGACTTAAGAAAAATAATTTAAAACGTATATACTTAGCTATCACATTCCATGTGACACTTTTCATTTAAGATGTAAATGCTTTTCATGCAAAAAAACCAAAATACTCTGGAAAGCTTTATATTTTGAGGCCAGTTTTAAAAAAGGTAAACCCAGTCTTCAAAAGTTTGTGTAAGAAACTGGCAATGATAGTAAGATTGGAAACTAAATCTCCATTTTCTATGCCAAACAGTAGATCATGCTGCCTTCAGAAACCAGCTTTCCATTCTATTCCTTATCAGGAGGGAGAAAAAGCTAATGTACGTAAGATATTGAAATAACCTAGAAAAAATATTCTGTGTTAGGTAAATGATATCATTAATATTTCTTATTATATGGACAATGGACATTTTGGTCAAATAATCCCTGGAGAATCAGAACTGAGCTGAACAAAGTACTAGCACATCAGAGCTATTGCATATCAGAGAAAGCAACACTATCTCAAAAAGCTACTTTTTTCCACAAAAGAGATACTACCATTTTCATTGAATGTTCCTTTTTAAAATCTCAATACAGCCAGAGTGAGTTTTGAACAATAATGTGTGGGAATGTGATCAGTAACTTTATTTGTTTCTTTTTGCAGAAGTTCACTAAGGATAATGCAAACAGCTGAGAAAAGGAACTTGAAATTTAGGAGAAGCAAAGAGACAAATAAAATCAGATGTTCAGCTGTCTATTAAAATGTTCTTTTGAGCGGTCAAGAAATTGATCATGGGTGAGATCGCAGAAGATATTGAACCTTAAACTGCTTTGGTCTTTTTTTCTTTGCTTAAAAAGACAAAGTCAGACCCAACTTGTTACTGGAGCTTTAGAGCCCAGCAGCAGTGTGCCATTTCTGGCTAAGGAGCAGGAGCAGCACGACTCATATGGTTCCCACAGCAGGCAGCTGCTTCTGCTCCCACACCCCTCCTCTTTTCCTCATGTTGTCATTGTCTTCACTCTTAGTGTCTCAGAATATCTTTTTAATTGCTTATCAAATGGATAGTTATTGTATCATAAAATCTTCAAAGCCATTTCCCAGTCCCATTCAGTTGTGGAGCTGAACTTTTATACAATGATATATCACAATGGATTATGCTAATAAGCTTGTTAATAGCTCCAGCGGTGTTAACTGAGCGCATTAAAACAAACTGATCCTTGCAATAGATTGGGAAATGTTTTATAAGGGGCATGTGATCTAAGAGCAGCCATGACAAGGCTAGTAAATAATAGCAGAAACTGGCATGACCAAAGAAATGCTCACCTAAATTATTTATATGTTAATCAAAAATACAGTTGTTAAGCAATATCATTAGTTCATTACTAATTGGTTTATGGATTTGTGATGAATTACTTATTTGCATGTAAAGTAAACCCTCAGCCTTTTGTTCATCATTTCTAACCATCAAATACTTGCAGGTTTTCTCGCTGCAGCGCCCGTCCTTCACTAAAATGATTACATCAGCTTGTCAGAGAAAGTAGATTTTCAAGGTAAAGACATAATTTTCTTCTGAAATGTATGCAATATATTATTGTCATATATTTTTTAAAAGTCATAATATATCAGAATTTCATGCTTGAGAGATATGCAATTAATGCTATACAGTGTGTATATTTCCTTACTCTCCACCAAAAATCCTACACTTTGAACATTTATTAGTAGTGGAGACTTGTTTCTTTCGTATATATCAAGTTGAACTGTCAGGCACATTATTATGGGGAATGTTAAATTCCACCTTAGTGGAATCAGATTGGGCTGAGAATAACCAAAGAACTTAAACACGCCTCTGGATGTATAGTGAAACATCCTAGAGATGTGACACAGTGATTTTAAGGTGGAGGTGAAGATGAGTCTTTCATTTGGTGCCTGAACTCAATGGCAAATTTCTTAATGATAAGATTTTCAGAACTGCAGTCTCTCATCAGGCTCATCTTCTCTTTTGTTTCCCTCTCTTTCTCACATTCTTATTGCAGCCCCTTCCTGCCATCACCTCCTTTTTCTACTTCCATTTCCCTCTGTGCAACGATTTTCTTTCTCAATTATCCCTCCTCCACACAACACAGTCACCTGTGTTCCCAGCTGATTTTTTCCAGCATCAATGCTTCAGACTAAAGGAGCTAGACCCAGGAATTATCATTGCATTTTTCTCCCTTTTGAGGTACTTTCCCTGTGAGGAAGAATTAGACTTCCTCTCTCCCTTTCTCTTTCCCTTTCCCTTTCCTTTTCAAAAATCATGTAAGCCATGAATATAATTAAATATTGTCCACCAGCTTGGCACACATTATTTTTTTTTTTAAAAAATCACTTATCTCTCTTAGAATTTAATAAGAATAACTATTTTATATTTTAAAAATATATTCTTCAAGGAAGTAGGGATCAATACAAGCTTCCTAGGGATTTTTCACTTGTTGTTATTATTAAGCAGAAGTTCCAGATGTGTAAATGCAAATAGGCCCAGCAAGAACCAGCAGTCCAGGATACAAGAACAAGTTGCTGTGAGCAAAAATTAATGCAAACGGAGAACCCTCTTCCAATCAATATCTCTATGTAATGAACTAACCAAATCTCACCTTTTAAACACACCTGCAATTGATTTTTATTTCCCTTACAGAAATCTGCCTTCTGAATATCTTGGAAACCCTTCTATCAGTTGACCTTCTAGGGTTTTGTCTTTAAAATCACAGGGATTTTAGTGCATTTTCCAGCAGCTGTAGCTTGTTTTTCTTTGGTATTTATCATCTACAATCTGGCTCAGCCCAGCAAGACATGCATCACAGTCTAATCCAAGCAAGTCTCACAAGGACAAGAGAAACCTGACCAAAATTAAAAAGAAAGTGAAAGGTAACACAGAAAAAGACCACCCAAGACAATGAACAACTTTTAGTGGTGTGATAAAGCAAAATTTTAATTACTGCTAATAATTTATTCTTGTATAATAATAATAATAATAATAATAATAATAATAATAATAATAATAATAATAATAATAATAATAATAATAATAAACAATATAAAGGGACAGCATAAACAGATGTCGAGAGAGGAATTACAAATATTTCTAGTCCAAAGAAATGAACATATCATCCAGTTCAGTCACACCTTGGTTCAGTATCACACACAAGTAAATATTGCAGATAACTTTGTACAATTCTCTGTATTCTATGGTGGAGACCTTATGTAAAAAAAAGTCCAGGGGTCCTCTTTAAATTAATCTTGGATGATTGCAGAAATTATGATGAGGTTCTTTAAATTCCTTATTCCATGCTGAAAGACAAAAAAAAAGAAAGGATTCCTATTCTTCAAGCAAGTTAGGGCTGTATGAAAAATTAAGTTTCCCACTAACCTCTCACAGCATGAGAAACCCAATGCATGCATTGAGTCCCTTCTTTGCTGCTCATATATTGGAATCTTGACCTTTTGTTACTGACATATTTGTAAAAACTTTCTTTTTTTTCTTCTACAGCAGTAGCCAGATTAAGTCCTAGTTGGGCTTTAGCCCTTCTAATTTTCTCTCTGTAAAGCCTCACAACATCCTCGTGAGATAGTTCCCACTTCAAATCTCTCTGAAGAAAGATCTGACTGAATCTAGCAGGTATAAATGCATGGAATTTTCTGAGAGGGATGCAAGGAACTTCACCTATCCAAGCTAAAATTATATTACCTATCCAAAATCTGCATTTACCAATGCATACCAGTGCATGTCCATGTGGGAAACTAATTAATGCCAATCCTCAGTTGCACGTGCAAAATTGAGATTGTAACTACCACAGCTCCTGTAAGCACAACTCAACTACTGCAGTAGAATAACTCCTAATCCCCAGCAGTTAACACGAGCCAAATCTGTTTCCTGAGGCAGGGAAGGAAGGCTCAGTCAACAAATAGAAACCCGTTCTCTCTCACACTTATGTCTTATAGCCCTTGGCTGCCTTCCTCCATCTAGCTTGACATGCTTTCTTCTATATAGAGATTTGAGGAAGGATTCAACTTTAGCCCCATGTCTGTGCTTTGGTTCACCCTGGGCCTCCTAGAAGCTGCCAATCCCAGCATGTGTGCCAAAAAGTGCCTGGTAGTAGCTTTGGGGACACAGCTGTAATGAGCTTTGGGGTGCCAGAACACACATAGCATGCCCCTCAAATATCCTCAGCCCCTGAAGCCCTGGGGGAGTTTTGGGTGGTGAGCTGTTGTCTCCAGGACATGATGCTTTCTTTCAGGGTGACAGGAGCTCTCCTGACCCTCTGAAGCTGCTTTCTCTGTGGCTCCTTCCAGGTGTCACCTGCTCTGTTCACATGGCCACTCACGGCTCATGCAAGGAGAGGCGTCTCTAGACAGAACAAGCTCACAAGGAGAGAACCTGCTACGCTCTGGTATGACTACAATTGAGGAAAAAACAGCAATCACCAGTAGATGTCTGCCTACAAACAAAGCTGGAACGAAAAGTGAAAGAAATCCCACCTTTTTGTGAGCCTGATTGTCAAAAAAAAAAAGGCACACAGAAAGACTCAACTAGCTACAAGGAACGAAGTAAGTGATCTTTTCCCATTATAATCAGGACACAGAGCCTGTGATATCTCTGAGAGCTCAATCTAAATAAGGACCCATCTTCTCGTCTATTTCACATTATGAATAAAAACATGAAATTAGTTTTATGTCAGAAGAACAACCCTTAAGACACTTGTAACTTATAATTATAATTTCTAAGCTGTTTGGCTTGTCAGTATCAAGGAATTCACAGCCCAAGACTTCCAGGACTTTATAGGCTGAGACGTGCTGTGCCAGCTACTGAAATTAACTATGAATTTCTCATCTGCATCCTGATTTATTAACTACAGTGAGAAACAGAAAGTTTAAGAAAGTGTATTTGCATAGCTTGCTACAATGGAAGGAGCCACTGGCTGTTCTGCTCCTATTCAATAAACTGCTAGCAGTGGGTAAATGTAGGGATTTCTTCGTGCAAAAATATTCAGTAGTTTTCTTGTAAATAACCACTGAACAATTTTTACCTTCACTGAAGAGCAGAGCTGGCCAGTGTCAATTTCAGGATTCTGGTGGATTCACTGGTAGCAAAAAATGAAAAGAAAATGTCTTGGGACTCTCTTTGCTATGCAAAACTCCATTCCCTTGTTAGATCTGACTGAAAATGTTAACATTGCCTGTGATGTATTTTGAAAGAAACAATATTTTTTACATACTTTGAATAAGAATTTTTAAAGGGAAGGCTGCCAAAAAAAAAATTTAAAAATCCAGGAACAGAAATTCATTTTAGGTTTTCAGCTTTTACCAAACAACAGCAAAATAAATTTTAAAAAATTAAAATTTCCAAAAATAAAATAGGACATCCTATCAAAGGATCAAAATTCAATCAAAATCATCCTATCTAGGATCCTATCCTAGGATCAAAATTTTATTCTTCCAATAAATTATTACCTTGCAAAGGGTTCTGATCCATGATTGTACAGATCAGATTCTATTTTCTCCCAAGTTTTGAAATATTTTTACAACAACAACTCTGAAATTCTGCCCTTTACTACTATTTTAGGGATTTAAGGGGCTTGTCTGTATTTCAGATTTTGTTTGGGGGAGGCAGAGTAGGGTTTTTTTCTCAAAGTCATCTGGTTCCATTTTGTAAGTTCCATTTTGCTGTAGCAACCCACCCTGGATACTTAGAAGGCACTAAATGATACAATAGTTTATGGAAACAAAGGCAAGTGGCAATCCTTCTCATCATTTTTAGATGGATAAATGAGGGCAACTAGGCTGAAATAACTTGCCCAGCTTATTGCTCATTGAATACCAATGTCAAGAGGACATATGCCTTTGGTTTCTGGATCCCTGGCACCTTACAACAGGATGTCCTGAGGGATACTGCTCAAATGAAGCTCCCAAATATTCTTTTGTTTTTCTCTCCCTATTTCTTCTGGAATTTGTTTCTTTTTAGCAATTGCCTGTCTTGCTTCTCCCCCTCCCCACCTCTGGGCTTTCATGATGTACCCCTCCGCTGTTTGAAATTTTAAAAATTTCCATTGATGAACAATGAAACAAAGGCAAAAAAGGAAAAGAGTCTCCAGAATTTCAAGGGGTCTGATTACATCAGATACATTTACAAATCACTTCTGATTTTTATTTTGCAAGATCAAAATCCAAGAACAATAATTTTCATAATTGAATCACTATTGTGCTACTTATGAGTGCAAAGTTATAATTAGACCCAGGACGCTGACATTTATTTTCCTTTTTTATGAACAGAACATTTCTGAACTCCTAATAGGGCTGGTGTTCAGCCAAACACAAAATAGAATTTGAAATTAAATTTAAAGAAGCGAAGAACCAGAAGAGAATGTTCTTGACTCTGGTATTAAAAAAGGTTTTTCAGAGTTTATGCATTCTGGCTGTGACAGCGTTAAATGACTCTTCACAGATATTTGATATATATTGACTGTACCAGATTAAAAGTTAGACTTTATTTGTAGCATAAATCTCATAGATGAATATGTAATGTACATTCTTCTTTTATTGCAGTCATAGAATATGCTGAAACTTTAACCCCCCAGAATGCTATCTACATATTTCCCTCCATATTTTGTATTCATAGAAATAATCACATTAGTTGTTGGATACCCTTTAGCAACACACTCTTCTTTTAGTAAATAAAAATGACTGCCACTTTCCATCATTTCACAGCACCTAGAAAGACAGTAAAATCTTCAGAGCGATTGCATCTTTCTTTTGCTGGCTCTCACACACGTTCCCCCTAGAGAAGCAGATGTTTGACTTGTCTCATGTAAAAGGCAAAAATTGAGTTACAGCTTCAGATTGCACGATTTGCAATGTTTGCTACAGTTTATTAATGTTAACCAAATAAAAATGACATTAGTGTAAAAGATCTACATGATATCTCAGAACTCCCAAGATTAGGCCAGATGGTCACTTCTAACTGATATAATCTAGTAAACTCTGTTGAGAGACAGGCTATTGATTGAATTTCTGCCTTTAAATGCAAGCTCCATATCTGCACATGTCCACAGTGATATCAGTTGCTTAAAATCCAATACAGAGGTGTAGATTGGGAGATGATGTTAGTTGCTACCTATTAAAACTGTCAATTCCATCTGTTGTCTAACACTTTAAAATACTGAGTGTAGTTTTTAATAGATCAGTATTAGATTAAGAGGCCGTATATCAAGGCTCTTACTAGCTGAGAAGTGTGGGTAAATGTGTAATTAAATGACACAATGGAAAAGGAACTCCATGGGCTGGAACTGGCCCAAATTAGCATCAAGCAGGAAGGAAATGCTGTGATTTAGGATTTCTGCAGCCGCCAGACCTCCCTAAAAATGAATAATGTGCAGCCCTACTGAAATTATCTTTACAAGCAAGTATATCATTATTAAAACCTGCAAGTGCTGTAAGACTTATGATTATCCAGCTCCCCATAGTGCACTTCCACAGGTACTTCAGTGACTCTGCACATTTGCCTAACTACCATGCTCTAATGGCATTCCCAGAAGGGCTGTTTCAGATGGCTGGTGACAGCCCCACCAAAGCCTTGTCTCTGGAATGTTGTATCCCTAAAAGACCCCTCTCCCTCAGAATATAGTTGAAAGCCACTACTGGGGGTCCTGGGGTTACATATAGGGTGGGGGCTCAACCTGTCCCTTCTCACAGGTGTGCAGCATCTCAGGGCCCTTGTCTGGCACCAAGGGCTGATGGAGAGGGAGGATGATGGGCAGCCACTGCCAGCATCAACATCCAGCAGCTATGGCTGCTTAAATTTAATCAGAGAGGAAAGATATCCTTCTTGAACCCTTTGTAGCAGTACTATCACAGGAAAGGGAAAAACTCCTGTCAGGGAAGGGGGAAACAGAGCATAAAATTAGGGAATGGATCTTAAGTGCAGACACAGACAGAAGAAATTGCTTGTTTTATAGCTCTTAACATTTGTGTGTAGAAGCTAAATGAACCTATCCAGCATGTTGGAAGAAAAACAGAAAGGGCCAGAAGCAGGATTCATATAAAAATCCATGGTTTATTTTTCTCACTACTTTTTTGTTAGAATAAGCAAATAATCTCCTAATTATTGATCCTAGCTGGGCCAAAATAGAGGAAAAATATGGGTTTGGTGCTCTTTTTGCATCAACTTTCAGAAGACATTTCAGTTTAAGTATGAATTTTCACAGCCACATTATGGTGACCTTTGAAGGATGCAGAACAGGTTCCAACAGAGGAGTTTGGAAGCAACTTGAAAAATTCTGTTTGCAAACTACTAGTGAAGGGTAGTAAAAACAGCTTTATATATTCCCTGAATACACCACAAGAAGTGTTTTGGATACATAAAGTCTCTTCATGTTATTAACCAGTACAAGGTACATGAAACATTCATGGAAAATTAATGTTAAATGACTACTACAGTATACTCATAGAATACAAACTGTGAATTCAGAAACACTCTATTCCCAGCAGATATGCAATTTGAAGAATTATGCTCATTCCAGATAGAAGCAGAGACAATATTGTGTGATGTAGCTGATAAATTAACCAGCAAAGGTCCAGCCTCATGTATCAAATACTCAAAAAAAATCTATAGGACCAGAAATATTTCACGGTAGCATAAATCTACTTAGAATAACAAATTTCTTCAAGGAATGCAAAAGTTGCTATACAGATTATCCAGAGAAACAATAAAAATTCAATTAATTGATTATTTAGACAGTTCTGCTTGCTGCTTACTATCCTAAGTGCAGAAGCTGTCTTCAAGGAAGCATAACCTTCATGATCTTTTTCTCTAAAGTTTGAAACTCTTGATACACCACAGCAAAACAGATGTAATAAGCATTTCAAGCGTGGAAAATAGCAATCCTACCCTCACCTTTCATGATTCACCAGCATATCTACTTCGGTGAGATTCTCCCTGATATGAATGACACTACCAAAACCAGAACAAACCAAAATTTTTAAAGGTATTTCATAAGAGTTAAACCTTTGTCTCATGAATGGACAGAGAGAGGGACTAGGTATTTCAGCATGCTTTAAACTAAAAGTGCTAATTTTAATTACCATAATGAGCCACTGAAAAATCTTTGTTCATAAACCAGACTTGATCAAAGTAAAGGTTAAAAATCTTAGATACATTTTAAACGTTTTTTATTAATCCAAATGGTAGAAGAAAAATAGTGACTATAATAAACTGTTCTTTTAAATGGATAATAGGCTTTTTAACTGATGTTCTCAAGTGAGACCAGGAAAATGAGTAGCTAAATATAAAAAATGTTATTTTAATATAATATTTCTCCCTCCATTCTCCAGCAGAAATAGCAATTCACAGAAGGAACTAGCACAACAGCAGAACCAAAGTCATGATAAAATATTAGATCTGCAAGTTAGTGGGTTTATTTTAGGAAGAAGGTGGTTTTAATGACAGCATAGATGGGAGGAATCACATAAACACAAGCAACTCAAGTTGAACCTTACCCCATCACACACATCACATACTTTGGCAGTTCCAAGATTTACACATAGTGCAGACTCCCCTAGCACATGAGCTTTTGGCTACTCCTTCTCTTTACCCTCAGGACTTCTAAGCAACCAGTTAAGCTCATGGTTCCTTACAGGACTTGTCATGCTTATCAGAGGTCATCTTTATTTGTGGTCATGTAGGAATCAAATGCTAATTTTACATAGAAAGGAAAATAGTAGAATACTTACCAAAATAAGATATTAGAGTAATGATGACAATGTAAATAATAAATATGGGATGGGATAAAAAATTGATCTGATATAGTATAAACTAATTATGAACTGCATGCCTGTGCTCATGCAAACACACATGCTTACAACTGGCTGAAAAAACACAAGGTATAGGATTGAGCAAAAGAAAAGCAAGAGCATTAACATTGAATAAGAGATGATTAAGGGAATTGCATCAAACATATGGAATATTCTCCTGCTAAAATACACAAAGGATTCTATTGCTATTGAATTTTCACCAGCTGCCAACTTGGCTAATATGGTTAGGAGAACACAGGGATGGGACATGCCTCGAGACTAACCAGGGGGAATCAGCTTTGCAGACTTTATCCACCTCTCCCCAAAACTGTCCCTAACCCAGACTCTTCTGCCCTTCTGCCCTTCTGCTGTATTTTCCAGCTCCAGCTCAGAATTGCTATTTCTTTCTTGTTGGAACTGTGCTGGAGATGCAAGCACTGTATCACAGGAAGAGGACATGGGGGCCAAGAGAATGATTGAGAGGAAACAAAAAAAAGACAGGGCAGCTGAAGGCTCTTTCCCATTTCCTTCTCACTCCCTTTGTTCTCAGACTAAGTGCACAATGTTCCAAATCAGACCTTGATAAAGGCATCCAACAGGCCCCATAGATCACATTCTGCCCAGCAAAAGACATTGAGTGCAGAGCAGCATTGAAAATCTGTTGCCTTTTGAAAAAAATTTTCTGAGTGCTGAGTTCTTTCAAAAAACCTGGCCAGACTTATGAGCAATTTTGAAAATTTGTTTCCCAGGAGTCTGAAATGCTTAATGTTAAAGCACAAAAGTGCAACTGCATAACAGGAGCTTGACCCTCAGCACCAGGTTAACTAAGTTTCTGGCTTTGTGTAGTAAATATCATCAGGTCAGTTATGTACCTGTCCTTGTCCATCTTTCCTCTAGTAAGATTTGCTAGCATAAAATAGAACTTACTGAATAATGTCTATTTTTTGCATAGTATTTCCATTTCCAGATGAAGGAGAGAGTGACCTGCCTGACATGGACATTGAATAAGATGGTCCTTTCTAGCAAGTTATTGCAACCACTATTCTTTTTGCAAGTTATTTGGATTTATTTATTCATAATATCACTTAGCACAATTTTTTTCTCCACTTATATCTTTATCGTAACAATAAGTGTCACCGATGCGGCAGCAAGAACAACCCAGAGAAAAGATTGCAACTCATTATCATTCATTACTGTAGTGAAGAGAGATTAGAAACATAATGGAAGCTGAGAGAAGATGTACCTTTGTGTCACTTGCCTTGTTCTTCTCTCAGAGCCAGGAACTTCCATGGGCAGTGATAGCAACTCTGTCACTGGCTGCCACTCAGTGACCTTGGGTGGGTCACTCGACATTCCAGGGACTTGGATGTCGGATGAAAAGGACAATCACATGGAAAGACAGTGCTGTATTTGAGACCTTTCCTGCTTTTACATCTATATTCTTGAGTTTATGTGGATAGCGCTGCTTAGTGAGTTACAGTTGCTTAATGCTTCCCATTATAAGACCTAATTTTCAAATATTGTAACTTTGCCAAATTCTAGTAATCCAAGCAAAAATATTTCATTTTATGTGACTGCCACAGTGTGACAAAAGGAGTAGTTTTTTCACATTAATATTTAGAATTTTAAAAAATAAAGAATTCTAAAGATAAAGAATTTCTAAGCAAAACAAACAAAAAAACAAAGTTCATTGTGTTAAAAAAATGATGACAACAGTACGACAGACAAGCTCCCTGCTTTGGTAGAGCAATATGGTATTTGTTAGGAAGTGCCATCTCAGCTGGGAACTCATCTTTTGCCACCATCTGAAAATCTATGTGTTCTTTAACAAATTATTCCATTTTGTAAAAAAACTGTTCATTAATATTCAGTGGAAAATTATTTTGTTTCAGAGACTGTTATTTGACAATTTCCATCAACATACAGAATGTCCTGCTGTCTCATCAGCCTGAACAGGCAGGGGCCATGGGGAACCAAGCATGCTTCATCCACTCCCAGCTCCTGTGCATGACAGGAGTGCCCGGGTGATATCTCTGGCACAGAGGAAGACTTACTCTTCAGTACCTCTGTCCGTTGTAGTCTTTAGTTTTGCAGTAGTAGCTGAATCATGAGGAGAAGAAGAAACTGGTGAACAAACACTTTTCCTTTTCTGCGCCTGTCACAGTCACATGAAGAGCAACAAGTGCAGACTCCAACAACAAATAGCTTATAAATTTATTCTAGGAACAAAACTATGAACAAGTCCATGTCATGGCTGAACGGTGCAATGACACCATGTGGAAAGAGGCTTGATTTGTTTTTTTGTTTTATGCCAAGTTTTTATGCTCTTAGGATATCTAAGTTCACAAGGAAGACCCAAGGTCTGTAGTGATTCCAGGTTTTTTGTCCAACAGCTGAAGGGCACCTCCTTGCATCATCACCTTGCTATTTCAACAGCACCAAGCACAGTCAGCCAACCTTCACACAACAAAATTCTGCTTTTTGACTATAATATAGTTTCATGCTCTGAGGCCTAATGCACAGTCATAAGTTTTTCAGCAAACTCAGATTATAATGCAAGGTGCAAAGATCCAAGCGGTCTCTACAAGAGCTAGATGAAGTAAAGTTTATCTGTGAATGCACATGGCTCAAGCTTTCCTCTACCATGTCTGCACTTATTCAGATACACTACCAAGTTTAGTTTTAACTGCATGGAATACCTCCCCTCTGCAGTATGCCTCGTAGTTTCATGTATTATGAAAGAAACAGAGATCAGAAGCCAAGCTTCCAGAGATCATCTGGAGGAATGACATGTGGCGCGTCTTTCCTTCTCCTGTCAGTGGCACTAATAAATAATCTGTGATAGTGTCTTGCAAATGCATGGGTGTGAAGATGGTGGGGAAAATATACTGCCAAAAATGTGTTCCTGATCTTGGAAATCAAAGTTCCAAAGTAATTATGCACACAAATCCGCCTCACATTTAGGATTTTCTGAGGGAGGAGTTACAGACTGAGCCTGCTGAAAAGTGAACATCAGCAGGTTTTTCAGAAGTTCTCAGCATGTAAGTGGGTGGTATTTCTCAGAGCATAGCCAAACAACTGTTGAGGATGTTGGATCCCACATCTCATTTCAAACACTTGTATTTAAAAATGATCCAGGACAGTCTGACAAAGCCTTTATTTATTATGAAAATGACACCTCACTGAAAACTTCCTATGGGAGAACTCCCCATAAAATACATGCCATAGGACACAGTGAGTCACTGAATTTAATCACCTTATTTCTCAGGCAGTGGATGCTATGTAATCTCATCCACAAATTTACCAGTATCTGTCACAGTATTTATTAAAGTTTATATTTTGAGTTCAAACTGCTTGGTTTTGGACTTTTTTCCCCCCTATTTAACATATTAGAACTTGTTCTAAAATTTAATTGAATGAATGGAAGTCTTTGAATTTTCATGCTCATCCATGGATGGCATGTGCACAACATGCCATGGGAAAATCCATCTGGGGTCTGTCAACACTACGTGAATGTGGGATTCCCAGAATCTGAAGTGACATGAGATTTATCCATTATCTGTATTCCTCTTTCCATTCTACCTTATGAAAATAGCTATTTTATTATGTTTTTTTGTTGCATATCCCTCCCCTGTGCAGAACAAGTGTGAGCTTCAAAATTCAGAAATTCTAGAGTCATCTGTTCCTCGGTTTGGTTTGGTAGCAGACCAGCTTGCTTCCTCTTAAGCACAGCACAGATTTAGTAAACTGTCTTCAGTCTGGCGAACAGTCATGAATGGGGGTGGAAAAATGATGAATTGCCACATTTAAAGAGCTGATGCCTTCTGTGAAACCCACTTTTAAGTGTGCAGGTGTAGGCAGCACCTCCAAATACATTGGGCAATTAGACAAGTTAATAGAAATTACTTGTAAAAGGTAATTAGTTTAATCTAAAAAGGTTGTTGAGGTCATAAGTCGTTTCTACTGCTTTCTGGTTTTGGAGGGTTTTTTAGATGGGTTTATTAGAGAAAAAATATTGCTATTATTGCCTTTTTCAAAATAAAGTATGGCAGCTGCTAATTCAAGCTCTAATTAAATGCACAATCGTGAACTTGATATTTGCTTGTGTTTCATGTCATTTCTCAACTCAGACTTCAGGATAGACTCAAAGCTGACACCTCTGGATTTTGCATAGAATATTCTTCCCTCCATACAGACTTGTCTGTCATCAAAAATGTGGCTCAGATATTTGTGTATGCCTTCAGGTAATGGACAGAAATTCAACAAGCTTTTATTATCCACTCTTAATATCAGTCTGAATCCTTTGGTTATTTGGGAGTTAATTGCCAGAAGGTTTTATGGTGTATCTAATTGGGTCAGTCATCCTTCTATGCCACGAACCCTACCAGACTGCCAGCGTGCCCTGAACTCAAACAGAGGGTAAGAGACCATCAGTTATTTAGTATGTGCTAGAAGCATGCATTTTCTTTTCACTCCATGTGAAAATAGTTAACCACAAGGAAAGAGTCCCACCCCTCCACTTTGCAAAATGGTGAAATTAAGTTTTCCGTACAGCTACCAGGGGACTGCAGTAAATTACCCTGGTAACAGAGTTTACATTGATTCTGAAAAAAGCACTTGTCCATATGTAACAACGATAACCTTTTAGAACGTTTGGAAAACAAATCTGACACCCCATTAAAAGGCAAATGATTTTTTCTCCACACAAGAAAAAGAAACTTTTAAGACATAGAAGGCTATTAATAAATAATGGGGCTTTTTTATAGGAAAGGCTGACATGAAAGCTTAAGCTATAAACTGTATCAGAGGCAGTATTTTGACTTGTGTGGTTTATTTGTCAAAGCAGTGAGATGGGATCTCATTTTTATTAGCTGCACAAAAGATATTTTATTGAATGTCACATTGTAATTTGATTTTAAAAGGAATAGAAAAAAATTACATTTTCTCGGATACGTAATACTGCAAAAACATGATAGTCATACTAACCACTAACCACAACGAGTAGCAATATAAGCCCTACAAAATATACACTAGTACCTTACCAATGCAAATGTGTATTTTGAGATTCCATGTACCAGAATTTTTTTTCTGAATCTGGTTTCATTTACTACTGTCAGAATAATATAAAAAAAATATATGCATGTTATTAAATTATGTATGTAAACAACTAACATAAGAGTTAGATTTGAGAAGAAGGACAGATTTTAATATTTTAGAATTTGTCTTCAAGCTTGTTCACATAATTCATTTATTTACAAGAAAAAGATCATAGCTGAATGAAACACAGAACAGTGTTTGTTACCTAGATATGATGGGAATGAGACTAAAGACCCACAGCATAAAGTAAAGAAGTCTGAGTAAATTATATTCTTTTTCACTTTCCCATTGACTCCCTGAAAGTTGTTTAAGCCTCCTTTGGTCCATCTCCATATCCATACTTGTGAGCCCTACCACGAAAGGTAACAAGAAGGATCAGTGTCTGAGGAAAGAAAAATATAGCTTCCAGCACTCTTTGTGGTACCAGTTTTGTCACAAGAGACAGTGGCATCATCCCTGGGTGGGCAGCCTGGGCTTGGTCCTGGGATGGAGCATTACTGTGGAGTGCTCAGCACCTCCTCCTCTGCCCCAAAGCCACTTCATCACAGCATTCAGCCCTGTCAGACCCTGAGGGTGAGCCCATAGCCAGTGAGAGCCAGATAAATGCACTTTTGTAACTCACAGGAAGCATCCATTGCCACTTCGCCTGATCAATATAATACAACTTCAAAAAAACCCCACATTATTCAAAACAAGGTCTGAGTGATATGGAAACAAATTGCAATTCTTAATATTTTCACTAATACTAACCCAGTGAAGTTTTATATTTAGCTCACCTAGAGCTTCACTTTTTGTCAACCACCTGACACATCCAGAAATTAGTTTTCGAACTGCTCAATTTTTTACAAGCAAAATAGCGGGAAAAGAAAAGGAAAAACATTTGTAGGTGAGCCAAAATCATATTTAAAATTGTAAGTACAAAGATGTGTTCTGCTTCACCAGTTTAAATCCTACTTATCCCACTGAAGTTTCACTGTCCCCTGGACCATTAGCCATCTTGCAAGACTCTGAAACTCCTCAGCTGGAAGGAGGTTACAAGTTATCAGCTTCTCCTGCAGAATTCAGCAACAGACAGCACCTACCCTTGAAAAATCTTATTTAGATAGAATCCGTTCTAGCAGAAACTTAACACAGGAAGCACTTCAAAAACACTTGCCAATGCATGGTCTTCACCAAGATAGTTTAAAATGTGGATATGGATCCCAGAGGAAAGCGTGCAAGAAACATACATACTACTCCATCCCAAAAGGTGGGATTGCAAAACAGCTAAGGAAAATTCGTGACCAACTGCCTGCAACAGCTCTTGCACTCCTGAAATATTTGAGGTTAAAATCAGTAATGGTCTCTTTTGTAGTCACAGTGTTTATTTTTTGGGCACTCACTGAAATGATGGGCTGCAGAGTGCACAAGTGTATCTACAGCTGCCAAAGGCTGTCTGCTGTAAAGTCCACACAAGGGTGTTGAAACATGCTGGAGTGTTTTAAGGCATAGAATTTCTTTAAAACTCCAGAGCCAGTTTATTCCTTCTCACTTTTAAAATTAAAATTTTGTCCAAGAGTTGGAATGAAGACTGCTTTCTCAAGCTCCATAATTTGGTGATTGTGGTATTTTTCTGAGAATAGGTGTTCATATAGGCAAAAGAAGAGAATTGTCAAATTTTGTCAGTTCTCAGGTAAACACTACTTCCAAACCAGATTCCTACCATTTCCTCTTCCAGCTAGATTTGTAAAGAAAGCAGTAGCTACCACTCTGCTGTGTTAAAAGCTGTCTTCAAGAGAGCTGTAAGGTCACTATTGAACATCTCAAGCGCTCAAGGGACCTGAGACAGGAAAATAACAGTTTTTGACAGCTGTTAGGGTGAAGCAGAACCATCATAGCAACTGATGAGCCTGAAAAGATCAAGTCAGGTCTGAAAACATAGAAAAGCATGATTGTGGGCTCTGGGAACCTCTCTATTCAAACAAGGAAGTTCCAAGAGGTTCTGGATGGTTTTGGAATTAGGCAGGAGTATCTGAATGCACTTTCAGAAAGTTCCTATGCTAGGCCTGAATGACCTAACCAGGCATTAAAGTCCTTAATAAGACCTTAGGAACTTCTGGTAGTGAAATCCAAAGGTGTGAACAGAAATTCAGTGCAGAAAAATATGCAGATGCTTTCTTAAAAGATAAGAGAGATTTAGAATATGAACTGAAACAGCAGCCTCCCAAATCCTGAATGATCCTAAGGCCTGACTCCAGAGGGCCTACAAGAGTTTTGCTGTTAATTCTACAAAACGTAGGACAATATCCAAATATAAAATCCTCTGCATATTTGGGGTTTTTTAATGTACCCAAAGGCTGTTGGGCCTCACAGACTATTTCAGCTTTTTTTGAGGAAGAAAATATCAACAGGTATGTTCAAAGTCAAATGACAGTACAGCAGTTCCTCTCACTTGCCTAACCTATTTGCAACTCTCTAATCTGTCTTTGGTCACCCACAAGAGTCTTTAATCTAACTCTCAATAAATTTTGGAAAATTCTTAGAAAACACCCATTTGTGACCATTAATGTTTTTTTTTTTTATTTTGGGAGAGTTGAGTCCCTCCATTGTATGTGTACAATAGCACAAATGATTGGAATAAACTGCATGACACCTTGTGTTTCCTGAATAGTTTAATTGGAATACCAAATATTCCTATGGCTACCACATGTCTGACTTTTACCAGCCAGTTACCTTGGGCAGATGAGAGCTGCTCATCCCTGTCAGAGAAAACACACTTATTCTGCACAGTCTCCTGGTGAGAGGGATGCAGGTTACTACAGGGCAGCACAACATCTACCCCACACACCCCCTCTAAATTGCAGTCTTGCTTTTGGGAACAAAGGCCTTCGAGAGGTCAGCTGGGCACCTCCCCATATCCACCTTCTCATTGTTTTTTGCTATTCAGCTGGCAGAGAAACTGTACTTCTGCTAATCTTATTAGCATCTGCTTCATCTGATTATTAGCATACTTCATTTACCAATCAGCAGATCCTAATTATTACTGGGCACCTGGCAGTGGCCACAGCAAATTGTGCCAGGAATAAAGCAAATGTGTCCACTCTGCTTTCTGACTCTACTGGAGCTGCTGATGTTACTCCCTACCTCTGCCTCACCTCTCCTACCAGCCAGCTCAGGCCAGCACATATTTCATCGCTGCTCTGCTAAATGATTCTCTGAAAGCACCTGCTAACTCACCCCTGAAGCAGCTTTTGCCATGCTCAGACCCCAGCTATAAGCAAGAGCCATACATTCTTGTCCCCAGCACTGAATCCACAGACTAGGCTGCTCTTTCTGTACCACTGCCATGGCACCTCTCATCCCTTCATGTCCTGCAGTCAGCACAAGAATGGTCCTCAGAATATATCCAAGCATTTCAAAGTTTGGCCTGTATCACTAATTTCTTTGGTTTCTCTGTAGAATGGTGATGAAAAACATTCCTCTTACAACAGTATAGCAGGGCCACTTTCAAAGCACTTTAATATCCTTTTAGGGATAGCATCATAAAAATATAGTGTAACTAATAATGTCTGTGGATTTTTGTTTATTAATTATAAGACTTAAATGAATTTCAGATTTTTAAACACTGCAGATGGGGACTAGCACGCCAATATCCAAGTACTTATTAGATTTACAAGAACATTGACTTTAAGGTTATTCAAACCAGATTTTTTCTATTAATATTACACTGTTGTGCCAATCTCACAGCAGTTGGTATGTTATGAAGAAAACATCAGAGGGGTGTGGTAGTTGTCTGCAAAAGTTCAAAACAACACCATGGCTACAAACATGATATTGCTCATCTTGGTCGAATATTCTCAACCTTTTCCTGACCCAGGATTCATAACCAACAAAAGGAAAATATGAGGATGGCTTTTAGAGTTGTTTTTTTTTCATCTAAACTCAAGATGCCTGCCATACAGACGTCTCTGCCTGGGATGGGTGTCACCAGCTCCCTTTAAGGTCAGTAAAAGGTACTTCTATTGTACAACTCATTTGAACAGGTTGTCATCTTGAGGGTGAGACAAATACTTTTCAGAAGAGCTGGCCAGCTCAGATGCAAACACTCAATTCAGACAGATGAATCCTGCCTCCATTCAGTTCCTGATAAGCTCCATTAAATTGCAAAGCTGGTGCAGAGGAAGAGAAAGAGGAGAAAAGCAGCTATTTCTGCAAACATTAAATATAAGGCCCAGCAGGAAAGGGTTACCATCATCAGGGTGCCACAAGTGACTGCCCACCCCGTTCCTCACCCCCCAGAATCACCAGCAGCTTGGGGCAGCAGCTCGGGGAGGAGGCTTGGGAGCCTGTCAGCAGCCGAGCTGCTGGGCCAGGCACAGGAACCAAATTCCCACCAAGGCTTCCCAGAGGGGCCGGCAGCAGGACCAGCTCAGGGATTTTGGCACTGAAGCAGCAATGTCCTCTCTCCCTTCATGCAGGCACTGTTACCTTCTCTTGCCTGCAGCTATAAAAATCTCTTCTGTTATTAATTACCGCCAAAGTTTTTGAAGTAAGAACAGCTTTAGTACGTTATCCTTGACGCTGAAATTCACACTATCGGAATTATGTTATTTATTACTCCTTTGCCCCGTTAAGAACTTAAAAGTTTTATTTTTACTGATTGCCAGAGATTTGGTGACAATTTAGTTGGTTTTCTGTAAGTTACCTTTCATTAAGCTGGAGTGTATCACTTTCAGAAATGCAGTAGTGTTCTTCTGTCATGTGAGCACTATTAAAAATGCCCCCTTTTGATGTGCAACCCCTTTAAATCTCTCCATATATGTGAAAGCCGTCTGGCTCTAAGGCAGGGGCTCTTATTTGGGTTTTTTACAACCTAGCAGAGAATAAAACTAATAAGTATTTCTCATTCTTTAAAGATTGATTTATTATCAGTTCCAAAAACATGCCTTTTCGTTTGGAAAGTCATTTGCTCGGTTATGATTGGATATAAACAGCTGCTAAGGGTCAGCACAGGCCTTGGTGCTTGTTATTGCTTGCACTCCTTATGATTTTAGCTCAGCATAACTAGCAGTGGTGTCCTGGGATTCCAGAGTCTGTACTGATTACCAACAAAAGCCTCTTTAAGATCAGCAGAAGCAGTCAAGGGACTAATGGTGCCAAGGCAGTCTGAGGCACTGGAGCAATGCCGCAGGTCATAAAATGAGCAATGACAATTGCCCTGTCCTTGCTGATTTTATCAGCCTGAGAGTTTTTTAGTATCACACAGAAGACAAAAGGAATCTTTAGTCTTGAATAATATTATCAGCAAACGTGGCTTGTTTGGGGCTAGGTTTTTGATTTTTGTTTTCTGTTTGGTTTTGCTGCTGATCGCTTATTGTGTTCAAAAAGGCAGGTGGATGGATGTCTTAGTTGTGATATGTATACATAATGGGTTTACACCAGCAGCAGCTCCTTTCACTAGCTACTTGCTTTCACTGCTTTCTTAATATGCTTATTTTGGAGACAGTAACAAAGAAAAATGGGAAGTTTTACTATTTTAAGTATGTTTATATATGTTGTAAAGTGGATATTATTCTTATATATGAATAGCTAAACTGTATGTCAAATTCACTTCATCAGTAGTTTTCATCAGGGCTTAGGCTAAAATGGAAATGATCTGTGTCTCTCACTCCAAATGAGCATTTTAGAAAACCACTATATGACTGGCACTCTGTGCAAAATGCACAGGGATCAAGTTGAAGAAGTGTTCACGCTTCTTGAGCTGTGATCATCTGAATGAAGAAGATTTCAAAGCATTGTGGAATTCCCTGGAAGTTACACCAGAGATGAATTTGGCCTTTAGAATGAGGTTTTATATATCTCACTCACACACAGCTTCATCACAAGTGGAGACAATTTTTAAGAGAGTCTTAAAATTAATCCCAAATGAGGAAGCCTCTCTCTGAATGAGTGCAACTTGGCAGATTTACAAATTCAACCTGAGATGCATTAGCAGATCTTGTGTAGAGAAATTTGTATAATATCTGCCCACATGATACCTGTTTAAAATCAGGTCTAGCAATCATATTTCTCCTGGATTGAATACATCATAGAAATAAAACATATCAACAAGCAGTTCAGGCTTGCTGTGTTTTGAAATACTGGGTATTCCCATTTCCAGTACTGACTATTCCCACTTCCAGTAAGAGCCACATATTTCAAGTACACTCAAATTCAGTTGCTCTCAGGCCCAGATTTGCTAAGGGTTTTGAGCACCACATTCACTGGGTATTCACTGAGCTCCTAAATAACTTGCTCATTTTTTAATTAAAAATAAATAAATTGGGAAAAAAATGTCCTGAAATTAATTTCAAGGAATCAAAACAGGGATTATTTTTTCTGTATGTGAAAATCTCATTCAAAACACGGAGAGCTTGGGGTGACCAAAAAATGGTCTGGAACTGTAAGCTTGTAATTGCTTTGCAGATCATTTATATTTTCATGCATAATTTTAATGATATCTGGCACAAATCATCACTAATGACAATCCAGAGTTCAAATAGGAAGAGCACAAATTCTATGGCATAATTCATTTCTGGCAGCAGGGGAAACTTAAATCAAGATTCAGACAATTATGTAAGCAGAGTGGAGACAGTTTGTCACACATCACTTCTGTCTTGGAATTGCCTGTGTGCTCTTTCAACTGCCTCTGTGGTTCATCTCTAGGTATTCATGCAAGGTGTCTAATAGGATGTTACTGTAGGGTCTCATTGCAAGTGATGCAGTAGACAGAAACATTTAGCACATTATTAAGCAGGGGAACACAGGGTCAAAAAGCAGTAGAAGAAAAATGGCAAAATAATGAAAGAATGGAAAAGTAAACATATTATCAAAGGAAGGCTCGGATAAAAAGACCTTTTCCACTACATACATATTCTATAAGAAAGCAGAATATATGTTTTGTAGCAAAATGCCCAACTGCATGCAAAAATCTCTTCATAGAAGACTGAATAATACTGAAGATTCCCTTCAAAATTCTCATGTTTTGGTCAACAGACAGGTGCACCCCTTTAAAATAAACATTCACTAAAAGAGCTTATGAAAGAATTTTGGGGAGAGAGCTCTCTGATCAAAGAAGACCAGAGGAAATAATGGACAGAGGCAGTTTGAGTATTTGAGTTTGGTGCTGACTTTCCCATCTTTCCTATCTCCAGCGGCCTTCCCATCTTTTTGATGTTCAGTCCAGCATGCATCAATACCAAGTTTTTCATTTTGTAGGCAGGCAGTGGGTTCCATTAGTTAAATTTCTGAATTTCCTCATGTTCCAATTCCCTTCTTAGTCATCTTTAAGAACCAAATGTACAGCAATTGCTTGACCCAAAGAACAAATATTTCTTGCAGGATCAGGCAGAGAGAGAGGCCCAGACAAGAGCAGGCAGTTACTCTCGGCCTCAGCACACTCGTGGCCATTTCTCACCCTGCTCTTTCCTGTTGGCACCAGCTCTGAGATGGACACCATATAAAACAGTCTTCAGTGGAGAAATTTTTGCTGGGCAGTTCCCCAGTGATATTTCCAGAGTCCCTGAGGGAGGATCTGCGGCAAATTTTGAGGTTCACTGTAATTCATACAGCATCCTTTAAACAAGTCTGTGAAGCACAACTGCACTTCATGGAGACTCTAAAAGGCAGTGTAGCTCAGATTTCCATAACACTCTGAAAGAAGAGCCATGATAATAACCAAGGAAAACTTGAGACCACTCGAGTTCTGTTTGTTGCTCAAGACTAGCTCAGGGCTAAAACACATATATGCTCAATTGACTCTGTGATACCACTCTTGCGTCACTCTGTGGGGAATGAACTGACTAATGTCAAGTTATTAAGTGCCAGTAAGTGTTCAGAATTGTTATACAGAAAACACATTGACATTATCTACATTTGGGGGGACGGGGGGGGTGTTTAAATAGGAAATCTCTTGCCCATTTCTTTTTCATCAAAAATAGGCTGATGCAGAGGTGTAGGGAAAAACTGCTGGTCACCTTAATTTGACTTTGATGTGTAATGAGGATGACTCACGTATTCCCAATCTGGTAAAACATACCCCTAGATGCTTGTGTAGCTATGCCCACTTCACAATCAGGCCACTTACCAGCATGAGTAAAGTGCAGCTATTCTAATATGTCTTCTGCACATTTTTATGCAATTGCATTTTTTTCCTTTAAAAACCCACAAATTTGAAAACAAGATGTAACTTGGTTATTTGCAGGAAGAGCTTAAGATGAACATCCAAATATCTTTTTTACTTAGGACTACCTAATAATCCCGAATCTTCAATCTATTTCCAAAGTTACTCAGACCACCATTATTTTTCTTGACACTTTTTCAAATCCAGAAACCAAAAGGACATAGTTTCAAATGTGGTTTGTTTTATAATGCTCCTCTTTATAACATTCAGTGCTACTTTAAAATTGTGTCCAAATATGGCAACATGCTGGCCTAATTTTGTGAAGACAATGATAAATAATAAATATTGGTGAAAGAGAAGTAGAATACAAGCTGTTTCAGTAACAGCTAGTAATTTTTTTTTATTTTTTCTAGTAAACAGAAGGCTAGAAATACCATGAATGTTTTTTTGCCTTGGAAACACTTCTGTAAGAAAAAAAGGAGTGAATTATTGGTTTCATCCAGTTGTGCTAGTTCTAAAGGATAATGTTTATAAATTCCACCCCATCAAACATTTCACACTGCCAACATCAAGCAAAGAGATGTGTTTGAGAAGCAAAAGGGAATCCTACCAGGAAAAACATTATGTGCCTAATGTAGTTATGTAAAAGTAATAGAGGGTCTTGGGGGATGAATCCCCAAGAAGCATCAATTAATTAATTGAAGAACATGGCAAACAAATCCAACAAATTCCTCAAATAGATGGCATCTTATCTCTAGTACCAAATGGGTAAGATTATTTTTAGAATTCTGTTTTCTCTAACAGGACTCTTACTCTGCACCAGCTAACAAAACATAATATAAATACCTATAACAATTAGGCTGTGATCAATAAGAAATCAAAAAGCAAAGCTCACACTTCATATCATTTTAAATACTCATCCTATAGTGCCCTCAGACAGAAATACTTGGTGAAAAGGAAAAAGGTGCATTGGTTGCACAGTTGTAAAATCTCAGTGGTTGCAGCAAAATAGCTGTGTTTCTTGCTTGTATATACCAATTGTTAATTCTAACAGAGGTACAGAAGTAATGGAAAGATTCTATGTCAAGTACTGCATCAAAATAATGGGATGTTTCTGCTTCTATACAGGCTGCTGGTTGCCTGCTGGCTGCCAACAGACATGGTTGTTACTTAACATATCTGCCCGCTTTTAGAGGACAAAGGTGGAAACAAAAGTGCTCATGTGGGTCATAGTCCTGACACATGGCCCACATATCCTGGGTGAGGAAAATGTCTCATATCATGCTGTTTGATGTCTGCTTCCTAGAAAGTTTAATCCTACAAGTGGGACCTCATATTGAACATGTGTAATCTTGAAATTGGAGTTCTCATGAGATTTGAGGCCTAATTTGATAGTCAAAAGACATTTTTGAAGTATCTCTGCTCTGCCTAATGCAGATGCAGAAGAGGGATAAATGGGACACTGCTGGTTTGCAATGCTGGTGGGCATTGAAATGGGTGATGAGAGGAAAGAGAGCAAATATAAGCATGAAGCACCACAGTCTGTGAGGATATTTGGGAAAGACACAATGCAGCGCCTGAATCTGTAACCCTAGACTCTTTTGTCTGAACTCAGATATTAGTGACACTTTGGGGAAATTAGCAAGGAGCACTGGCAGACTTTTAAATCGTGTCAAAAATGTCTCCTAATGCCTGTTTTAAAATAGTCTCTTATCTACAAAGCATGTGACAAGTACTTCAGCTAGACAAGATGATCTCTGCACTTTGCAGCATGACTGAGCGGTTCAATTTAGGTCACAAGTTAATCTTCAAGTGATAAGATAGGACAGAAGCCCTAATAGTAATGTCCAATTTCTCTATAAAACAATAATCAATGCAATACTAATAGAGTGATAGCTGAGCCTCTGGATTACTGCTTTGAGTATGGGTAAAAACTCTGTCACTCAGAGGGACTCTGCAGCACAGAAAAGCTGAGTTACTCAGTCTGAGAGAAAGAGCTGAGTGAGTGAGTGTCAGGCTATGAGCATGTGAAGGACACCATGGGTCCTTCTTACTGTGTAACTCTACACAGACACTCCACACCTTCTCCCACTCTCTATCCATCCTGGCTGCTTACAAAGTGAATTCTGTAGCACAGGAATGCAGAGTCTTTTCAACCCTACTCATAACAAGATCCTCCAAACCAAAATTTTCAAATTAAAATGCCCTTAACCTTTCTATTATCATCTGGGTGCTAAATATTCATAAAACCATATGTGAACATTCTGCTGGTTTTTCCCTTTGTTTGAGGGTCTTATCTACTGGTCCAACACATAGACTAAGAAAATAACTAGCACCTAATTTTGAGGTACTTTTATTTTAAATAAACATATCCCTTGACTAATAACCTGGTCACCGTGCAGTGTGCTACTGGATTCAAATTTGGCCCCAACCCACTGTAGACCAAGTAATCTCAGGCATGTGAGTCATTAGAAGAATCCCTCTGAATGTCACACATATAATTACAGCAAAAAGACTACCTCTATTTACCTCTCCTGGAACGGCTGTAGTGTAGACAAGCAGGCTCTGTTGACATTTCTCAAAACCAATTATTCATCTGTTAACAATTCACCTATTCTGTCCCTCCTGCCTCCTTTTTAAGGTCATGCTTTTCATGTAGATATTTAAAAGCTTCACTATGCAACCTATACAAGGCCCTTATTATTGTAAAACTCATTAAATAAAATAAAGCAACTAAACACAGGGTAAAAAGAGGATTTGAATGAACATTCCTGTTGAAGAAAATTCCTCTTTGACTCCTTTTGAATACTGGTGTATAAAACCTTGTCTGTAATCAGTATTTACTTTAGGCTTTACCTTGGCCACAAAAAGAAGTCCTTTCTGTATCTGCTAGGGTATCTCTAATTTGGAGAATGCAACGTTTCTTCAAGATTGTTGCAAAGTGTCAAAGTTCAATATTTTTATGAATGTTTTACAAAAGTTGGAGAATTTTAACTGAATATATTAGAAATATTTTCTGTTAGGTCAGCTACTTCATTTGTGCTGCCAAAAAATAAAAGATGTTCCTTCCAATGCAATCCCTAGTGTTTTGCTTGGCTGTGCTTCAAATTACTCAAGCCAGAAATATTTTTATATAATTTTATATTATTTACATCTTATGAAAGCTGAACTCGCCTCTGATAAGCAGAAAAGATGATATAAGTGTCCTGATAAAGACTATCCTGAACATCCCAGAAATCTGTGACCTTATGCAGAATAGAGATCAGCTATCTCTTTCTTGCTACATGAATTTCATTATAAAAGCAACAGACCCAGAATGGAGCTGGCACCAGAATGGGACAGACTGTGACAGTTTTACTCATGCCAAGAAGTCCCTTGCTCCACAGGCATGTTCCCTGGCTTCAGTGAGCCAATTCAGTAGGAGTCTGGATTTAGTGTGAATGAAGGTACCGTAAATTTCACTAAAAGTGAAAGCACTTCTGTATTGTTATAAAATAATTCTAACTTTGATTTGAACTTATAGATTAAGTGTCCAGATGAGTGAGACAATGTAGTAGGAACTCTTGCACCATCACCTATAAACTAAACTCAACTGTAAATGTCTGAGCTCCTGGGAAACCAATCCCATACAAGACCACCTGTTGGAATACAGCAGTAGGTAATAACCTAGTAACTAGAATGGAAAAAGAATAGGCAACACATTTATAAACCAAGTTATTTGCAACCCCACTGAAAATCAGGACCATTAGTAGTAGACCACATCAAAGAAGATGAGCCCTGCAATATATTTACATATCTCAGCATCAGTATAGTAACTAGTTTAGGTATAAGTAAAGTGATGTCACTGCCACCTAAACACAGTGGATCTTCTTAAAATTAAAATGAAATTATGTTTGAAGAGAAATTCTGAAATACTTGGTTACATTCTGGTGAGGTTTTTTTTTCCACCTGCAGTATTCACCAAATGAAAAGAGTAAAGAAACTGAAAACTGACCATTCATTTGGTGTTTCTGGTTGATAGCAGAAGGAAGGAGAACTTATTCTTATGAGGTTTCCAGCAGATTTCACGTCAAAGAGGTTAGAATAGTTTGAAATAACGCCACATAAACATCTGGGGCCAGATTCATGGGATATTCCAGCTGCTTTGGAGCAATTCAGTGACACAAAGCAGCAGTAAAACCCACTTTACTGGCCATTTAAGTCAAGTTTATGGCTGCTTTGCATTCCCAGAGCAGCTCAAAACAGCCAATACCATTGAAACTTACTCTGAATTTCTGGGCTTTGAATGGAGCTGCAACCTAACTCCAAAATCCTCTAATGTGTCTATTTCTACTAGACATAGCATTTTAGCTCAGCATGTGTCTGCTCATCACCACCTTTATTTGCAGTGTGATTGTAATGATCTAATTAGGAACTAAAAGTACTTTCAGTCAATAGCACTCCTTGAAGTTTAAAGAAACACAACTTTCAATGAGTTCAAGTAACTGTTAAAGCAATGTAGCATTTTCTTTCTAATTAATCTGTTTTTGAGGATGCACACTATAGTTTCAGTCCCTATAATATGGTATAGCTCTTGCTGGGAGCACACTATAAGATTTGCTCTGAGTTTTCCAGACCTCAAGACTGAAGCCTGTCAGGCTTGCCCTGTCTTGCCCTGGGTTTTCCAGCTGGCAAATTTGCCTCTCTTGATTTTTTTTTAACATCGAGCTGTCTAATGTAACAGGTTTGATTTGTTTTACTTTTTTTTTATCTTTATATGGTATATTATTTATACTGCTATGATTTATATTTTACAACTCCAGTATACACAATGATGCAGCGTAAAGAAATCCAATAGAGAAATTGAGGGAGGATGGAGTGTGGAGGAATACCTCCCTGGGATGACAAGAAATGTGTACAGAGAGATCTGTTACTCAAGACCCACAGCTGTAAGCAACTAACCTACAGTCAGTGAAAGAAATGCACACCTGGGGCTGGACAAAACTGAGTTCAGGTATAACTGAGAATAAAGACATAACATCTAGCCTACAAAAAGGGCACATATCCAGAAAATTTGGACACAATTTAAAGCTGCAGACCCAGGGTGAGAAAAGAGCATATATGCAATTATATGTTAGCAAGCATATATAAAGTCCTTCATTGAGGAAGAGGAAACCACAAAGATGAACATCATATTTCTTCAAGTGAATGACTAGAAGCTGACAAGTCTGCATTGCCCCAACATGCTTAAGAGCAAAACGAAACAAGCAAACTTGGGAGCAAGGGGAGAAGGAAAATGTTGAGCATAATAATAGAAAAAACAGTGGAAACTAAGCATGTGTATAACATTTTAAACTACATTGTTATTATTAATGAGACTTTCTGTATTAAAATATTCTTTTCTGAAATGAAATTTGCACAAACGATTCTTGGATTATACTGAAAATATTTTAGACATGATAACAATAAATTCTTGGCTTTATATATATAAAGTGTGCTTTTATGCTCACGTACAATATTGTGTGCATAACAACACATATAATAAATAATAGTGATCAACAGCCACCTCCCAGGATTTTGCAGAAATACATTATTGAATGTTCTTGAAGACATTGCATATTATAATCATGAGTACCATGAGTACCATTAACCAAATGTAGTAGGACGCCTAAATGAAAAATGGTGAGGAAATTAATAACCCTGTACTTAGAGCAAGGATTGTATTTTATGAGATAAATAAGACTTGGATCTCTATCCCACCTGTGAAGAGTAGAAAAGTCATGAAGGACCAGTCAGTCATTTATTAGGTGAAGCAGAAATCCCTGGAACTGTAACATAATGGTGTTGGCTGCAGAAGTTAAGTTAACATTACACCAGGAGCCATATATTTCCTGGTTTTTCAGTGCTTCATTTAGCAACCTTAATATTCTTTTAACCACAGGTATTTAGTGTCATGTATATACAATATCTGTTTTCTCATTAGTTTTTTTTCCCCTTTTCTGCCTGTCCCTTAATAGGGATGGATGGAGCAATTAAAACACAGCTCCACTTCAGAGCATACTGCAAAACCCAGGAGAAGCTTCTGCCTCTCGGAGTGCCAGAGGGCATAGCTGGCAGCAGCTGTGCCATTTCTTCCAAAAGTGTTATATATATATATTTATGTATATACTTTTATGCAGCTAATTATTTCAGATGGACACTCAAAAGGAAGCAGAAGCTAGGACCTGATTTATTCTAAAATGCCTTTAGTGTTTATTAGTACATTACATTACAGCCAAAATAGATTTTACAAAGGAAGGTGAAGGTAAAAGGGGGCAGATTCCCTAATCTCCACAACCTCGGATTATCTGTAAGGAAACACTCCATTATCCTGTCATTATTATCCCTGCATACGAGTTTGTCTAACAATATACTCCCATCTCTGAGCCAATTTTTACTAATTTTTTCCTCTCTTTTCTCTCATTGCCTTTTTAAAAGTGGTTATAAATATGCAAGAAGTTGATTTCAGTCCTCACTTTCAACTTGAATAATTTCAAATTCCATACAGCGTATCTACATAGCCCATTTGCAACGTACATGCATTGCAGAGGAATAAATGTATACCATATATCATCAAAAATGTATATATCATAATATCAATTATGTACAAATTTGAAAATCCATTTAAAACCCATTCTGTTTCTCAGTGGAAAGTTAGCTTCCTCCAAATCCCAAACAAGACATCTTGGACTGACCTATGGGTTAATTTACCCTGTGTTTCAATTTAACATATTTCTTAGGCAATGAGAATGTGCAATGATACATTGTAGAAATCTCATCAAGACAAAAATCCCAATTAGAAGAGGATAGAAGTGTAAACTATAACAAAATGCAGCTCCTCTGCTTCTATGGGGTATCTTAGGCAGACACAGGTTCATGTTCACCTAATCTGAAATACATCACTTGGCATCTCTTAGATGAGTAAAATGTTTTCATTTGAGCTATTCTAATTCCCCAACTAAATATCATAACATGTCACTTCCTACTTATAGCATACCGAACAATTCCAAAATTTTATTAAAAATTATATTCTAATAAAACTTAGCTTGCCATGTCTCACTCAAAACTCACAGCCAACTCTATATTTGATCTGTAACCAATGTCACAGCAGATTTCAATCTATATCAGTAAAAGACAGATAACTGAAAGAACTGATGTATTTTCCACAGATTTGCTATAATTTGGTTTACTAATTAATTAAAATTAATGAGATTCTTCCCTTTACTTCCCTTATCAACCTCACTGCTTATCCATTTATCACATTTTGCCATACTAAAACACTAAGTTTTCTGTGGAGGGCTATGTGGATTCGGGTTGTTGGAGAAAGGGGAAAATTATTTTATTTTACAGTATTTAATTCTCTGCAGCCAAGATCCCTCAGTGTTTCTATAGTCTTTGCTCTTCTAGTTCCTTTTATGGTTCCAAGAACAATGATAATGAAAGAAAGAAAGAAAATACACCACCAGTGGTACTCACTTATTTTAAGATGCTTCTTTTTTCTACAGCACAATAAAAACCAACCCTGAGCCTCACGAGTGTAACAGAGAAGACAGTATTTTAGTGCTTTTCATGCTCTATTATCTTATTTAGTGATACATCAGATTTTAAAATTAATGTAACAATACCATTTACTTAAATAAACCATGCCACAAACACAGGGAAAAGCCATTGAGAAGCATTAGCAGGAAGACAGCATTTAGGATATCTTTGTTAGCACAGTATATTACATTTAAAAATACACAAAGTTAAGAACATCACGTTTGCTTTTTTATCGTTAGCTGTCTGATAGGCTATTTATTTCAGAAAATAGTGATTGAATACTGGCTGCCAGGTAATAAGCTTTCTCTAGTCTGTTATAGGAATTAAATTATCAGCCATCAGTGGTGCTCCTGGTAGCCATGTATTATTATGTGTACAACACACTAGCTGTCCTTTAAATCAAGATGTATCTTTTAATCAGAAGTATTTTCTTTCCATAAAGAATTCAAAGTTGGTTCAAGTCCAAAACAAGTTAGAAAAAAGAAAAAGGCCAACTCATTCACGACTTAGCATGTGACTGGCGCTGTCGCAGTTATTTTTATTTCTAGTAAAGCGCTCAGTGGTTGCTGTGTGGTGCAGGTCCCTGGGAAGACTCAGGGCTCTGTGAGACAGTCGTTCCCCTGTGCTGCCCAGAGGTTTAGCAGGAAGCATCCAGCAGGCTCTGTGCTCCACCACGTCCTCCTTGAAAACTTCACTAATGAAAGGGTCAGTCATCTTTTGGAGCGACATTCCATGTTGCCTTTTTCTTTCTCAAAGAAGAGGTTAAGCCTCATGATATGAGCTCAGGGGAGGCCAGAATATCCTTCCTTAAACAGCAGCAAAATAACTTCACCAAAGGCCTTTGTGGGAAGCAAGGTAAGTTCAGAAAGAGCTGGGATTTGTGAGACACTATATGGAACAACTTCATTATTTCTCCCTCAGGTACTGCCAGCCGAGAGACTACAATGTCCAACTACCAGCACACCCAGGTGGACAAAAGAGCAGGTGTCTTTCTAATGTTAAAGGGCAGTAGTGCACATTAAGGCTTTGGAACTCTTGTTTAGTTGATGCTATTTCTTGTAAAGCCTTATTTATAATTTTCTGTCTTTATGCATGCAAAAATTCGTCTAGGGAAGGAGTACAAGAGAACCTGAACTGAACACAGAATCTGCCTATGCACCATCTTTGTCATATCTGCTCTAAAGGGTTAATACCTATGATGAAAAAACCACATGCCACAGATGCCAGATATGCATAAAATAAACCCAAAACTCACACTTTTGAGGCATGCAACAGGAAGGATTACTTCTGACTTTCTCATTAATCGTATCCTAAATACTACACACTTGTGACTCTCAGGGACAGAATACCAGATTAAGCTGGTTATTTCAACTGTTCCCTTGTTCTTGAGACTTGATCTTAAAATATTCTCTAAGATGGTCAAAACTTGACAGGTCAAGGACCCAAAAAACCTTTTGGATGGTTGGAGGGCTGGACCAGAAGAACTGCAAAGGCTCCAAAAAAAATTATTCTGTGATTCTAATGTCACTCCATATGATTTTTCCTGCGTGAGAGATTATTTCCCACACGACTCACACTGACTTCGTCTTTAAGGACAGCAAGAGAAAAGGATCAAGAAGGGTCAGAGTCATGACTGCACACAGCCATTTATCACCTCAGGAGCTCTCACCCCTATTTCATGGGAGCCAGTGCACCAAAAGAAATCACCAAATGGCCAGGGAAAAACACAAGGTGTCAAAACACCAAGTTCTATCTTTCCCCATCTTTGAAAACTTCCAGTTTCTGGAGCAGCCATAAGAGAGCAACTGACTTTTCATGCTGTGCACCCCAGTCACCTCCTCTGAGAATCCCCCTGCATGACATTTACTTTAATAGGTCTAATTATAAAGAAATGCACTTTTCAGTCAGAACCGAAGAACCAGTAGGTTTTCTTCTTTAACATGCCAACCAGCTGTTTTGAAAGGTACTTCTCTAATCTCTTTCCTTCCACATGTTCAAACAGATGAAAGTAATTTTGTGCTCAACTGTCTATAAGTAATTAGACTGGGATGTAAAGGAGTCTTTATGTATCAGTTCAGAAAGAGCTACACTCTTAGCATACAGAATAATTATTAGCAATCTTCTTCATCTGTAAGGTATACCTTATGCATTTTACATGAGTTCCCATTATTAACATAACCTGACTATCAAAGCTCCATTGAAACTGGTGTCTTCTTTTTCATGTAACTGACTGAAATTCCCCAGAAATATAGTAATTTGAAAACAGCAATGCTGATGATTTGTTTCAGCTGTAATTTGTTATTTTTTTCCACTTCTTTGTTGTTCTCCTAGTAAAGACCTAAACCAGTGGGGCTCCAATATACACAAACAAGTGTTCTGCTTTTGCTACAAGATGGATATTAATATTCAGTGAGGGTCCTAGAAAGCTGCCTTATGTCAGTTTCCTGGGCTAAATTCCCTTAATCTTATTAATTAGGAGGTCACAAAAAGAATACTTTATTGGGAAACAAAATGTGTGTTCTAAAGATAGGTTCAATTAAATCTATGAATTTACTAGCAACGATGACAGGAGAATAATTCTTCAGACTCTGCCTCTGAACTGTGCTTGGCATGTCTGTAAACAAGGTGGGCAATTACTGAAATGTCAGACGGGTAGAAACATCTTTTGAACAACAGCTATTTAAAAAGTTGGAGCATGTTTCACAAGAAAAGTTACAGCTTCAGGACTGGGATTTTACTCAGTATAAGGAAAGCTGGAGAAAAGCCACACACCATCCCAGGACTTTCAACCCTGCATAGAGGTGCAGGCAAAACTGAATCAGGTTGGAAGGGCAAAGTGTTTTGTTTTCATCCTGTATGGAAAACATTCTTTGTAAACAATTGCTTCCTCAAACATATCCCTCACTTCACAGCTACATACCATGACCACATCTTTTCATGAAATAACATCCCAATTTTCCTAGAAATAGAATATCATTTTAGTTTCTTTAGAACCACAAGGCATCCTCAGAAAGTGAAGTCTGACTCTTGGTGGTTTTGCCACCAAAGATGAAGGAGAGATGGTTATTTGCCAACAGACAGATCTGAACACAAGAACAGTGGTAGAGAGGCCGAAAGCATTTGTTCTTTTGGTCACTACCAAAGAAGCAGTATTTTGCCCAAGAACCCATCAGAAGGACTTGGCGTAATCTTCAAGGATTACAAGCATTATATGCCAATGCAAGTGACTCAGATGCTCTGTGTCTGTCCCCAGAGTAAGGCACACTCTGTGAATACCACCAGAAGTGAGGCACTTTTCATTTGCTGTTTTGACTGACAGAAAATATACTCTACAGATGTGTTAGAACGGCTCCTGCCCTGAAGAGCTGATTTTCCAAACAGACTGAAAAGCAGCAAAAGACCAAAATGAAACTGAAAGCAAAGATATATTAATTTCTTACACAACATGTTAGAGCTGTGAGAAGTGGTCCAGCAGGACAAAGTCAGGGCATTTTTCTGTCAAATCCATGTCACAATGAAGGTATGTCAACAAAACATTGTCATACTGGATCAAAACATTATCCCAATGCAGCTCAGTCCAGTCTGGCCAGCCATACAGTGAAGAGTAAGAATAGTAATACAGGAGGTATGAATATCTTAAATGCGCTGGGAAAGGCTTGAGAAAACCCTGAGCTGGATTTAACCCATTTCTAAGTGGTCTTGTGAGGGAAGCAGGAGATGCACAGCCTCAGGGGGGTAGGCTGGTGGCAGAACATGTGGCACCCTCACTACCAACTCCCTAAAAACACACACACATTCTAATCAGTCTAAGAGACTTATTCTGTTTACTAGCCAGATGTGTGCACCTCTGGTACATACCCTAGCAGAAAACACAACAGCTACAGGACACAGCCTGTCTGCAACAAAGTCAGCTCTTCACAAGGCTGATTTTTAAAATTAGAAGTTGCATGGTGAGAGGATCCACCACGAACCAGATGAAAACATTTGGAAATGTTACCCTATGATGCAGGAGAAAAGGAAACATTATACTTGCACAGTTTGTATCAACAAGGGTAAATAATGCTCCAGATTTAACTTTCAGATAGAAAAAAAATTAATATTCACTAGGCAGGAAAGGATAGGTTGAGATGATGAGATCATCAGGCACATATTTTTCCAGTAGAAATCAATTAATTCTGCCTGGCCCAGTGTTCAAGTCACATGACTTCATACATAACACTTAATGCATTCAAGACTGCAATGTAAATATCACATGGAGGCACAAAAATATGGAAAGAGAAAGGGCTAGAACTCTGGTTATATCATGTGTTCTTGCCCTTCATATTATTTGTTTTCTCAGAGACCAAAGGTGTGTATGATACATTACAAATGCTCTCTCTCTGCAAGTATCCAAAATAATGACTTATTTGGATAAGTTAGTTCATTCTCACTTTCTCTGGAATGTCCTTACTAGGTTATTACTCTCCTCATACAAATTCCTGGGTGTTACAGAAAGCATAATAGAAAAAATCACAATAGCCAAATGTATATAAAAACATTAGATTGATAAACATCAAAATTACTCATCACCTTTGTCTGAATACAATTTCTCTGTTTTGGTAGGTCATTCTCATTGATTCTATGAAGAAATGTTATTGTTTATGTCCATTATTACTTGACTGCTTTGCTAATAGCATTGAACTGTGCAGGGATTCTCCATCATTGCTTACAATGGTATCACCAGAGATCTGGAGATTTGGTCCCACTGCACCTTGTCAAAAAGCAAATAAATATACTGGTGCACATTTCCTAAGCATGGGGAGATGTCAAAGAGACCCCCAAGAATCTCTTCACAGGATCTGCTCTCAGCTGGCTATACCCTATGGTACATCTATACTTACAGGAGCAACAGGGACACAGGGTATTCTCTTTTACCCTAAAAAATTGCTGCCATAAGCAGAGTGAGAAAAGGACCAAAAAAAAGGTGAGATCTTGCCAACCACTCCCAGGGATTACCTGACGTAGCTGCTCAGTCACATGGGAAGGAGCATGGCAAGCCTCTGAAACAATGCATCTATCCTGAAAGAAACTTACCACTGTGGGGATCTTCAAGAATCATTAGGACCTCTGAGAAAAGAGGTGCTGGAAAAGGAAACTCAAAGAAACAAAGGACAAATAAATAAAACATGACCCCTGTACCCAATTAAGGAAGACCCCATGGCTGACAAGGACTTCATTAGTCAGAGCTGATTTAAGACAAAGGTGCTCAGTTGCTGTGTGGATGGCTAGAATGGGCAGAAAAATTACAAAATACTCCACATATACCATGACATGCCTGTGACCATTCAGCTACGTCAGACTTGTTTTAATGCTGGATGGCACTTAGAAGCTCCTTTAAAATACTGGGCAAATACAGAGTGAGTAAATTGCTTAGAGTAAGGTGAGCAGGTCAATGAAATGAGAAACATAAAAGCTGTGGGTAGGCAGAATAAGTGTAAGTTATAAGGGAAACCTAATTTTTACCTTGACACAAACCTTGAGTACTAATTGTTGTATCTAGATAATCCTAATAAATCTTGTGTGGTATCACAGGATATTGTTAATTATCTTAAAATTTGGTTTGTTTTAAAAGATGGAATCTTTGTTTATTGTTACCTAGTAGAAGAGGCTCTGCAGACAGGTCCTGAAGATACTAATTTTTCTTACGATTATTTTTTGCCAGAGAATGAGTCATTACTGTTCCTTATTTTTTCTTCCTTTGTGTTATGGCTTTTCCTTGTGTATATTCATTTTATATGATATGAATTATACCAAGAATGTACATCATGGGAATACATCTCGTGTTGGAGAAAAATTGTGGACTTTTTTTTCATTCTTTTAACTGGGGGTCTGTCTGTGACTGTTTATTTTGTTTTCCCTAAATTCTATGAACAGTCACCATGATTTTATGATCTTTCCATTTGCTACACTTTGAAATATATAAATAGAATTTGAAACAATGAGCAAGATTCACCAGGAGGCTCTGACTGCCTGATGCTGCTATAATGAGTGGATGCATCCCTCAACCCCCCTTATGTTGGTTCAAAACCAAATTATCAGCTCTGACCCCATCCAGTAAGGTTCTTAATTCCAACAAATTTGCTCCCATGACCAAAAAAAAGTCCTTAAGTGGTCTCTTGGATTAGAAATTCAAGTCTGTGCATCCCTGTGCCCCACACTCACTGCTCATGAGCATCCGAACACAGAATTAGATGGACAGTGGTGTCCTCTCAGTTTCAGGTCAGAAAAGGATCTATTTTCTGTAAATTGCACAAGGCAGCAGAGCCAAGTATTTATTAACCCTGCTCAATCCCAAGAAGCAAAATAATGCAGAACATACAAAATGCAAACAAAACTTTCCAATAAATTTCCATCTCTTGACAATAAAATTCATCTGTGTGACATAACTAAACTACCTTGCCTTTTGAAAATTCTTAGCTATAATTTTCCTCAGCAAGATCACACAAACTGAGATCTGACACTGCCACATCTCAAAGGAGGATTTCTGGTGCTCTTTCTAAGGAAGTTAGAGCAATGAAGGAAGTGGGCAGTGCAGATGGGCTCCTTTTTTCCATGGTAGAGAGCTGGAGACAAAAAGAAAAAGTTACACAGTAATGATCTTGTTTCAAGCCATCTAGTAGTGGGCAAGCAGGCAGGCCCATTTTTTGTTTCTCTTGAGGAACTTGTCTCAGCTATTGATGATGATAGCAGAGTTGTGGAAATAGAACAACCAGGTACCAGCGCTGGTTCTTTGTTCTCAGTAGGGCAATAAATACAAGTACCTTCCCTAGTAGATAAACAGACTGTTGAAGCAATTATTTTGATCCCTGTGAAAGCCCCATGTTCAAAAAGCGTTTATTCTTGATTGCTCCGTTATGGGTTCAATCTCTTTCCAGATCACATCGTTGATCTCCTCACTGAGTTTTGATCAGTGCTGTACTTAATTGTGAGGAATGGTCTGAAAGAAAGCATTGCCAGCTCATACTAACCTCCAGAGTTCAAAGGAGGGATATGCTTCCTCTCAGCTGTTTGAATGTTCACTCTTCTGGTTGTCTTTGAAATTCACTTTGCTTCTTAAAGCTTGTTTTGTTTGGGCTATTTTTTCCCCTGTAGAACACAGCCCATAAAGAATTCAGAAGAAAACAAATTGTAGTGAAGAAGAAAACTAGAGCAAAACTATAGTATTTTATCTATATTGAATTCTTGGCTGTCTACTGTGTTCCCTCTCTGTCACTTGAAATATTGTTCCTCCCTGGGAAAAAAAAATATTTTTAACACAATTTTTAAGCAGCTTGGTTTTATTGAGAAAGGTGATGATGAGGTAGTGGTAATATGAGTCAGACTGAGTGCTTTCATGTGTCATGTCTCATCCAGAATTCTGGTGGGGTTTTTTTTCCTCTGAGAATGTATTTACAAGGAATGCACTTTTCTCATCTTCATTTGTGCACACTACCAAAAACACCTCATTATTTGACAAGTTGGCAACTGTCTGTGCCCAGGACTGAAAAACAGACTTATTGGAAAGAGGTGTTTCTGGAAAAATTGCACAATACCTGCTCAATGAATGAGTGAAGATAAGTGTTAGCAGTCTCTCTGCTTTCACTTTACCCACATTTCCTTAGAGGAGTTCTCTTTGATAATTGTTGCTAGAATGCATCACGATCCCAGGAGGCTCTGCAGGACATCCAGATTTTGTCTCACTATTAAGAAACTCTGCTTACATGCATCCATTTCAACTTCAGTCACCTAACAGAAGTCCCTACCCTGGGAGCTCCTCAGTGCAGCCCTCCCACTGGTGGAAAGGAGATTGTCATCTTCACAGTCAAATTAAAACTTGGGAGGGCTCAACCAATTCCCAGCAGTACGTGTTTCTCTCCATTTCCTGTGGAGGGGATCTCAGCATACTTAGAAATCTTAAGCAATTCAATTATGTGTCTAAAATTAGAAATGGCATAAAATCTACCCAAATTACATCCTGAAAAACTGAGGGAAGATGTTAAGTTCCACCTATGCAGGCAGGTGGATGAGAAGTAACAAAGAGTGGATATTAGAGAATATTGAAAAGACAAAATTCACCTTGGTACTTTATGTGCAGGATATGAATGTAAGGCATTTCTCTTTGGTTTCTCACCCTACCACAGGCTGCTTCTGAAATGATTAGTTGCCTCTTTTTTTGGTCCTCTCTTGCAAAATGAGGAGAAAACCCTCCCTTCTCTGACAGTAAGTACATTGCACATCACAACATGGAATACAGGGAAGTCCTATGGCAAGAGGTTTGAATGGGAACAGGTATCTACATTTCCTTAAAATTGATGGATAAAATAGAACCATAGCCCTGCAAAACTGGTTTATTGCAGCATTTCAGGAGTACATGAAATATTCTTAAAGCAATAAAGGACAAATGACACCTTCAACAGCAACCACTTCTCAAAGAGGGTACCTGCAACACCATACCATAATCTGAGCTAAACACAGACATGAGATGTCCCAGAGTATATATAAGCCAATGTAAATTGCACGTCAGGGACTATATAGGAAAAAAATCAGTAGAGGGGGATGGGAAAAGGAGGGGAAGTTCCATCTTCATATTTATTTTGCTTCATAAATATTCATTCCCCCTATGACCCTCTCGTGTCCTGGCACAGAACTGTGCTGTTTTTCATTTTACCATTAAAGAATGTCACATCATAAACAACCAGTTCCAGCAGACATGCATAAAATCTCACACTCAGCCGAGCCCATAACTTTCCATGAGTAATCAAATGCTCTATGCAATAATTTTTAAGCTGTTAATAATGCATTATTTGATCAGCTTGTATGTTCATGCTAGACACCTGATTAGCAAACACTACAATGTTTATTCATTTTTCTCCCATTGCTTGCTGGTTATCTATCTATCCATCTATCTATCTATCTATCTATCTATCTTCTATTTATATGTTCCCTACTATGACAGTGTCAAAGTATTTTCTATATATTTAAAAACAGAAATAACATTGCATTTCTTAATTTCTTTTTTTTGCTTTCTTTTTTTTTCCCAGCTTGATTAATTCATAGGTTTGTCAATTACTTATATTAAACTAATTTCACCTTGAGATCAAACAAATTTTTTACAGTAAATGACTGTGAATTTTGAAACCTAAGGTTAAAAATGTCTGGCTTCTGCATTTGTTCCTGAAAAAGCAGGAACCACCTCTGTTATCTTGAGGGAGTCAGAAGGTTCTGCAGCATTACTGCTTCATCTCTTGAGGACACACTCCTTGGGAGCTTCCCCTGCTAAATAAAGTCTTGCTGGCTCAGTACATCTTACTTGTCATGAGAGTTTCCGATTGTCTCTTGGGAAGAGAAAGGACCTTCAGTCATCTTGGACAGCTTCACACTGTAGATACTGTAGTTTATTCTACTTTTAATGCCTGCACATAATAATTTCATAAGCAAAATGGGCAAGGGCATTGAGGTTTCTTCACCCCTAGCATCTTCATCTCCCGGTAGCATTCTGCACCCCTAAAGCACACAAAAACTTCACACCAGCTTAGTTATCTGAAGATAAAGCTGTATAGTACAGGGAGATCATTGTGCAGAAGGTACAGTCTCCAAGCATCTCTTCTCAGAATTGCTTTGGCTTGACTTTAATCAGTTGCTCTTAGCTGAAGACCCACACAAAAAGTGTGTTGATCACTCAACACTATTCTCTGACTCACTGAAGTGTAATTGCTGAACTCATCTTGGCTTCTATGTGGCTTTCCCTATGCACAAACACAAGGGAGAAAGAAAGAGCAGGCCTGCCCTGCTCCCGTGATAGTGGCAGTCTAAAACGAAGCCATAACATCCATTTAGTGCCTCTTTAGAAGAGCTAAATGGATTTTGTAAATTCCATTGGTAAATTAGTGCTAGTGTTATTCACATAAATCTTGCCATTAAAATGATTTACTTCAACTGTAGCATTATTAATGTTCAGTAAATTAGGTCCATAAAATGACATTTGCCATGCCATTAACTGAAGATAATCCACAAAGCTCATTTCTAACCCCTTTTATATTTTTATAGTGTCCTTCATAAGCACTACTGGAGCTCTCTGAGATGCCTGCAGTCATCAGTATATTGATAGCTCTGACACAGCATACGCTTCAGATCAATTACTGAATCAGGAGACTAATCTAAACAATTTTACTTGTGGTCAGAAAAAGATTCATTATTTATGAGTGCAAACAAAACTGTATCATTGTTCTTCAACTCAAAACACATGTTCCCTGGAACATCAGCCCTCTTCAGACTGTCTTCAGTCAAAGTAGATTATAGCCCTGGAAAATTTTGGACGTTTCAGAAAGCAGCTGAACAAGGATGTCAGAAATTTAAGCAGAGACCGCAAAGCAAACAAGAAAAAAAAACATTTAAAAATTCTTTATAATTTGGTGGAAAGGTAAATCTCACAAAGCATTATAAGTTCAATAATGTATTTTTTAAAGTTTATATATATTAAGCATTTCCATTAACGCACTGGAATTATTTAAGTTCACTCACACTTATAGTTTCATCTGAGGAGAAAAAGTCTTAGAAAGCATTATTCATTTGTCTGATCTCTCAACTGCTTGATTTTGCCGGCACAGAAAATTGCAAGCCTAAAGCTCACATTATCATTTTATGCAATTCTTAGTGTCCTCTGGTCCGAGTGATGACATGAGGATAATGTCATTACACCATGTTTCTTGATAGATTTACAGAGCAGATGATTCACAGATGACTTCACTGCATTGGGACAGAAGAGTCTGCACCCATCTGAAAAGAAAATTACCTACATGGAGAAATATCCAATCAACACCATTCCATAAAATAATAGTTCAAATTACAAGAATAAAATTATTCTAATTCCTTAGATTAGTAATGTGATTTTATAGAAATATGAAAACTTAATTTTATAGTGTGTTCTGTGACAACAAAAAGGATGCACGCACTCTGACCAGCAAGTTTTACTTGCGATTACCTTTACTTGAAACTACCTCAAGACAAAATCAATATCACCAGGATGACGCTCCAACAGTTTAGGAATTTCCTGCCCTTTAACTAGTTGTAGCTGGCCCCCATGTAAAAGGCAGTATTTATCTATGTTTGTGTTCCCCTTCTCCTTCAGCACAAAATACAATTATTTGGCTTGAAAAACCCACGTAACTGTTTTATCTGTTCAAGCATGGATCAGAGACCTTTGATTGTACCCTATTAACCTACTGATCTCTGATGGAGCTCTTGCTGAAAGAGCACTCTCTAACCCTTTTCTCCAACTGTGCATCACCAAGTTTCTGCACCCATTCATGCTAAGAGAGGGAATGGCAAAGTCACACATTTAGGTATTCTTAATCTTATTCTTAATTGGAAAGCATTGCAATGACAGCTTTGTTGCCCACCTTGTTATCACTGCTCTAAAGGAACAAGATGAGCTTGATCATACTTAAATTCATTACATCTACAAGTCAATTAGTTAATTGACCTAAACCAGGTCAATCTTGTTACTGCACTCCGACCACTCTCAAACAGTGGAAGTGTGAAATAGCTGAGGAGAATTTCTGTAGTGAACACCAGGTGTTGGCAGAAACTCTTAAACGGGGTAGATTGCCATACCAGCCAAAGGGCAGATATGAGGATGGGAATAGGATGCTGCTCCTACACCAGGGACACCAACAGTCCTCAGAAATCCAAAACAAAGATGCTACAAAATATCCAAAAATGTTTGGATATTTGGGCTATGGAGGCTATTCCAGCTTCATCCTACCAAGTACAAGTTCCCATAATGGACTGCTGCCCCCCATGGACACTCACTCTCAAGTGGAAGAGCTTTATGTCACTCCTTATGTCCCCATGCCCTTGCTGAACATCTCCATTCCTCTAGTGAGGTGAATTTAGGGTTGCAGCCACTTCTGAAATGAGTCTATTGTCTACCCATTTACAGAATGTGTCTGAAGCCCCCCCATTCACATAAATCATAAAACATCAAGTCAGGCATAGTATTTTTAGAACATGAAAGTAAGAGAACATGAAAGTCATGATTGCCACAACACAAGTCCAGCTTCAGCTCTAATTAATAGTGCATGCTGCCCCAGACACTTCTTGCTTTCTATATATGATGGCATGTTTCATGCAATGTGCAAGTTAGCTTGATCCAGTTCTTAATGAGTACAAGATGCTGCTGTGGCTTTTGTTACCTGTTCTTCATTAGTTATTAGTAACAAAACACTAAAACTTATTGGGCAAGACTAGGTAATTGAAGAAAAAAATATGAAAAAAACCCCAGCATATCCCTTCATGTATAAACTACACCAAAGGGTTGTTTGCATTTTTATTTTGAAAACAAACTAAAATTTTTAAAACAGACAGCTTAGAAGACAAAAGGTATTATTTGGCATTTCCATATATGCAAATCCTCCTGAAACAGAGTATGAAAAACATGCAGTACTTTAACTTTGCCAAAAATACTTATTAGTGGCCCTATAACTTAAGCTTTATAGTTTTGAAGGTTAAACATTGTTTTCTGTATGGATTTTTACTGTTAAAAAAACAAAACAAAAAAAACAAACAAAAAAAAAAAAAAAAGAAAAAGCCAAAAACAAAAAAGAAAAGCCTCACAGATTTTTACAGAAACAAATCTCAGCCAGTTCTTGTAAAACTTGCAGACTTACTTAGTCATCCTTAAGAGCAGGACAATATTTAACTCCTTACAAAAAAATATTAGTGAAGGTTGGCTTTCCTCTCTGAAAACAACTGGGCTTCTTGTGGACCCCAATAATGGGACATAATTATAAAAGTGAAGTTTTCCTAACCCACGGATGAAACACCAACCATGCAAAAGATATTACAGATTGCATAACAAATATCAGAAGTTTGATTTCTTTGACTGGTCCATACAGTACTACTGTATTGTCATTTCTCTAAGCTGTTGTATATTTATTATTACATATACTCCAGTCAAAGAGTCTAACAGCATGACTATTTCCATCACCACTCAGGATGGCCATATGGAAAAATGAGAGTCCTTTGCACCTCCTATTGTGCCTTACCCAGCTATCTGCACGCCTTATGATATAAGAGTATTTTGAATAAAACATATGCAGCCTTACTCTGTCAGCTGTATGAGCCCAGCAAAGCTAGCTGTGTGACAACAACTTCAATGCTTGATTCAGTTTCTCCTCCTATCCTAGAACAAAAGGAGTACAGTCTATTTATAAAGCCTACATTTTCACTTGTTCTTGTATTGATAGTCTCAAGGCAGATTTAGTACCTCGCTTGTAGAGTTCAATTCAGATATCTGAATCTAACCCTGAAGCAAGCTTCCACATCACTAATATTCTTCACATATTATTTTGCTGATCACGAGAGAGAACGTCTAATAATATGAAGGGAATCAAGAAGAGTGAGACTGCAAAAGAAGTGTGCTGTACTTTGGGTCTTGAGAATGAAAAACAGCATTAGAAGTGTTTAGCCTTTAGCCAACAAAGAACCTATGGCCCTGAGCAGCCTTTTACAGGAAAATTAGATGTTTAAAGGAGAATGAGGGGACTGATAAGAGCTGTTTGCATTTGGAGTTGCATCAGCTAAACACAATCCAATTTTTATCACTCTTTTCATTTACCAGGAGCAAAGGTGCATGTGAATAACTTTATACCCAAAAAATATTGAAATTCTAAGTTTAGTAAATGGCAGCAAGGAGAGAGATTTTAGCTGAGTTGAAACAAACAACTTAGCCCAAGCCCCAACCATTCAATGCAGTATATGTGTTGGGGACATTGTGTTGGGAACATTATCACAAAACAGGCTTTTCACCCTTTCCTTGTGGAGGTCAGCTTGGGAATATAAAATGCATGTGGGCAGGGAGAGTCCACTCAGAGTCAAAGATCATTGTCCTGCACTCTGCCAACAGAGACACACAGGGTGGCAGAGTTGAGGTGAGCAACCTCTGGAGATCCCTTTTTCTCCATTAAGTTTAGAAGGATCCCATAATTAGCTTGGCATAGATATTTTAGAAGTTAAAGCTGAATGAGATCAATCCAAACCAAAACTAAGTTACCTCTTAATGGATGGAAATCATAATTTTAAAAGTCACGGTGCCAGAGGCAACCCAAGGAGGCTGACAATGGGCTTCTGACTGTGAAGATCAGTGTGTTTCCATGAAGCACTAAATAAACAAGAGGAGATGGAAGAAGAGGCCTGCATTCTTTAAAAGGACAAGATGTACAAAAAATGAACTCATGGTTTTACAAAAGGAAAAAAAAAAAAAACAAACCAAAACAACTAAGACCAGAAAACAAAGCAGGCTGTTTTCAAAAGTAAACTTGAATCACCAAATGTGTTTAATGTAAAGAACCCAGCATGGGGCTGCATCAGAAATATATATTAAGGAAAAAATCTTGTGTCTGGAATACATTTCCAAAGCATTTTATTTCCTTTTAATAAGAGAACACAGAATATAGAGGGAAGGAAAGGGGTACATGACTCTGACACCAGAAGTCTGTCCATTCTCAACTGGGCAAAAAAGATTTAAGAGATGAAAACATCTCAGGGAGCAGTCCTAGCAGAGGAAAGGACTTGGAGTCCTTTTGAAGACCTGCAGTTCTTTCACTCAGCACAGAGGGTGCTTGTGGTGAGGACACTCCTAGCAGTCACTAGAGGTAAGTAACTTAGAAGTAGAGCTAGTTACCAAATCTAGAAGAAAATCATGAAACTGTTCTTGAGAAAGCACAGAAAATCTCTCCTGGATTCACATAAGTGCTGGTGAATGGCACAGACATACCCCTTACCTTTAGCCATAACACTGGCAATATCATTCCCCCCACTCCAGGAAAAATTTACACCAGACTAAGTGCTGCAGCCTTAAGAGATCTTTGACAGGGAAAGGTAGTTGCTGCTCCTTGCACACCATGCAGCAGACAAAATCAACATTTTCCAATCTCAAAGGGCAGTCATCAACAGAAAGAGAGAAATATCTGGCAACCAACTATAAAATACAGAATATATCTTCTGCTAATCTATTTTACTTGTAATGGAATGTGCTATGCATTTATGGAGCTCTGCTTTGTTCCTGGCAACCTTTAATTTGCCATTCTTTGTGCTGGTGTCCTATGCACTGCAGAACATTTTTCTGTGCAATAACTTAGACTTTCTTTCTACAGAAATTTCTGCTTGAATACTAGAGAATTGCACATAGCTACTTGATTTGCTTGTTAATGAACACCAATGTTTGTGTAATGCACAACACCAATCTTGCGCTCTCTGATCAAAGCATTTCAACATCTTTGTGAAAAACATTGGTACAGGAGTTCCCAAATAATATTAAAATAAGTTGGAGAGAAAAATGTTATCATCAAGAGTCTATTCTACGAGCTGACTGGAAATATACTTCTATTCTGTTCAGGTCAAATTGAAACATGCTACTACAAATTCTACAAACCACATTTTTCATCAAAATTTCTGAAAAATTGATAGTATTTGTTTCCCTAAATGTATATCGCAAGTCTTATTTTTACATATTGGCATTTTACCTGATATTTCAGGGAAGTGGGGGATTTAGTAGTCAGTGAACCACTAAATGTCAGAGTAGGCGTGTAGAATTCAAATAATATTTGTGCATTTGTTTCCACATAATTTCTTTTAAAATGTACCCTCCGCCATGTACTGTTGGATAATAACATATACAGTGGTCTTCCAAGACAACTGCTTGGGTTCCAAGAAAATTGCTTAACTTCCTTGGTAGAGTGTAAGCACCAGGCTTTTCAGAAAGCAACTTCAGTGAGCCAGGCTGCAATCAACAGGCTCGAGACTGTCTGGAAACAAAGTGGGGCTGCAGCCATGTGGCCTTATAATCAATACTAGTTTGCAAGAATTTGTTCTTTCCAACAAAATGCTGTATCTCCATGACTGATAGATGCAGCTGATTGATAAAAGATAGATTTCCTGGGGAACCTTGCATTCTTTTTTTTCTTTTCAAAAAGACTGCTTTGAAGTGAGCGGCAGAGTTGTTCCTAGTGTTTGGGTATTTGGTAGTCAAGTGCAGGAGCTGCTCTGCTCATTGCCATTATGGTCTTGCTTTAAGCATCTCCACATTCACATTCAGTGAAACAGGTTGTGAGTTATTTGTAAAGCAGGAGAGACACAAGTTTGTGCTAATGAAGGATGGGGCTGCAACAATGCAAGAAACTTTGCCATGTAGTTTTAGAATTAGGTTCTGTATTTTATTTATCTTACTTACTGGGCTCGAGTCCAACATTTCCTCAATGGTTTTAAGGGCAAAATAATCTGCCCTGTGACCCATTAGACACCACATACATCTTATATTTTGTCAGCATTCATAATTGTACCGTTCAAAATGTTGGCATATACTCCCTACTGTTAATGCTAATATTGTCTTACAATTCCTGGGGATTTTAGTAGACTTGTAGGTCTTGTTACAAGTTCTGAGCATACTGAATCTCTCTCAACAACTCTCTCAAAAGTTTTCTGTAAGTTTTCTGTATCTGCCATGAAAATACTCAGGTTGTGTCAGTACAAGAGAATCTGTGGGCTGACCTGCATGCCCACAACCTTTACAGCAGAGTGTTTTCTGTTTCTCTTTTTAAATTCCAGTTTTGATATGCAGCATAAATATATATATCAAATATTACAGATGAGTGATGCATCAGAAATAATTTCCTGACATTGTGATAAAAAAACTTTAACATTTTACAATTATAAGGTCCTATATTAATTTCACAACTACTGTTAAGGATCCTATTATGTTATTACCTGAGAAAATTCCAGCAGATTTTTACAGCATACCAGTTGCACTGGAGAAATTAGAAAGAATGATTCTAACATCATAAATTGGAAACTAGAGGAAGCATAATTCATATTATTCAGATAAATCATATTTTAGATAACAGAGAGTCAGCCAAAAGATTGTATGAGCAACTCTTTATATTATGTTATTTTGTCCATGAAAAATGTTGAGAAAGCATTAGAGAGCTCAGCCTACATAACTTTTTTTCCAACAGTTTTACAGGTATAAATGAAAATGTCAAGTGCTTCTAATAGGTTAGTTTATGGGACTGTGATAAGTATTTATAGTGATTGGTCCGGATGTTTTTCCGTTAGGAACAGGACTGTACAGGTTTTGGCTCATGCTTGAAAGAAGTTATAAACCAAAGGGGGTTCCTCATTCCTCAGCATTTGACATATTCTGATTGCAAAACATTTGGGGTTTTACACGATTTATTGTAAATAATCTCTCCTATAATGTTCACAGCACAATAATTCACAACCCTGAGGCAAGAGAGTTCTGCAGAAATGACATTATACAGAAGATAACTTTTCAGAATTTACCATTTGCACATCATATTCAGAATCTATAACACATGTAAAGAGGTCAAATCCTCATTTTTCAAATATTTTTTTCTATCATTTTGTTGTATTTTATTAAAAATAGTTACAGCCAGCCTAATAGCTTGACTGATATCTCAATATGTTACCAACTCGCATAGAGGTATAAATTGAAAGTGGGGAAACAAGTCAGGTTCTTGGATGTAAAATGCCTAGCACTAAGGGCTGTGTACTGACAACAGACTTCTTATGCCTAACAGCAGATGAGACAAAAGAAAAGGCTAATACAAAGAAAAACTCTATGCCACTAAAATTATATTGGTAAAATGACATATTCTCTTATAAAAGAAAAATTGGTTCACATTTACTAACCTTTAAGTCAATTCTGGAGTCAGCGATTTTTCCTTGCATTAACATGTTTTCACCTGTCTTTTTTCTCTGTTCCTTTTGAAGGTGAAATTATGATAAATCATCATTATTAATATTTCTAATGGCAAAAGGAGCATTCTGTAAGAGTGAATAATTGGAGCTAGAATCTGAACAGTTGGGTCCTGTTCCCAGGTTTATGACTGGCTCAGGGTATAAAGCAGAATATACACACTTAATTAAAAGACTTCTTGTTCTTTTCCCAGCCTTTTCCACCCAAACCCCTATGTCTGGAATTTAAAAAAGCTGTTAAAGGAACTTAGATTCCTAAGTGCAAATCCATTATAACTAGTCAGTAAAAACCGTAATAAGATGCCCATTCCATTTAAAGGGAGGAAAAGGGTCTCCATGAGAGGTAACTGACTCTTAAAGGGTTGTAAATCTTAAATGTAACCCTTTAAGGCTCTTGTGGTCTAAGGCAGAGAAGCATGCAGAAAAGTCTGACAGAGGACAGATGCTGTGGTCCTCAGGAATGGCCACTGCCAGGGTAAAACACCCAAAAATGAACGGTTCATTTGAAACCCTGTGGTTTCTATAGGCTTGTGACTGAGATTTTTTGTAGAACTCAGCTTTCTTCCACTTGCACCATGTTTTATAAGTTGTCATCCTATGGAAGGTGCTGCAAGGGAAGTATCTCTAGTTTCAGTCTAGTCTGTAGGGAAGTCCAATCTTCCCAGGAGCAAATAAGGTATCCCAGTTCAAGGTTACAGGTACTCTGACTCAACACTGCCTGAACAAGAAAGGCAAGGACACTGACCTAGCACACTGTCATTAAGAAGGGCTGAAAACCTCTGTGTTACACAGTGTGGTCTGCCTGGATCAGTGCATCTCCTAAGAGGGAACATGGGACAAAAGAGAACAAAGATTCACTTGGGGAATTAACAAATTTAGAGTGGTTTGTCTGCATCAATTTATGCTCAGAAATCCTAGGACGAGAGCTCACAAGACCATTACAGGCAAAGACCAGTGTTATCAAACAATAGCTGTTTGTGATGATTAACATCCTGGTCAACATCAGCTTACCAACATTGTTCAGTGTGGCTTTAAAATGAGAAATCTTCAGCTTTCTTTCAAATGAATATTCTTTACAGACCCTTTTATAGATGCTAGCTAATGAGACCAATTTCACCTCCTAGAATGAAGCTTTGCCTGTTCAGGTATTTCCTCAAAAGCAGCTTCCCTTTATGTCCACCCTGGATTATATTCTCCCTGAGGTTTTGCATTTATATGTAGTTTAATTGCTACCCTGACTTTGCAGTGAGTACTAATATGTCTCTTTGCTCTCTAAGACAAGCATTTCTTTTACCTAACTTGAAGCACAGGGCTACAGGTCAGGTCTCTCCGCAGACTAAGGTTCCTCAAGTCATTTTGCTAGTGTTTAGGAAGTCCAGAGGTAGCAGTGAAATTACACCTCAATGATGCCTTCCTTAAAACTGGGAAAGAGCTATCACACAAAACTCAAGTGCATGCACTTTTCTGTATAAAACAGGAGGAGGAATTCCTGCATCCTCTTAGCAAGAACAAAATACACATGTGAGATCTAAAGCTTTAAGTGTTGCATTTAAAACTATATTTAATTTTTTTAAAAGCCCACTTTACAGAAACATTGAAATACCAGATATATAGAACTTCCACTTGCTATGGCCAGAAACATAATTTCAAAGGGAAAAAAAATTTTAAAATCTTTCAAAGCAGATCTTTCTTGTATTCTGTTTATGGCATCTGACTAGCTTGGTGTTCTCATGATAGGTGTTCTGCATAACCTGAACAGTTGTTCTCTTTAAATGAGCTACAAAATTAGAAAAATAACTTCAAAAACTGAGGAAATTGTAAGCCCTTTGGTGCTGAACATGCAGACAACTTAAGATAATGCTCTGCAAGGTGTGAGTTGCCAGGGCTGTGTTCCTCCCAAGGGATTAAGCCCAACCTGAATGATGGCATTCTAGAGTGTCAATACTGATTATTCAAATTCTGATCATCTCAGCCTGTGAGACAAGAAAGGTTTGGAGAACTGCTGAAAAAAGGGAAACACTGAGGAAAAGTGTTAAGAGATGGACAGCAGAGCAACACAGAGAATAAACAGTGCTCCCAAAATCTAAATTGTGAGTATGTGCTAAATCCCAATGGAGGTGCCTAAATAATTGTGGTGTCTCTTTATTTGGTTCCTGGAAGAAGGTGTTACTATGTTTCATCTTTGTATGTAGTTTTTTGGTAACAACAGTGGGAAATTCTCTTTGGATTGAAGTGGGCCAAAGTCCTGAATACGGATCCCTGCCCACAGGCCATAATTAGAAATGGAAATTAGCCACCTTCAAGTGATGGCCTGACCTCCTTGAGTTCCAGTGAGTAATCATTGTATCAGCTGCTGAAGGGTTCATGTACAGAAAGCTAGGTGCAGGTACTGAAGGATAAACCAAGCATCCAAAACCTGAAATGAATAGCACTACTAAAAATAATGAAGGTTTTGGGTGACACTTTTCAAAGCAGGCAGCAGGAGATGAACAGATGGAGCCTGTGTGTATTTCCAGGGTTCTGTTTTGAACTTTTTGCTTAGATGGCCTAGGGGTAAAGTTAACACTTAATAAATATGAAGTTTTCAAATATTTATTGCTTTGAAAAAAATTGCTCCCAAAAAAAAGGAAGAGTTGACATCCGTCAAAATAATCCCAAAGAAACATCTTTGTCCAATCCTCAGGAAACCTTGCCATTTTTCTTACCCTGGTCTCCACCTTTCCTTGTCATTGTCATTGCTGACAATAAATGAGCATAGATATACAAATGTTTGTATATCTATGCTCATTTATTGTCAGCACTTAACAATTCATCTCAAATTAAAAAGTCTCCATCATTACAAAACATGCACCGCCCCTCAGATCAGTTGGGATGAACAGCACAGTAACAAACACCACATGGACTCAGCAATTTTTGTCTAAATTGCCTTGGCACTTCGGGTGAAATTCATCCTGTGTGGCTGTAGCATAAGGACAGCAGGAAAACCTGAAGGTCAGTTTTTGAATCTTCCTTTTGAGCACCACCTAATGCCTATGTGCAAAGGAGATTGACTTTCATCTTCATCAGCCACTGCAGCGGCAGTTCTGAATCTTCCAAGCTGCCATCAACAATTATCCTTGAAGACAGGAGATTAATGAGAGCTTGACCTCTCTGAATGTCAGGCAAAGAGTTCATTGTCTCTGGACTCCTTTGTCAAATATGAAGATGCAATATGCTCCCAATAATATTTAGAACAGAGTATTAGGGATCAGTAGGGTAAATCTGCATCTCTTCAGCAGTGTTACCAGCCATGCAACATTAATCAGCCTAACAATGTTAGTGAAAGCTGGGGTAGGATTTGAGGCATACTGCTGCACAGAAAAGCAGCATATAAGCCAAATCTATCTGTGCCCCAAAAAAACCCAACCAGAATGATGACTCAAAAGCACTACTGAGTCGTGGGTCAGCCTGACAAGGCTGTCCTTAACCCTGCATGCCCTGCTACTTGTAGGACACGCGAGGGTCTGAGGCGTACAAGAGCTTTCTGCTGCCTCTCTCTCCTTACTAGAGGCAGGGTAAGGGACACCCCACTGCTCCCCATTTGGCTGCAGAAGCCAGCACAAGGTCTGGCAGCTCGGTTATTAACAAGGTCCAATGGAAGAGCAATACAGGTCTATCCCACACTAGCCTGAGATTCAGCTCAAATGTTGAAAGGACAGTGCAAGACATTCATCAAAACACAAATGTTGCCTGTAAAAAATTACAGATTTAAATCTAAAATGTTGTAGGCATGTTGGCTCTGCATTAACATTGTGATTCTAATGTCATTAAAGAGAATTACATTCAGCACCCCTCCTCGGTGTTTAATTATCACAAGCATTGAAGCAAGGCATGTAACACCACATCCCATAGTAGTTAATAGGAAAATAACATATTGTTACTGTACTTATGGCAGTCTACTTCAATTTCATAACATTTTTAAATCAGCAAGGAGGAGGAACATAAAAAGAACTGAATGATGCTGTCAGACTTAAATGGATGCTTGCAGTTACATTTTTAAAAGTGGAATACCTGAACACAGGGCAGATTGCTTCATTATAAATGTGTACAGCAATAATGCTGGAGAATGTTTTTGTGGAAAGGATACTTAGACAGATCAGCTTTTTAGTCCTTGATTAAAAAGAATAATGATCTTTTCACTACAATTTTCATAGTGGCAAAACCACATTCATGCTGTGTCTTTGTGGATCTATGTAAAACAGGCTTGACCCCTGAAGTCACTTTTTAATAATTAACTCTCACTAAGTTCATTAAACACTAATTGAAGCTACAGAAGAAAAAATTGTGAAGTATATGCAGACAGACAGAAACACCAAATGTGATTAAAGATACTGACTGTGGTATATATGTGCAATATAGTACACATACTATATAGATTTCAAACTCAATTCCATAGAGATTTTTAACTCTTGTATACCATGTTTGATTTTACCATGTTCAGGGCTCCTAAAAGCTTTATTTATAAAGAGTTGCAAGCTAAATATCATGGACATCCTAACCAATAATCTTTGGAAAGGTCTAGAGAAGTAGACTCCAAACTGTAAAAGATGCAGCCTTTCTGAAACATCTTTCAGTGCTTTGAAATGAAATAAAAAATGAATAAAGAGAATCAACAGTCTTGAGACATTTTCAAATTGAATATAATTTTCAGATTTATATAAAAAACATCGATTTAAACATAAATTTGACAGTTTTCAGTGTTCAAAACAAGTTACTGAAAGTTCATTTTATTCACTCAAGAGTAAAAAAAAAAAATAGAGGCTTGCGTTAATCAATAAAAGGAGCATTTCATTACAACTAGGTCAAATAATCTGAACTGAAATATTACAGCTCACTGCTTTCCAGCCTGTTACACCTCAGAACCCAAAACATTTCAAGTTTGCATTCAGACTCCAGCAAAGGTACCACGCTTGCTCTTCCTAGTTTCTGTGCCCGTGGACTTCTCCCTCCCACCACCGAAACGTGGAAACTGCTTCCTTGAGTGGCACAATGCTCAGACAGCATTTCCCCAGACAGACAGAAAAGGACTGAGAGTCTGAGTCTGGGTCTCAGGAGACCAATCCTGCCACTGCCTGCTGCATGACTTAGGGCAAATCTATGAACCCCCCTGCTGCAGCGTTATCGCTGGCAGTAACGAGCTTTGCTGCTGTGCTAGAATGTAAAGGCTCCAAACCTTCCTGAGCCCAGGTGTTTCCTATCCAGTAGGATGTTTGCAGAAGAGATGGGTTCAGAGCCTGGTTACTCAGGCTTGGCATGAGCCTAAAAATCCAATGAGGCTGAGGATCTAGCCAGCGTTTGGTAGTCGGTGGCTTACAAAGTGAGTCTCCAGTTTCATTAGGCTCCTCTAAAGATTACTGTAACACAAACAATGTAGAATGAGAGAACGAAAAGAGCCTGTGGGATCCTAACCTTCTGGAAAATTCACATCAATTGGAATGGACTTCAGCTCTGCTCTTTGATCCTGCTTCCACAAACCTTGTTCCTTTTTTCCTTGTTACTTTACAGTATTCTAATTCTAGGGATATTGTAGGAAAGAAAAAGGCAGAAAGAAATTAACAGAGCTGAGAAAAAGCTAGAAGAAAATAAGGAGCCCCATCAGTTGTGGTGATCCCCGAGGTTTTATAAACTATGCCAAAAGAGCTCTACCTGAGAGTGCCTTGAGATCCTTAATCTAGGAACCTATGCTTCTTGCACCTCAACAGGCACAAGATCTGGATTTGTATCACCTCTTGCTCTCACGTTGTTTTCAGGCTGCTGAGGTGATAGTTATATGTTCTGTTTATAAGCACAGCACACACTGGAGGGTGAGTTTGGTGGTCTCTGGGAGCCACCCCTGCATGGCAACTCCATGCACCTGAAAATACACTCCCCAGTTTAAGAAAGGATAGATGGTAAATTGGTTACAGTACCAGTTTTGGGGCACTGAGTGCATGCTTTGCCAACCACTTAAGTCACTTAGATTATTCCTACACTGACTGCTAGGTCACCCCCACACCTGTTTCCATTAAAACAAATTATAAGCTTAATTTTCACATTTTTCCCAGCTGTCAAAAGCACAAATGTGGTAGTTCTGCTGAACTAGGAGAGGAGTTCTTATGCAAAGAAGGGATGTGACACCCCACCACACCTGGGAATGCACTTGGAAATCCCAGGTGATGAAAGTCTGGCATGCAGGGGAGTGAAAAGTGCTCTTCTCCCAAGCCATCGCAGTTAGAGGCAATCCCAGGAAGGTCCAAATGTACAAGGCAATGTACACTCAAGGCTCCCCCCAAGTTTTCATACACTATGCACAATTCTACAGTAATGGGAATGCAGAATTACTATTGGAAACATTGTGATCTTGAGAAAGTAATTTGTCATTTTCATAAGTAAATTGGGTCAGTCATTTTCCCATTAAAGGTAATGCATATCTTAAGAAATGGTATAAACACCACTGGTCTGAAATCTGAGAGAACAAAATTAGGTCCAAATCACAATATTTTTACTTTTGTCTAGTTGCACATTACCTTAAGTTGGTAAACAACACTTTTCTTAGTTTAAAAAAATATCTATTTCTGGATTTAGATTTAGCATGCCACATTCAGTCAGTGAAACCGCTGCTAATAACAGCTAGTCTCTCATTATTTAAATAAAAGAGTTTCACCATAGTTCATAATAATAGAACAATAAAAGGAAAAAAAACTGTAAAAGTGAGATGCAGCAATTCCTTGGAGGTTATACATGCAAATTGCCCTGAATCTGAACAACACTTCAACAAGAAAAGCAATATTTTGGGACAACAGTTCTGCTTTTGTAATGAGCCTGTAAAACTCATTCCACTGAAATAGCTACAGGTATATTATGCCCCATGAACTATTACAAAATTAAACTTCATAAGCAATATGCCAGTGCTTTGTGTGATGCATTTGCTAAAAGAATCATTCAATTTATCATGTTTTCCTGAAGCGTTATGAGACAAGATCTTTGAATAAAACTCATTTCATTAGGCTACCTTGTTACATTGGAAGATAAGATCTACACTTGACTAAAGGCATCATTCCATCATGCCCATAATCACCCTACCTGGAGAAGTAAACATTCAGGACCTCAGAAAAAATGGCATTGCACTGCCTCACTAATGGTGCTGAAGGAATACATTAAAAAAAGGTCCAGATGGACATGGTGAAAAATTATCTGAAAGCAAATTCAAGTACACAAAACTCTTCTGCATGTGCTGGGGACAAGTTGTTCAGGCCAGGCATTCCCCCCAGCCTGGGCAAATAGCTTAGAACAGTGCAAGATGGTTAAAAACCAGTTCAAGGGGTACTTCTTGCATGGTGCCTGCCTTGTTTTCCCATGCCAGTTTAAAAAGGATCAAACACTTCTGTCCTCCCAGTCCTCACTAGGAGGATCCTGCTACTCACAATGACACCTACATTGGCACAGCTTATTTCATTAAATGCACCTGAAGGAGATCTGAGTGCTGGTCCAAGCTGTGGCACAAATTTCCTCTGTGACTTTGGCTTTAATTTTTCAATGCTTCAGTTTCTCAGCCTATTCAGAGGAAACAGAAGTGATATTTTCCTTGAAGGTAGGTGCTGTGGTGATATTTTTGGTCATTGGATGCATTTAGACATCTGGAAACAAACAATTTAGAGGTTACAGAATTTTAAGTCTGATGCATTTTTTCCATTTTTCCTTTGTTAAAGTGTTATGAGGCTCAACACTAAATATGTCCCTGCCTGCTGTTATGTGAATAAAAGGTAGCTCCAGTGAAGTCAACACATTCAAAGCCAAGGCAGAGCAGAGCTCTGGTTTAACAAACTACATTTCCTGTTTCATATATAAAGGTCCTGTGTTGGCCTCATGTCAGCTCACATGGTGTGCAATACAGAAAACCTCATTTCCAAAATTTCCTTAGGGAAAATCATCATCCTAAAGACCTCTAATGAAACATGGGACAAGATCTACATGCAAAGCCAAGGTGTTTCCAGACAGAATATTTGGTTCTCCTGTGCCAGGACTCACGCTGATGGCCACCCAATAGTTTGATGAGAAACCTGGAAATCTCTTTTTATTTTCCTGGCTTACTTGTAAGCCAGATAAATTCCTCAGTCAAGCTTGCATGGCTGTTTTGGGCAGCCCTGAATGGAGAAGACAAAAACACATTATTGGGAAGAAAACTGGGAATGGTTTTATATGTTATTGTAACAACTTGTTCTGTTACAGTCTTAAACAGGATTCTCAGTGGATAGTTAAACATGTTCAAAGAGATTTCTTCCATTGCTATTTCACATCTAAGTTGCAAGCCTCCACTTTTTTCAAAAGCATTTTTATTTACGTGGTTTTCATGAGCCCTTGTTTATAAATACCACAAATGGGTCTAGTAAGGGAGATTGTTCTCTATCAAAAAATTATTTATGGACAAAAACATTAAGAATATTTTCATTTCCTTCAAACTTCTTTCTGCTTGCAGTGAAAACAAGTATAATTCTTTTTGAATATCACTACTTTTGCCTTTCCACATTTATGGTTTTCTCATGTTCTTATCCTCTTCCTCCTTTATGCCCTTTTTTTCCATTTTGACAGCAGGAGAGAGACAATGGAAATGAAAATGTACCCTTTTTTTAGGGAAAAATAATTTGTGTGGGATACTATTTCTGATGAACATGTTGCCACTTTCCTGCTGAAATTAGGCAATTTTTACTTGTTCTTATGTCTTGGTAAATAAATAATTTTTAAAGAATCACTCTGACCAGCTATTCCTGATTCTTAGTTGCAGACCACCTTCATACCCCTTGCAGGGTTACTAGCCAGGAAAAAAATGCATTTAACTCACATAAGCTGTGGATGTAACCCCAGGTGTAATTTTTTTTGTCTTTACCTTCTACCTAACCCTCACACAAACTCTTTCTCCAGATTTTAGAAAACCTAACAGCAAAGTTCCTCACTTACAATGCATGTAAGACTAAGTTACAATTCTCATAATGATATGTGCATTTAATCCTCATTGTTACTCATCCTGGTATTCTTTATATGGATTTTTGATTCAATGTCATGTATGTCAGCCTGTGTGAGAATCTGTCCTGGAAATTTTAAATTGACTCAAATTTCAAAATAGCCAGCAAGAAGTGAGCTGTGAGCTGCTTTTTTTTTTTTTTTTTTTGAAGTCCTTGTTTGATGAGGTGCCTGAAGGAAATGCATTCCCTCTGTCCCAGCTAAGCCATAAGAATCCAGGGAGAAGTAAAGGATGAAAAAGCAAGTGAGCAAACCCCTTCAGAGAGCTGCATGCTTTGCTGATGGTAGAATTTGAACATGGCACAAAGAGAGGGCTCAGGGAGAAAGAGTTTCCTTTCTTCCAGGTGGGCGTTGTGTCAGGGTGCTATTAAAGGCACTATGTCTGCACGGTACATTTTTTTATAAAGAAATTATACTTTTACTATAAATGTGGTTCAGCACTTTGCTGTGGGTTTCTGATAGGGATTTCACCAGGATCACCACTGTTATGTAAGGCACATATTCAGCTGAAACACAGAAGTTTGATCTTTTATGGTAGGAACCAAAGAAAGGCAAATATCTAAAAAGCCCAAGTAAAACACAGTTAACTTACAAAGCACTTGATTTGTTAGGATGGGAATATCACGTCTTGAGAAATGATTCTGTCCTAAAACCCTTCTTCAAGTGCCACCACAGATGGCCACTTCTGAAGCTCTGAGGACAGGTATAATATCTTAACATTCACTGAAGCCTTATAAGCAGCAGGCAGGTCAGGCAGACACATTTTAAAGATCCAAGGTCCTGTTTTATGAAAGGAAAGAAAACATGAACACACAGTAGGAAAGAGACTGAATATTAAATGAGACCTGAACATGAAGAAAAACAATGAGAAAGGTGGGGAGAAATATAACCTCATGAAAATGCTTTTCAGCCTTTTACAAATTAAAACCCCTGAAACATTTTTCAGTGGTGCTGCACATCCTTACAAGACGAATTCAGCATTATTAACAATAGGTTTGATTTTCTTAGTTACTTTCTGTGATTCTCTTAGAAGCAGTCCATTGACCCTCAGGGTCCATGGGTAACCACTATGATAGTATAATTATGATTTACTAAGTATGAAGGGAAAAATTTTCAAAGACCAGGGCTAGAATTTCACTTTGTAAATGGAAGTAATAATATTCAAAGTAACACAATTATATCCAAACGTGGCATGCTTAGAAAATGTAGGGACACATAATTTCCTAATCATTTACTATAAATGTCTTTATCAGGAACAAGATCCTGCTACAAAGAATTCTCTTTTACTCTCATACTGAACTCTGTCTGTCTTGTATTCAGCAGCATTGTATATATATTTTTAAGTTAAAAAACAGCCATATGATATGAGGCCATATCCTCAGCTGGAGTAAATCAGCTCTACCGAAGCAACAGAGCTGTGCTGATGTACACCAGCTGAAGTTCTGGCCAATTTTTCAAAATAACAAGTGCTTTGAAGTGACCAGAGCTACAGCTTCTTAACAACCTGATACGGCAGATGAATGTAAATCTCACAAGTCATTTCAAGTTCCTGATCTCCCATTTCTATTGAAAATAGAGCCATCAAAAAAGTGATGCATTGCATCTCATTTTTATTGTCCGTGAGGAGGGTGCAGGTGAAAGGAAGCAAAGGGCAGCAAGGGCGTGGGGCTAGAGTCTGTTTCTGAAACTGCAGAGACAACAGAAGTGTAGGTGTCAGCTTACCTCCAGTTCGTGCTGGCTCACACAAGCCACCCGAGCCAGGTGAAGGTCACGTCTCTATCACTTGGCACCTCAGAGTCATTTACATTTATATGTAATTGTTTTTTGAGTGTGCATGTGTTCAGAGGAGCTGGATGGCTTGGGAATTGGTAATAGGATATCAGAGCCTGTCACCAAAAGGCCACTGGTTCAAAACCAGAGCAGTTGTTGGAGCAGCCAAAAGGTGCTAAGTTTCTGCTAGCTGCCCTGCAGCTTAGATGAAATTAGTTGATGATTTCAGCCTGGACACGTGTCTGTATCACAAAATAGCTCTGCTGCTGCAGAGCTGTCAGAAAGGACATCTTGTGGATATTGTCAACAGAAAGGTCAGGGGCTGATGGTGTGAGTGTGCAGATGACCTCTTCCTCTCAGTCCAGTCATTTTGCAAGGTGGCCTAAGAGACATGCTGCTGGAACAATGCAGGAAATGTCACCCAGCTGCTGCCCTTGCTAGTAGGCTTCTGGAGGTTAAAGCATGACATCAGACCTGTGGATGTTAAACCTCTTGCCTTTCAGAATCATTTTAAAAGCCTGAATGAAGGGCTGTGATGACAGTAATAAATAAACATGCGGAGAAACCTATAACAGGCTTCGAAAAAAGCATTTGCAAAACATGTGGCTCAGTACACCTCTTACTAAATTTTGCTGACAATGCCAGCAGGTGCCTGGTGGCAGAATTACTGATTTGTATTTTTTTCCCTAGCATCTATTTTACTGACTGTTTGGGGGGAGGGAGGGGTGGTTTCTCTAGCTCTGTAGGATTTATGTCCTTCACTAAGAACCTGCTTCCCATATAGAAAAAATTATTTGGGCTTGTCTACTTTGCAGCAGGATTAAGAAAGGGATGGAAGCCTAACACACCTATTTAGCTACCAAGAATCCAGGAGTAACAGAAAACCATAATTAGGCTCCTTGACCTCAGCAACACAAATTAAAGGGGGAAATCTCTCTCTGTGCTGTGGAAACACACCGAGTCAAAGTCATTTTGCACTGAGCAGCATCAACAGAAGCTGATGTCAAGGCTTTCACTACTCTCCTCCTTCCAAGACAGCATAAGCTCAGCAGGGAGCAGGCTCACTTCCACCTGCTTACAGATGATAATGCCCACACTATTCACAGAAGGCATATGCACATCCCTAATTTTATCCCTAAACTAAATTAAGTAGGTGGGCTAGAAAGACAGCCATCTAGCCATGACACAGAGTTCAAAGCTGGGTAGCTCATGAAGTATATGCCCCATCACTAATTGTGATTGTTGTTACAGCCAGCTCCAGATTACCTGTTCCTCTGGATCTGCAGTTATTGGTACATAAACTGAGTAGAAAAAAGCTGGACCTGCCTGTAAGAGTTTCAGTCACCTCTCTAGACTGAAGTGTGCCTGTACTTGCAGAGGTGAGGCTTTACACTATAAAGTGTAATCCCAAAAATGGGATTGAAGCCCATCACTCCTCATACCTCAAGAGAACTTGGGCACAAGTCAGAGCTTTGTGTCTTTTGTTTCAAGTAAACAGTCACCTCTCAGAGTTTCCTGAAACCTCAAAAATATCATTCCAGTGCCTACAACTGACCACCTAAGCTCTACCACACTTTGAGTCTCAGAGCAAGTAAAAAAATAAATTATCTTTCTTGTTATTGCCTTGGAAAATTTCCATATCTTTATTCTTCTGTGGTTGTTTGTATACCTGAACAGATGATCAAACACCTCAGATGTATCGAAAAGAGCAAAAACAGAAACAGATGTACTGTGGCAAAGCAGGTGGGTACAGTTATTAACCAAATCTGGTGTCTGAAAGGAGATGGCAAGCACCTCCCCTTCTGAAAATACAAATTAAAATGGTTCCCTGTTTATGGTGACTAGCTGAGTCCAGACTTACACAAAATTAACCAAAAGATATTTAAGAGAGCAAAAGCAGTCACAGCAGTAACCACTGGCATAAGCAGCTGGATCTCATTCCTGTTGAAAGCCCCAACATCAAAAATTTCTACTTGTTTGCCAAGTTACTTACAGGCAGCTCAGGGGCAGATAGTTAAATACCAGTTTACTTTCAAGGGGATTTCCTAATCGTAGTTTTCTCTTGTTTCTGAAACTGGCATAATTTCTGCAGCTGGTATACAGTGTTGTGAGGTCAACTGCGATGTGGTCACCACATCATTATACACACTGCATAAATATTTGGGGGCTATTGTAAATTGCACCTTACATCATCTTGTTTCCTACTTTTTTTATTGAACAGCTCTCCAAAAGGTTTGGAGGTTTACTTTATATTACAGTAGTATGTACAGGCTGTTATTAAGCTCTATTCAAGCATGGAGCAAGAGAAAGTCCCAGGTCTAAAATTTCACATGCAAGATGGTTAGAGGAGCACTAGGTTGGGAGGCAAGACAGTGGCAGAGGCAAGGGAAAACCCATGGGGTCCTGATACCTACTTAGCGTCTTCCCTCCTGAAACTTATTCATGCCACTGAGTCTTCTTGCTGCTGGAACCTTTTGTCCTGTTTGCCTCTTTATTAGTCTGTGGTTAGTGTAATGTCTAGGCAAGCCACAAGTGGGGTGTGAATAGAAAGTTTTGAAAAAGAGAATCTCTCTTTCTCTTTTCTCTGCAGATGTCCAGATATTTGCCATAGCATAGACGGGTGACTAGCCCACCCCACCACCTTGTCTGGTTCCAACCCCAATGGAGTTGTGTCCACAAGTAGCAAAGCAACACTGAGTATTCCTCCAGCTCATCATCTCCATTTGCAAATGCTGCATGTGGGCCTCACCTATAATAAAATCCTGTAGCACTGTTATGCACAGGTGGAATTTCCTCATGTATAACCAGGACGCAGGTGACAACCTAATGCTGAAAGCAAACTGACAATTTAGAAATTGAAAGCCATCTTTTTCCTCACTGTGGGACTGAGGAAAGCTATTTGTTTTAGATCCTTTTCCAGTAATAAATACATGTTGCGCTTGTTCAAGTTGAGCACATGGCAATAATACTATACCAAATATTCCTCCTAGCTGTGCTCACACATAGTTAAAGGAAATTGTAACATTTTTGGCAATGTTTTGTTGAAGATAGGTGCAGCATGATAGAGTGAATGGCTATGTATCAGCTAAGCTACTCAAGCACAGTCAGTGGCTTAATCCAGAAGATATTAGTAATACTATCAGGAATTATCTTTGAATTAGCATCAGGGTAACAACATCATGCCAATTCTGAAGGAAGAAATCAGTGTACCAGACTTTATACAAAAAATCCACTGTTCACAAGATGAAGTTTTCCATTTGTTTTCACATTAGTAGGCAAGTTGTTGCCTTAAGTTTTAGCTTTCATATTTTTTAGATTCCGGACTGCCTTAGTGTGTGACTCTGAACTTCATATAAAATGTTAGCAAGTTCTCTTCACAGCTTAGTTAGACAAAACAATCTTTTTCCAGCTTGAGAACCAAGGACACCACTGCATTTACGCTCAAGAAGCATAAACAGCGGTTTGTCTCCTTTTGAGGAAAGCAACCTAAGTGGATGGGACTTCATAACTTGAAGCTGTGATTGGACAATTGGCTCCAATGTATGAACGGACCAAAATTTATAAAAGTGTGAAAACGTGTGACTGGTTATCCATCTTGTGTCTGTCTTGGATCCATCTTGGGTGTAACCACAGCTGGGCTCTTGTACTGCCCAAGGTATATCCTTGAAGGCCTTTCAATAAATACCTACTTTATTCTTTAACACTGTCTAGCCTCTGTTCCAGGTCAGCCTCTTTAGGCATCAAAGTCACCACAAGAATCTGTTATTCAGGCATTGTAAGAAGGTATAATTTAAAGACTAACAAAGATGAGAATCTAGGGGACATAATATGAAATTAAGGAAGTACTGAAGGAACTTGAAGTACTTAGGGAATAAACATGAGAAGAAACTCAGTAAGGGCTTTAAAACATGTAAATGTTCTCCTCTGTATAGAGAATAATCTCTTCCTCACACATGTGCTTGAGAACTTACAAATTGTAGGCATAAATAATGGATGGAAGGATCCAAGATATCCAGGAGTCTCTTTCTAACAGCAGGGGCTGTGGAGCAGCAGAAGAGACTGTTTACAAGGCCATGGTGTTGGCATCACTGCAGCTTAGATAAACACACACCAGAATGAGACAGAACCAGGGTCCCTTCAGTTCCGTGATTTCCTGACATTCCATAGCAGGGAATGTTTGCCCCCAGTATTGCTCAGCTAATTCAGTAAACCTGTTTGGACATGACATACTGCTCCAAATGCATTTCTGCAATAGCACTGAATAAACTGAATTGTTTATTGCTTGTTATTAGATGGTAAATATTTTGAAGGCTGGAATAAAAGATTTCTGTTGTTCTAGTATTCACTAGCACTACCATACATTAAAAAATACTTCTCCAGTGTGAATGAAGAGAATATGCCGTACATCATGGTACTGCTGTTATGAAAAAAATACTTAAATATTAAAATGGACACCCACACATGGTCTTACTTCTGGACAAGAACCAGCCAGCTGATATGAATGTTTGCAGTTTACTCACAAAAGAATTAGGAAGTTCCTTGAGCTACTCCTGCAGAGAAGTGACTAACAGGCGCAGTAGAGCCTCCTGAGATAAAAAGAAACCAACCCAAACTTTCATATGCAAAACTAATCCAAAATAAACTGTTCTCTAAGGCTTATAAATATTTAACTTTTCCTCTTTAAAATATTGCCTATACTTGGTGATGGCAGGGACCTGAGATTCCTTCAAGTTTACATTTTGCCTTTCTTATATTCCTTTTTTCTTTTTGTCTCTGACTTTTCTACATGCAACATCCACTAGAATTAGGAGATATAGAATGTCCACAAGAAAGTGCCTAATGTTTTCAGGACTTGCAACTTGATCAGAAGCATAACGAAATTTTTTCCCAGCTAATTTATACCCTAAAAATCTGTAAGTATTTGAATCATTACTCAAATGTTTGAACTTGATATGTTTACCTGAGATTGCAGGGAGCTGTGCTAGGTGAACTGGTGAGTTTGTTTAATACTATGGTTGTTTCTGTGGATGATAGTTCATTCAAACTAACCAAACAGAACCTACAAGCAGATCAGATTTGCTCATCATGCACCCGAATGTCTTTCTTCATGGGACAATGCCTGCTATTTTTCAATGGTCAATTCCATGAAAATAAATACATTTTATGAACTATGAGACCAATAAAAACTAAGTCAGCTTGAAAGATTAATCTCAGTTTTCAAATAATCCCAGTGAAATGAGTGTGAAATACCTACAGATGAAGAAGTATTCATAGAAATTATTCAGACAATAGTTTCAAATAACCAGCAAATGTGAGAAAACTGCAAGCTATTAACACACAATTCACACGCCAGAAAAGAGGCAGTGTATGAAATAAATTACTCACGACAAAGAGTTTTACTGCTGGTTTTTTTCCAAACGGTGCATTACCAGCAGCACCCTTTCACAGACTAGATCACTGATGAGATGGGTTTAGTAGCCCACAGAGAAATTTTACTCACACTGGCCTGCAAACTTGAGGCACCAAAATAGAAGTTCTAGAATGTTTTTGTAAACAGCAGACAAGGAGAGACCTGTTGCTCCAGAGGATCATTCACAGCATCTGGCTGGGGCTCATATTCTGTTTGACCACCTAAAGGAGGCCACAGAAGGAAACATGAGTCTGTGCTACTAATTTAATATGCATATTAAGGATCTAGAGTGAGATGCTGTGAATATTTCTTGTAGCATCATGGAGAAGACACTGGAGAAAAGCCAAGAAGGACAACTGTCCTATAAAATTGGAAGCAGAGAGAACCAGTCTACAAGGATCAGCAACGTGCCACCTGATTTTCAGGTAAGCAATCTCAAGTCACACAAAAACAGTAAAAAACCCCTTCATCTACTAGAGATGTAGTGACTAGTAACACCAACATTTTCCAAACAGATGGATTTTCATATGAGGTATTTCCTTCTCAGATCTTCTGATCTTCCATTTTCAATCTGAAGTTTTATCTAGACTCTCTATACTGGTGTGTGTGTGTGGAAAAGAAGATCTAGTGAACTACTTGTGTTCCTCTGTGCTGTGTTCCTTACTATTCACACTTACCTTGCTGCTCTGGTCATGACAGGAAAAACGGTGTTGGTAGTAATGCAAAGTTCATTGGTAACAGATCTTCAGTTTATACACTTATTGTTGTTGGCAAAACTATTTTTTGCCTTTGACAACTTATGATCAGTTAAAGATCATGGGATTCTTTGCTCAAAAAGAGCTGCTCTAATGAGAGCATCTTGGCCAAATTTCATTAACGTTGTCTCACTGAGCTTCATCTATGAAATCACTCAAAGAGGTTGCTCTTCCTCACTTCATCTCTTCAAATGGCTTTGGAGATTGCTCCGATCTGTTCAATAAATCCCCACATTCATCCATCCACTGTTAAATAATGATATACTTTCCTTTCTCTTTCAGAGTCACAAAAAATCCAGCATGACAAGACTCCAAGAACTCCAGCTCTCTTTTCTCTAAAACCCAAGATAATAGAAATCCCTTAAGGCTTCTAGAATTTATGTCTGCTAGTGAAGAAATTTCATGGAACAGAGTTTCAGCACGGTTTCAGCGCTACCATCCTTGATTCTGTATCTCAGTTTCAAACCTCAGCTTTCAAACAGACCTTAAACCTGACATGGAAATTGTTTCCAATTGCTCCTCCATGTGCAGGCTGTTTTTTATTTTACCAAAACCCGTTTCCTCCTCTTTGCTGGAGAGATCTGCAAATGCTTAAAGAGGCACCTAAAATTTACTCACCAGGTTTAGCTAAGCTAGAAACAGATTAGGCACAAAGAAAAAAACCCAACCCCTTATTTTCCAGAAAGATTTTTTTTCTAAAACTGTCCAGAAAAGTTGGGATACCAACTCCCACCCCTGTCACACACAGATGGGATTATGGCAAAGGAGATGTTCACAGTCTCCAGCAGGGAAACACTTTAAGGCATTTAAAGGCACCCCATGAGCACCAGCTGGAGTTTGCAGCAGAGCAGCTGTTCCAGTACGTGGAAAAGGAGATTGCAGATTAAAACAGACAAGGCAGCTTAAGGGAGTATTTGGAGTGAGTTCCCAGTATAGACACCCTTTTTCCACTTGCAGCTTCTCCTAGGGAGGGAGAATGGAGCATGCACTTGCTCAAAGCCCAGGGTGCACTAAAAGAAAGCAGATCAGTGTCTCAAAACTGCCAGCAAGTGCTGCTGCTGTCTTCAGACCCTCGCCAGACAGCCATGAGGGAGCAAGGGAGCACCACATGTGTGTGGCAGACATTGCAGCAGACAGCTGTTGCCAGCTCCTTGCAAGTGGAAGGCCAGCGTCACTCCTCCAGTGCTTAGTAGGGCAGGGATAAAAATGGAAGAAAGTTAATTTAAATACTAAATATACACCCACACATGCACACATCTTTGAGAGGGAAGGAAGAGTAGGAGCTTACAAGAAGTCTTGATTTTTCTCTCCCTCTGCTCCTGGAGCAACACCTTACTCTTGTGGGTTTATGTGCTTCTTAGAGATCAGAAGATGGACACAGCTTGAAAACTCTCTGTGGACAACTGTCCTTCATATATTCACAGGACCGAAGAGTTGCTGACACTGGTTTGTGTTCTCACATCTTGTTTTTGCACCTACACAGAGGCAAAGCTTGGGACTAGGAATGGTGGCTTCCTAGAGTGGTGGAACACAAAGAAACCTGAGTACAGGCTGAATTCTCATGCTCCAAAGAGCTTTTTAATTTATCATCTGGGCTGGACCCAAGGTTTATTGTTCAGGTTCTAACTCAAAGCCTGGACTGAGGTAAAGGGCTGAGCTCAGCCTGGGTGGGCATGTGCTCACTGCAGTCCTGCCCATCCTCTGGGAGCTTTCAGCAGGAGCATGGGCCACTTGGACAGGTTGGCCATGAGGTGGGCCTCCTCTCAGCATGCTGGCACCAGAATGTTCAGCATTCTGGCTGGCACCAGAACACATTTTTTCACACTTTTAGGGATATAAAGAAAAATTCCACTCTTTGTGAACCTCAGCTGTGCAGACACACACAGCATGTCTGACCCCACATGAGTATCCTTCACTTCTCTGAATTTTCTGTGGACCAGAAAAATGAACTTGCTCTCTTCACACCTTTTCCCCTGGTGATAACACCTCAGATTCACAGAGTTTTTATTTCCCTTCTCTCTGCTGCCATTTTCTGTCACAAGAAAGCAGGATGTGGCCCTGCTTTGTGGGAACTCATTTGTGAGAGTGAAATGCCAGGATCAGCTCTGTGTCTCTAAAGAAGGTGGAGTCTGTCATGTTTGCTGCAATGTATGAGAGAAAGCATCCCTCAGTTAAAACAGATTGACAGAACTTGGCTCAGGAAAACTGTCATCAACAGAAAGAAATCTGTTTGATTTGATACCAAATTTTCAACTGCTGCATTAGCATCACTTTGGCTCAAAATGGCATGTCAGTAGCGCTGAGAAGTTCCCATTGTGATAGATACTATGCAAACACATGACTTGGATTGCCTGCATTCAGGCCTGAAGTCAGCAATCAAAAACATAGCATTAACTTTACAGTTCCAAAATTCTTCTCAAAATACACACTGTCCTTAAACACCCCAAAAAAACTGAAGAAATTTCTGGGTATTATGGTCACCCAGGTTTCTGATAAAAAGCCGGTGGTTATTTACGGGGAGGGAATCACATTTGGACAAATTGCATGGCAGCAGTGCTCAGTCCCCCTGCTCCAGAGGCATCCAGGGCTGGTGATGGTACTCTCTCCATCGCTGTGTGAGTTATTGCTCCATTACCAGCCTGAACTTGGAACACCGCTCAGACTGCAGCAATAACAAGACAGATAGGTCTTTATGAAATCTATACTATTAACACTATTTGTTTTGCCACGAGTTGACAACTTTAGTAAATTGCTCATAATTGGCTATCAAGGAAAAACACAGCACTGCTCACCATTATTATGGTATTGATTTTCAATAATTGCTTTTTTGGGGCTGGGGGGAGTGCACATGTCACTTTTGTGCTGTAAGACAGACTAGAAAGGAACTGGCTGTGTGCATCTGCTCTGTGTCTGGAACTTCATTGTGGCATTAAAAAAAATCAAACAATAAAATAAAATGTATACCAGGAGAAGATGAAACAAAGATTTATTATTTTTTTCTCTGGCACTATATTTTAGCATTAAAATAAAAGAATGGAATTAACCATGTAGCTAAACATGATGGTAACCCTGTAGGATATTCATGTTAGTCAAAGGCTGAAATACATTAACATTAAAAAACTCCATAGGGTTATTTTAAATATTCATTAGGAAATTTACAATCTTTGGTGTAATGGCTGAGGACTCCAGTGTTTTTATAATTGGAAGCCAGGCCAGTGGAAAGTTTGTCAGCCATGGGAAAATAATGTGGCCCAGTTTCTGTTCTTGCATTAGAGACTCTTGATTACACTCTCTAAATATCAATCCCCCGAATAACACGTCCACAGACACACATACCTGAAATTACAGTATTGTTATGTGGCATCACTCATTATCTGTTCTTCTGCTTGTTGTGTCTTTTCTCCCTCCTTTTTTATTTTAATGTGCAGTCATGCCCATGGCCCAAAATGTACACTCTTCTCATTTCAGATGAAAGGGACAGCATTGTTGGGAAGCGTGTAAAGAGTGTCTAATGTCTCTCAACAGACAATTCTGAAAATTATTCTGAATATTTGCTGAAAAGCAAAAGCGCTTAACATAAACCCAGGAAAACTGCCAGAAATCTTTTTTAGAGATGACTCACTCAAAAGTCAGTTAACATGAGATTACAAACTGATCCAAGAAAAGAAAGGGTATTTCTGACACATTTATTTTGCTTTTGCTTTTGCTTTTTCCTTTTTTATTTTAGGTTATAATTTTTCATATATAAACTAGCCAAAAAAAGTCATCATTCCTTCAGTTTTTTTAGCCTTCTGTTTCTCTGGACACAGGAGAACTGCCTGAATTCTCTCTTCCTCACTTTCTTGTTCCATAGATGTCAAACAATCACCATGAAAGACTGGGAAAGGAGAGTTCTGAAGATTTACCCCTCCCAGGAGATCTTTGCCCAGATTTGCTATAAAACTCAGCATAATCTTTGATCTTCCAGTGACTTGTAGTCTTCTCTGTTACTTGAAACCCAGCATTATTATTAAGCTTAAGTAGATTGCTTTAAACTTCTAAAATATTTACTCTCCTGCCTCCCAATGGGATGTTAACAATAAAAAATAGAGAGGGCTTCTACATTTGTTTTTACTTTACATAAACGAATTAAGCAGTCTCTACGAGGCTTGTTTAGACCCACAATAATGTAAACTGAAGCAACACAAAAGAGCCTCCACATCCATGTTTACAGGATAGAAATCCTACAGTATTTGGAGGGGGAGATTTAGATAAGGTGCCTAACTCATCTTTATTCCCTGGACTGTGAGCAAACCTGGACAGGCCTCTCTGTTCATAAGGGAAACGTGTGACACTAACAGCTTGGTTGTTTGCTTTTGTTTTTTTTCTAGTGAGTTCAAAGGCACTCACTTGATTATATCCCTTCCCCCTCCCCCACCCTTCATCTTTCATAACCATTGTTTAATGAATTTTTATTAGAAAAGCATGGCTGCACTTATGAAAAAAGAAAATCTGTCTTTGAAACCAGGAGGAGAGTGTGTTTTCCCTGGCATTAGCCTGTTAGTTTTTAATATCAGGTTTGCACTGGAGTTGACTCCTGGTGCATTTTGGAACCATAAGCCAACAAAGTGAAGCTAATGGGAAAGGAAATAATACAGGAGAAGAGAGCCCCTTTTGAAGTGTGGGCAGGAAATCTGCACAACTCTCTCTCCTCCTCCTCCCTCCTTATTCCCTACCCCAATCCCATGCAGTGTCCTCCTCTTTTTATAAAGAGTGTCTTTTGCTCTTTTTGTTTAAGGATGGGATTGAGCAAAAAACCCAGTTTAATAGCAGCTTCTCAATTAGCAAAACTTATAGGAAAAAAAATTCTTCATGTAAAGAAAGACAAATCAGTAAATGTAAGGAATAAACTAAGGACTCAACACTGTGGTTTTGGACAAGGTGAAAGATGTTGCCTTCAATCAAGCTAACCACTGCAATATGCCTCCCCTGAAGCCCTGAGAACCAACAGTATGCACAGCAGAAGACACTGGAGCATGGCATGAGTGCCTCGGGGACTCACTTGCACTAACATCATGTAAAAACACCTAGAAGAAATTGCCAGGCAGAAAGACCTCCAGCTCCTGTATGGCATGCTAGTGATGCAAGGCAGTGCCATACTGCAGTCACAGGTTTGGTCACAGCTGTTTACTGTAGCTCTTTCTTGGCTGGTACCCCTCATGAAGCTCAGTTTGGTTTGTGCAACTGTGAGAAGTCTGGGGCAATGTTGGTTGCCCCTTCCCTACTTCTCTTGGTTATAGCTTCAGTGTTTCCCAGAGAGACAAGCAGTCACTAGGAAAGCCTCTAGTTTAGGATCTGGATGTTTGCCCACTTAATCTGTTCAAAGCTGCACACTTTGTCACAGAGCTTTTTGTGACACTTGGGTAAGTTCAACTATTTAACAGAAATTGAGCTCTAAAATATCTTTGTGATTTTTTTTGGTAACACTGCAGCTTAGAAAGCCATATTCACACTTTCCTATCATATTAGCACTGCCTAGGGAGGAAACATGGGTGAAAAAAGCGGACCTGGTAGCACTGGGAATCACCAAAGTATCAAGAGATTTGAGAAAGATATATTATGGAAAGTGAAAAATATTTCTGATTTTAAAAATGGAATACAGGAATCACTGAATTTTTCATGTCCACCATCCTTCAACTTGCATGTTCTGACAGTGTAAAATTATATTACAAGAACAATGGATATGTCTAAGACAGTAATACAAAGTGTTTTAAATTTGATTTATGCCAATGATCAGGGTTAATATTTGGGCACGGTTGTCCAAAATGGCATACTGGAAGCTATTTTACCAATGTCAGAAATCCATCACATTATTCTAGCACAAACCACCAATACCATATTTCCTTGACCATATTATCTAGGACTGACTCACTTGTAAGTTTTAATGGATGTCACAGCAAAAGCATGGCTGGGACATCACATGGCCAGTTACTGCATATGCACTTATCATAGGCAGGAAACTCACTATGAGTCCAATGTATTTGTGGGTCACAGATCCCAGAGGCACCTGGACATTATGCCAGGTGAAAGAGGGTAACTTCCTCTCAATGCCATGGTCTTTCTCAAAACCTGTTTCTTCATAGAACTAACACTACATACTTGCTTATTAGGCTAGGCAAATATCTTCCTCTCCAGCAAGAGAGTTGGCATAAGCTAAGAAGATGACCCCCTGCTAGTTCTTATTTGCTGCTTTTACTGATTAAAAGAGAAGGTCAATAGAACAGGGCATGCCAGACTTACTGAAATTTTCCTTTACCCATTTTAAGCAGCTTGAAAAATTATTAATATCCTCATCCAGTTGCACAGTTTTCATTAAGGACTGAACACGCCTGTACAGTACAGGGATAACAGAAAAGTAGATAACAGCCCATCCAGAAAGTTTTCTAGGTGTACAAAACACTACACACTTTAACTTGCCATGTTAACAATCCTTCACAAAAAAACTCCATCATTATACAGGTTCTGTGCAGTGTTTTTCACACTCAGAGTGCTGAAATAGTGCTGAAACTGACTTCCGAAGATCTCTGTGCCAGAGCAAGCCACCCTACCTAAATTCCTGTTAAAGCAGATGAAAAGAAAATGGGCACTTATAAGACGAAATTCTTTTCCTCCAAAAACAGAAGTCACATGAACCACATGCCATAAGTGCTTATTTGTTTCCATCACCTACAGAGAGAGCCTTGAGTAGCTGAGGTGTAGCTGTCAGGAGAAACAGCTGAGGCAGTGATTCCCATTGCTGGGGAACAGATCTAAGCAGGTTTTAGAGGATCAGTGGAGGAAGGACACAAGGTCCTGGGAGACACATTGGCCTGAAAGAGTGTAGTGTCACTGGAGCTGTGACAGCAGAGTTTGATCCAGGGTATGCAGTCTCCTTGTGCACTAGCAAATTTATAAAAATTACACAGGCAATGTGTATCCTGCTGATTTTCACGTGTCCTCAGTGTCAAGCTCAGCTGTAACACACTGAGACAGTGATCCTATCTGCCTCTACTGTGACACTGGCTCAGTTCATGACCTTGGTGACAGTCCTGTGTGGCACTAATTTGCCCTTCCACCTGCAGGAACTGCATCCCAGGGTGTGTGTGCAAGTCTGGAGAAAAGGTGCATCATTTGGATATCATTGTGACACCACTGACTTGCCAAAGTCCCTCCTCCAACCAAGAACATCTGAAATACAGGAGGAGGAAAAATCTAACCATATGTCTTGGCAGTTTTGTCTGCCATGGTGGGCAGTCACTCCTGCCAGACCCTGAGAGACAGCAGCCAGAAGAGATCCCTGACTTCTTGCACATGAGGCATGAAGACATCAAACTTATCATTAGGGACTAGCTGAGGTTCATTGTGGAGCTGTTTGCCCCTCTCGTTGACTTTAGCCAGAGCCTCCTACTCCCACAAAACTGCGGAAGATACAAAGATGTCTTGACGTCCCAGTTTAAAGACCACTGACTTAACAAGGTCACTCTCTAACAATTTCTGTAATGTTTGGGCTTCATTAGAGAGAGGAATAATAATAATGAGCTCAACACAATCTCCTGTCTTATCCGCCCCTGGTGTATTGGCCAGATTGGAGCCAACAACTGTGACTTCATTTTAGAGGCACTTGCAGGGTAGCAGCTAAGGAGTGACCACAGGAGAAGGAGACCTTTCACAGAGGCTGTGCAGTCCCTGCCCATGCTGGCCATGCTTTCCTGCCCACCTTTGAGAAGATAAATAGTGTTTTTACACCTCCTGTAGTAGTTTGTGTGAATACTAGAGAGTTATTTCTGGATCCAAGGCAGCAACCACGTGTTCTTGTTAAGATGCTGCAGAATTTAAAGCCTGTTTGCATGTGTTATTAATAATGTGGGAGACCACATGCCACCATTCAAGGCAGCATGGGGGTTTGGGCACGGGACTGGAAGACCTGCAAGGAATGTGAGGCAAACATGCTCCCATGAGCACCCACAAGGGAACAGTGCTCAGTGGCATGAGACATTTACCCTCAGGAGGGATGCTGAGAGGAAAATTGTGCTCAGAACATAGATGTGGTTCCCTCAAGCTGAGGTACACAAGCTGGACCAGCTTTCTGACCACATCACAGGGTAATACAGAGTGTTACATCGCTGTGCTAAAGAGCAATCTGAAATGACCTTATACAATTTCTCTGTGCCTTAGTCTCCCAGTGGTATAAAGGAAGTAATAACTGTTCCCACCTCTCTGTGATGCACAGTCACTCACATTTCTCAGGGAGGTGAGCTCTGAAAGTTTCTCAGCTGATAAGCCCCAAGTAGTTGATGTAAAGTTAAATATAAGACCGAGATGGGGTCAGCCTGACTCTTCTCCATCTTTCAAAGAGGGCTGATGAAACAAGTGGAATAATAAAATTATATCAGTCAAACTGGGCCTGGAGGTTACCTTGGCTGAAGCAGTGGCATCCTCTCAGAATACTAGTCCTAAAAACAGTTTATTAAAAAGTGGTGAGGTAAACCCCATTGTTCCATATTTTGGCTCCAGGAGGCTGCAGCAACCTTCACCTGATGTAATTTTAAAGTGCTTGGCAAATGCGCTAAATAAGAGGGGGATTTCTGCACAAAATGAAAACTTATACAATCCCTTAAGAAAAGCCAAACCTTAAACATGTGAAAGCTTATGAAAAATTAGACGATGTGAAAAGTACTTTAAATCAAAGCAGCAGGTAAAACTGGAAATAAAGTTATCTTCAGTTAAAATCTCTATGTACCACATTGACGGTAATGCTTCATTTCCTGCAGACTGTAAGTAAATCAAAGCCTACTTTGAGTTTGCATATCTGTCTAAGATCTCATCTCCAAGAATGTATTATTTTGGCATTTCCCACATTGGAATTACCTCTGGTCCGAATTTGGGTAATAGAGTATGATAACATATTAACAAGTAATAAGCATGAAATTTTTATCCATTTTAAAATGTATTACTAAGAAAGAAAACAAACATGTAAAAAAGGCAGCATTTCAAGAGTAATCAGCAAAAGAACCAAGAAAACAAGACTTAGGTCACAAAAGAAAAATTAAAGTATAGCTAATTGGTGGCACTTTTGTTGAGAAAGAATGTAAGAAAAGCAGCATACCTATTCAGGAAAAGTAAAACAGATGTGTGAAGTGTCTCGCTCAGCTATTGTTTTAACTTTGTAATCTAAAATAGCTGACTTGATTTCATTTTAACAAGGGATTAGTTTAGCAGACAGTTTGGATTAGCAGCAACATATATAAATAAACATGCTACTTTTAAATACTCAGTTTATAAGATGCAGGACAACAAGAATCAAAAAAATGCTGGTCTTGAACTTTGAGATCACATAGCCAAAACACATGTCCATTCCACAGAGACAAGGAATTAGCAAGAGCCTTCCTATTGCATAATGTAATACAAGAAATATTTGTGATTATGATTTCACTGAGAAGCAACTCAAGCCCTGCTCTATACCCTAATTGCAGAGGATTAACAAATATTTTACACCTATGCTATTTTAAGAAAAAGAAGGATAAGCTCATAGCTTGCTATTCATATGTGAAGGAACCTGACAAAAGTCAGAAACCACGGGTCTGGTAGTCTGTAAAAAAGATGCATGTTGCTTCAACTATAGGAGAGGGGGGAAAAAACTGTCTGCAATTTGAAAAACGCCTTTCCTAACATGGTTTTCACACAGCAGCAGAGATCCAGAATCACTGATCTGAGAGGGGAAGGTGTCTGTGCTGGTAACCAGAAAGAGGATGAGACTGGCAGAAGAGCACTTCTCCTCCAGTGTGTTCACACAGCTGTCCATCAGTCTGAGCAGTCTCAGAGCCTGCACTAACTTTTAAGTCATAGACATTCACAGACATTGGGGGTTTTATATGGGATTTTGTATAGTCCCTTCCAGCACTGCCAAGCCGGATGTGATTCTAATGTCACCGTGTTTGCTGTAGCAGTCATTTTGCTACCATCTGTTAGAGGTCAACACTAGTATGGGTTCTTTATTTTTTTTTAGGCCCCTGAAGCCAGTAAAGGCTTAAGCCTGCTACTGATTCCAGTGCACTTTGACTCTTGCCATCAGGCTGTAGACTTGGACATACAGAATCACAGGGACCATTCAGCTACAGAAAATGGATAACAGGCTCCCATGAGTAGCAGCTGCCTAAGGTGTTACAGGAATTTCAGTCCTGTCCCCAAATTCATGCATGCTGTCTGTAAAGATAGCCATGCTGGAACAGTCTTTCTTGGAAAAGAGTGCATCAAGGTGGAAGGGGATATGTTGTTCTCCACATCCATGATGAACTGGCTGAATACAACAGGAATTAATTAGAGCAAGAGATTTAATCTAGATATTAAAATCTGTTCTTATGTTAAGAATGCAGAAGTATTGTAAAAACTTCATAAATTAAATTCTGTAAAATGAGTTACATGACATACAGCTGTGGGGAACGTCTTAAGGCAGAGCCAGGGCTGTATCTGAGGTTCCTTTTGTTTTTCATGGAGTAACAGTCATCTGAATTAATTCATGTTCATCAAGAATGGATAAACACATTGACTACTCACCATCAGATGTATGACAGACAAAGCCTAATGTGTATTAAATCCAGAGAATTTAAAGGATTTCCAATTTAATCCAAGAAACTTTAGCAAGCAATTGCATCTGTCTGGAAACATGTCTACAAAGGAGAACTCATGAGAGAAAGACATTGCAGATTCCGGAAAGCAGACTACTGAAGACATCAGATAATGTCAGACATAGAAAATGTATTTTCTAGTGAGATAAGTTGCAGGTAAATGCAGAAACTTGCAAAGAAAAAAGGTGTGACAATCATAGAATCATAGCTAGAATTAGGTTGGAAAAGAACTTCAAGATCTTTGACCTGGCACTGCTTGTCCACTAAGTCATAGCATTAAGTGCCACATCCTGTCATTTCTTTAATACCCCTAGTGGTGGCAACTCCATGACTCCTCTGGGGAACCCTAACAACATCTGAATTTGTCTTCACCTGCCTGAACCTTTCTTTTAGCGTGTTTACTTGGATCAGACATTATCTGATGACCAGGTGGCTATTGCTCATTTTGTCCATTTTTTTGCTAAACTTCTGTTTAATCTCTGCTAGATTTCCATAATTGTTTAAGGTAATGTATAGAATTTGTGTGGCCAGGGTTTGGTAGCAGGGGTACTATAGGGGTGGCTTCTGTGGGAAACTGGTAGAAGCTTCTCCCATGTCCGGTGGAGCTAATGCCAGCTGTCTCCAACATGGACCTGCCACAGCTGGCTAAGGCTGAGCCCATCAGTGATGGTGGTGGCAACTCTGGGATGACAGATTTAACAAAGGGGTAAAGTGTACAAGGGCAGATGCCTGTGGAAAAAGGAGAGAGAGAATGTAAGAGCAGCACACCAGGGTCAGGCACCAGGGTCAGAGAAGCAAGAGAACGAGGAGATGCTGCAGGCAGCAGGGCAGAGATTGCCTTGCAGCCCATGGTGAAGACCATGGTGGGCCAGATGTCCCCCTGCAGCTGATGGAGGTTCATGGTGGAGCAGGGACCCACCTGCAGCCCAAGGAGAAGATGCACACTGGAGCAGTCTGTGAAGAACTGCAGTCTGTGAGAAGGACCCACATTGGAGAATTTTGTGGAGGACTCTCTCCCATGGGAAGGGACCCATAGTAGAGCAGGGGAAGTGTGAGAAGTCCTTCCTCTGAGGAAGAAGGAGAAGCAGAGAAAATATGTGGTGAAGTGACCACAGTTCCCATTTGCTGACCACCTGAGATTCTTCACAGGAAGAGGTTGAGAAATCAAGAAGCAAAGTTGAACCCAAAATGAAGGGAAAGTTGGGAAGAAGGTGTTTAAAGATTTGCTTTTATTTCTCATTATCTTGCTCTGATCTGATTATTAATTAATTAATTTCCCTAAGTCAAATCTTTTTTGTCCATGATGGTAACAGGCATTATCATCTCTCCCTGTCCTCATCTTGGCTTAGGAGATGAGGACTTCCTTATATTTTCTCCCACTCAGTTGGTGAGGGATCAATAGAGTGTGTTGGTGAGCACCTGGAGTTCAGCTAGGTTTAACCCCCTTGACCATAGGTAACCACATATTTTTATTTAAACTTAAAGTAACAAGTAGCTATCCTTTGTAGAATTAAATATCTATAAACTTAAGATAATGATGCAGTGTAGAAGAATGCAGACTTGATATGATAACAGAAGGGACATGGGAGATACTCAAGCTATTAATTTATCAGTGGTCAATTACTGATGATTAACCACAATCCTTAAATTGTGACAGCTCAGGCAATTACATGGCCAAGACTTTCTTCCCTCAGAGCCATGGAGGGGAGATGCTGCTCAGGTTAACTGGCCCTCTTGAGGCTACTCAGCTCTTCCCCTGCACCACAGTCACCAGCAGAATAAGAAAAGCACATATGCAGTACAGTGTAAGAGTCAGCATCACTCAAACTCTGATATCTCAAGTTAGTGCCTTAAGTTAATGTGGCTCAAAGTATCACAAGAGCACTTTTTTTTTAGAGCTCCCAGGCTACTTATTTGTGATGGTGGGGACTTTCTTGGGAAAAAATTGTTGTTTGGTCTCATTTTTTCCAGAACAGCTGCCTTATTGGGAACCTCCCAGATACTAGCCAGTATCTCCATAAGGAAGGTTGGGCTCTTGAATCTTTTCTTCTGCTAGTGACAGATCCTTACTTTCATCTTTTAAACAAATCCTCTCATCTGAAAAGGAGATAAGGTCTGTGTGTTCCCTGAAACAAGGAGAAGCAGAAGACCCATCAGTAATTTACAGTCATCTGTCTGTCTTTTGGGTTTTTCCACACATGAAATACATCTAACCAAAGAGCACCAAGCTGGAGACAGCAGGAAATGAAAGTGAGCCCTCACCTTCTCTCCTGTGTCTTAGCCTTAAGTGGCACAACCTAAAAGTGTCTGGAAACACAGAAAGCAGAAGGAAAGAAAGTTTTCACTACTCCAGTACATTCTGCCTGAGTAAGGACTGTGAAATGTGTCCTAACACTACTTTAATTAAAATGCAATATCCATTTGATTTGAACCACCACTTTTGATACAGAACTCAGCAACTTTATGTAGTAGGCTTGAGCAGGGATAAAAAATTAATGTCTTAAATAATTTAGGCATCAGAGAGAGTCCCATGACCATAATATAAACATATTGATATTGGCAAAAAACCATTTATTATTAATTTTACATAAGAGTTACAAAGTTCCAGGTGCATTTCCTATTTCACACCAAACTTTGCAGACATGCAGAGCTTAATGGTATTTAGAACTTATTTATTGGTATCAATTTACATTTATGTTGAGAAAAACAAAAATTATACAGAAGAAGGAAAGTTACTGTGAGTTTTCCAAGTATATTTGGGCTGAATAAGTGCTCTTAATAAGTTTTCAGTGCTGCTGCAGTAAATGAGTAGGTGTTTACAAGAATACACAAGATATTAACTAACCATTTCTGGAATTGTCATGGCAATGCCCCAGATTTCCTATAAAATCCTGAATAGGTACTGACTAAAATTTTATTTTCTCCTGAGTTTATCTCCATTGAATCTCCTAGAATTATGAACTATATGATGATCTATAATCTCCTATATGATGAACTATCTCCTAGAATGATGAACCAAAGAACAGGACTCCATACAGAATATATAGGTATATGTGTATATATATTACATATATATTTATGTTTGTATGTGCATGGAGCTATATATACACAGTAAGCACACATCAGCATGAATTTGATTAAGCTATGTTTATAAATATATATATATATATATATCTATATATATATATATAGACAGGGTATTCAGGCTTTGTGTGCAGTAGGAGAAAGTATGGCAAACACCACATCTACAGGAAAGAATTCACATATTTTTGTTGCTGCTAATGATCCCTTGGCAAAAAGTCATTCTTGCAGTTTCTTCATGGAATGCATCTTTGAGGAGACTCTCATTTTCTGAATACTGCAACTTTAAATGAAGAAATCCCTTTGCCTACCCTCATTTAAATTCAAACACACTATTACAGTAAGTCACTGTGTTTGCTGAACTCATGATCTGGGCCCAAATTTCCAAACAAAGATTTTCAAGCCAAAATTTTAGACCCCTAAGTTTAGAGAAAAAAACAGCATCATTATTATTTGTTTTTTCCTCACCCAGCCTTTCCCTGCTCTGCAATAGCAGAGATGGAGGCAGAGCAGAAGGGCCAGGTCAGATCCCCGGAGCAGAGAGGCTCAGAGGAGGGAGGGAGTACGGCCATTCCAAGGTGGCATCAAACTGCCGGGCCTGGCTCCAGCCAGGGGAGCAGCGTGAGACTGCAAGGAGCCGCAGCTGGACCTCCTGAACGGCGCTGCCTTGCCACCACCACAGTCACTGGGGCTGCTGAGGCTCCAGCAGGGACCTGGAAGGGAAAGGGAGAGGCTGGACTGGAGCTGTGTGCGCAGCCCCGCCGGCCCAGGAGAGCCCTTCGCCCGCATTATGCAGCTCGTGTATAATAAAACAGAGCTCGCGCTTCTTTAGGTCATCAGCTGCAGTATTAAAACAGGCCCCTTGCTGAGAAAATAAATACAAAAAATATGACTAGAGGAGATGGCACAATCATGGAGAACTGAGAGAAAAATCAGAACTATCCCTTCTTTTTCTTCCTTCTATTTTTTTTTTTTTTTACTAATATAATTAAAGACTTCCTGAGCATGGACACAATGGGAGTATTTAATGTGAACTTTAAAAAAAAAAAAAAAGATTTAGAGGTTCAATATACCTTCAGACAAACAAAAAAAAAAAGGCAGTTAAAGATTTCCTAAAAAAAAATTAAAGATCCACAAATGGCTGGTGAAACTCCATCAAGCAGCTGGAACTTGTTAATAGTCACACTCTCCTGTGACCTGAGATGCAGGAATCTAACCATGAATTTTTTACAGATATCCTTTAAAACAAGTGTTGGCTGATATCACTGTGGCCCACTAGACTAAAACTTTCTGAAGACATTGTGGCACCCAGAGAAAATCAATTCTCCTGACATCTAGGCTTCAGAAAAACACCTTTTTTCCATTTCTTTTTTTCTTAAAAAAGAAAAAAAAAAGAGAGAAAAAAAATAAAGAAACACTTAATCAGTAGCAGTGACTCAGTATTAAAAAACAACAGTACTCTTTTCCCTCTGCTCTGCACATATGGTTCCTCTGAGACCCCAGAGTTAATGAATAATAATAGTGGTTTCTTCATCAGCCATTGCTAACACAGAGAGTGATTTTTTACAAATATGGACCCAAAACACCTTCTGGATCTAAAAAAGCCCAATTTTGGCAAGGTGTTGCAAAACAGATCCTAAATATCTCTCTCTTAATTACCAGATACACAGAAGAAAAAATGCTGTGAGCCATGCTTCCAGGCAATTAAATCAGAATCCATGCTCAGACTTTCATCACATGTTATTGGGAAGAACTGAATGTTGTATTAAACTAAGGGTTCCACTAAATCCTAATACTCATAATTCAGAGATATGCAGGAATAGGGGCCATGCTTTCCTGCAGGATTCTGTTCCAAGCAATTGGAATGAAGACCCTAATGTGGACCATCCCATGACCTGTCTCATCATCCTGTTCAGCTCCGCACTTCCTTCCCTACACAGGAAGAAAATAGCACATGACATTTCAAGAACACTGATGCACCATGAGTTGACTTCAGAAGGGGTTCTAGCAGCTTTTTCGCAGTGGCACTGTGCAATTTAGTAGGGTTTCTTGTACAAGCTGGAGGATACCACCAACCCCATGAAACCACCTGGCTTCTGGATTAGAGCATACTCACCTTGAGGTGCAGATGGAGTGACCCAGAACTCTTGGTAGTGGCCACCACACCATCTCCAGTGGTGATGCCAGCACAAGGGTTGGGGACACTGTGCCTAGTCTGAAGAGTCCTTGCTGAGAAAAGAGATCATGTGGTCTTTAATAAGTCTTTGCTAAAGTAAATTCAGGAATGGGATCTTGTTTTCAAACCCCCCAAAATATATTAAAACATGAGGGAGCAGCAACATATAAATTTGCTTCCTGAGTCATTACCTACTTGCTGGATATAAGTTCAGATTCTCATGATTCACCTTCAAAACACCACAGGATCAATGTGCTGTGCTACCCAGGACACTGGAACAGCCAAGTCCTTTCATATATTTAACCATGGTAGGGAAAGCTATTTTATGTTCCCATGGCTCTGCTCCTTCATTAAAGAGATCTGGTGGAAGGAGTCGTAGCTTTAAGCATTTATTCTCCCACATTTTGTAGCGCCTTCTCTGAGTTTGTACAAGGCCCAGCAAGTATTAAAACCTAAGCACAGCTGTAATAATAGAGCTTTTGGGAAAGGTGGCAGTTCCATGGCTGCTGGTGTTGAAATGCTCACCCTGAGATCTGTCTCATTAGCTCTGCTCACCAGCCTCCCTAGTATTTGAGAGGTTACTATAACACTGTGCCTATGTGAAAGAAATCAGATTTTGTTCTGGACACAGATCAGCCTCCCAGAAGCCCTGCCACATTTGCCACAGCCCAGCTGTCAGTCTCCCCAAAAAGGCCAGGGACTGGAAAGATAGGAAAACCAATTCTGCCAGGCCCTGCAACAGGTCATTCAAGGTCAAATCAGGGTGGTAATATGAGGAAATGCACTCTGCTGGAGCTCATCCCATGCCCATTCTGCAAGGAAAACTATGGTCTTTAGGGCTGTCACTTTCCTTCACAACCACTAAATTCAGACAAACATTTTTTAAAAAAACAATCTCAGAGAAAGTTAAACTAACAAGCTCTAAATAGGGAAAGGTGTTAAATTATGTGTGGTCTCATTCTTATGCTCCCCCTGACAAACAAAATGTGGCCAAAAGAGAATTGCACACTATGAAGCTGTTAAACTTCCCTTGGACTCTGTATTTCAGATTCCTTATGAAGGAGTTGTTAGTCTGGATATGTCAGCATGCTGTGTGATAGAAGCCATGAGGAGAAGGGAGAAGAGGGATTCTCTTCTCTCTGCATGCAGGCGCACACACACAAACACATGTGTACACGCACTGACATTGGAATGAATGAGCCCATTCATAGTAAACACACGTTCTATTGGTTTATTAGGCTTGGAAGCAAGTCACACCATCTCAACCTGCCAGAGTTAAGTTGTACATACCAGAAAAATGTCTCACCTGCAATACCTGTCAGTCTATTCATATTAACGCAAGTCTTACGATTTCTACAGTCCATATACTAAATCCTAAAAGTGTTTCACAGCCCTGAAAACGGGCAGGAGGATCTGGGCAGAAGGACTGAGGTGCCACAGTCACTGGGACTCACCACCTCCTTACGAGGCAAGCAGTGTTTCCCGCAGGAATGACTGCCGGTGGGAGGAGGGACATTCCTTGAGGTTCCGCTTTCAGATACTTCTCAGAATCCCTCTCTCTGGGTGGGTTGGCATCTGCTCTGCCAACAAGAGCAAATGGCCTATCTCCCACAGGGTCTGAGCTGATCAGCCATAGGTGGGGGGAAGTTGCCTCTAGGCTGTGTGCTGGCCCTCGGTAGCTCTTCTCTCTGTGGTCTTCAATGCTACTCAGCACCGGAGGTGCTGGGAATAATCCTGTGCCTGCACTCAGCTGTCTGTGTGCTGCAACAAGAGCCTCACAGTGCCCTGCCAAGCTGCAGAGCCTTTGAAGGCACAGCCCCAAATACCACGCGTTCCATTCCACAGCAGAATGCAACAACAGCTATAATTAAAACCGTTATTAACACAAACACATGAAGTCATAATAATAACTAAACTGTCCAGCAGTGTCCGAGGCGGTGTCTCGCTTCCTCTGGAAGATCAGACCTGTTCCAGTCAGAAGAGAGGACATCTGCTTCACCCAGCTAGTTCATAGCCTGGAGACCTATTGTCTAAACACACTGCATTTGTTTCCTGTCTTAAACACCACTTTTCATCCATCTTCTAGACAGAAGTTCACTGGGACTAGCAGACAGCTGGTGCAGCTACTTTACTCTGTCTGGACACCAGGTGCTTACCAAAACCATTCCATGACCTCCATGGATGCACAGGGGAGAGAAAATGTAACAAAAGTCTTGTGCATACAGGTAAGGACAGGGAGAGATCACTCACCATCTACCATCAACAGTCTTGACTTGGGGAAATTTTTTTCCTGGATTATTGATCAAATCAGAGTAGAATAATAAGAAAATAAAAACTCAGTCTTGAAACACCTTCCCCATAATCCTCTCTTCTTCCTGGGCTCAGCTTTACCTGCAATTTTCTCCTTCCTCCTCAAGGGGAGGACTCATTACACGCTTGACCTGCTTTAGCATGGGATTCTTCCCACAGAAGGAAGTCTTCCATGGACTTTTCAGTGTGAATCTTTCCCATGAATTGCAGTTCTTCATGAACTTCTCCAGCATGGATTCATCCTACCGGGTGCAGTCCTTCAGGGACAGCCTGCCCCAGCATGTGTCCCCCCACGGCATCACAACAGCAAACCTGCTCCACTGCAGGCTCTTCTCTTCTTGGGTCCAGTGGTGCTGCCAGGAGCCTGCTCCATCACAGGCTTTCCATGGGGTCACAGCCTCCTTCACACATCCACCTGCTCCACAGTGGGACCCTCCAGCTGCAGGAGCACAGCTGCCTCACCGTGGTCTTCACCACAAGCTGTGGGGGAATCTCCGCCCTGCTGTCTGCAATACTGCTTTCCCCTCCTGCATCACTGCCCCTGCTGTCTGCAGAGCTGTCTCTTTCACATAATTTTGCTCCTCTCCCGAGGAGTTGCCCCTGTACAGTTTTCCCACCTTGCTGAATCTGGTTTCCCAGAGGTGCCACCACCATCACTGATGGGCTCAGCCTTAGCCAGCTGTGGCAGGTCCATGTTGGAGCCAGCTGGCATTGGCTCCACTGGGCATGGGAGAAGTTTCTTCCAGTTTCTTACAGAAGCCAGCCCTGCAGTACCCCTGCTACCAGCACCTTGCCATGCAAACCCAATGCAGACAATTAAGGCAATATTTCCCTGCTCACATTCATGTAAACTAATTCTGGCCCATTGCTATCAAATATGGTGTATCAGGAAAGGTCTTTGATGTCCATCATCAATTCTTTATCTGTATCTTCCCACAAAATCATCTCGCAGAAGTCAGAGTAATTGTAAGCACACAGTTCATAGAGTTCTGGTTTGGACTTTTTTCCCCTAATCTCTGTACATAATCTAGATCTACTTTGCTCCAGCCAGTTGTTTCTCTGTACCATCAGCACAACACTTTCCTACACCTTGATCTTTAGTTCTGGCATATGCAGCACAACTTAAGAGCTTCTTCATTTAAGTTCAAATTAACTCTCCTCTTTCTGCGACATTTTTTCCCTCAAAGAACTCCTATGAACCTCTGTGACTACTTCCCCCATACTTTTTAATAACTTAGTAGCACAGTTCCTGAAACAGGATTTTATGCAGGGGTAGTAGCTCCCCTTGCACTGATAAGAGTGATGAGTTGGATTTGCCACTCTAATTTTAGCCTTTATTACTTTATGTAGAATCTCATCCTAAGCAGTCAGTCTGAAACTCAAGGTCCTTAGCTCACCTTGGAACACAGATTTTATTTTTATTTGCAAAATATACTGATGTTGGACTTCAAATAATTGGAAGAGTGAGTCTGCATGTCCAAATCTCTTCCAGGTTCAGGTTCAATTTACAAATCATCCATTTGTAGTTGAAAAAAATAAAAGTAAGCTGTGAATTCTCTGGAGTGTTCACAAGGTCATTTTCAGTAACAGCAATAAGTGGTTTGCAGTCGATTTCAGCTAATAAAATAGTAATAGCTAAGGCCTCCCACAACTAAGACATGAAGTCTTTTACAACCATGCCAAAGCCTCCTTTTCTATCTGAGCTTATTAACTCTCATTTCCTGTTAGCATCTACTATTCATAAACCACTGGTCTCTAGCTGTGACCACTCTCCTGCAAGAAGATTGCACTGAAATCCCAAAATACTGCTTTGAAACACCTGTGGACAATATAGTTTTGGGCATACCATCCTCCCAAATTAATTCTTTTTACTTCTTAGACTTTTTATTAAGGTCAGGCAATGTCATTGTGTAGGAGCATTTTCTATTTATTTATTCAGGCAGCAGTATAAGGCACAATTGTCCTAATGTAATCCATCATTCCCAGAAATCTACTATTTCTTTGTCAACTGCAGTGGTTTCACTGTTACCTATATGTCTTGCCAAATAACCTTCTTTCTCAGGTGTGTTATTTATGTTACAGAAAATTTACATTTTGCTGGCATGACACTAACCCAGCAGCTTTGGTTCTGTTCCAAGATGCTCAGAGCTTCCAGTTATTCTCTTCCAACATTTCAGTTTCTTTTAGTGTTTTTCCCATATTAAAATATTTCTACGGTGTCCCAATTTCTTCCGTGTTATCAAAACTTTTTATTTTTTGTTATACAAATGGAATGCTGAGCACAACGTAAATGGAAGTCTGAAGAAACAGGGTTTTCTCAACAAGACATGGAAAACTCATAAAACATGTGCTGTGTTTTTCCAAAGACTTTCCCTGGAATCCTGCTGATACATCCTGCATACAAAAATCTGATATTAGACAACCAGAAAACTATCCTCTAACTACTGTGGCTTTTTTCCTTTATTCATGTTTATTCAATTCCTCTTTTCTATCCAGACAAAAAACATTCTATTCCTCTTTTTCTCTGGAGAGAAAATCTTTATTGGAGAATAAAGAGTCTGCCCACAGCTCACTCTCCTATGCATTTCATGACTGTTGAGGTAATAAACTCACCCATATTTTTTTTTTCCTTCAGAGGAATGGAATATGAATAGGAAGAGGGACTGGAGGAAGGCTGTGTGTTCTGCTCAAAGACACTTGTTCCCTAGTCAGTGTCCCCTGATGCTTCCTCAGGTATAGTGTCCTCCTGTCCTCTCTCATGAGCACATTGTCCTGATGAGAACAAAGTTTCAACACATTATTTTTTCTATAAGGAATGCTCTTCTCCATAAAGTTAATACAGACTGTATCTGTCCACTTTATTTACCCTCACGTTAACTTTAGTTGCCATTATCTTACCCCTGTAAACCTCCCCTGACTCTCCATTATCTGCTTCTTGTCAGGAGGATAACATTATTTCAATCAACACACCATCATGTGCACCAGTATCCAATTTAAAATGAATAAATGTCTTACTTGCTTTCAGGGTGATAGTCCATTCATCTTCTGATGAATTGCTCTTATGAAGAATCCCCCAGAGCAAACGGTGCTGTCATTGATCTCCTGTATGCTGCTTCTTACACACTGTTTCACAGTGATGTAATCTAGTGCATACCTTCTTCCACTTTATGGCTTGTGCTCTTTTCCACACAATCTGCAGGGCCAGCTGCTGCTCTTGTAGCACTCCAATTACAGCTTCATCAAGCATCTTTCTTTGCTCTGTTTTGGATTCTCAATTATGTCCTCTCCTTTATTCTGAATTGGGCACCTGGTTAGTTTGACAAACTCTAAGTACTTTGTCAAGAGTTATTTCATGATGTTCTGATGATTTGTTCCAGATCCAGTCACAATCCCCTTTGTAATCAGGCCCTTGCTTCATTAAATTGTGAAGTTTTCTCTTTAGGCACAGACTCTCACTGTTGTAAATTTCACCTTCTTTTTTAATACAGCCTTCTTTAAAATAAATTTAAAAAAATAAAGAAAAAGTATTTCAGTGTAAAATAGGCCTGAACAATTTCACAGTTAATTCTGACTGCCTAAGTAACTGGAAACCAAAGGAACCTCTCAGGACTTCAGTATAACCCATTGTATGACAGCTATTATCCTTTCACTGCCTTCCATTGTAAGCAGATAAAGAGCATTGGGTCATTCACATCTTCTGCTATTCCCCCACTCATTCAAAGTTTTCTCTGCTGTGAAATTCTTCATTGCTTCATTATTCCACTTGAGATGCTTTCTTGCTTCGTTTTTATTTTCAGCATCATCAGTTACATCCTGGTGATTAATTTGTGTACAAGAAACTGACCTGGTATCCTGCCCGTTTCCCATTGCTGTTGACAGCTGCATCACTTCCAAGGCTCTCTACCAGATTGATCATCTGGGACCCAAAGCCTTTGCACGCCCTGTGCCTTTCCAGTGCACTGGCTCACAAGTGCCACACTGACAAGGCTGACACCTTGAAGGAGTTTCTAAAGCACAGAGGTTGCTTTCCTGCCTCGGGGGATTATAGAGCCTGAAGCCATATTAACTGTTGAACAGATTTCCCCCTCAAATACTACGGTTTCTCACAGCAGCTGGATTTGTCTTCTGCCCAAACCTCACAGAATAAGTTTCCCAAATGGGGAAACATTCCTCCTTCTTGAAGGTCAGTTTTCCTACAGTGAAAGACATTTCTCTTCCTCCTTCTAAACCCTCAGAAGATCTAGGCAATTCTTCTCGTCATTTCCTAGGTGTGCAAGCCACATTGCACACATTTTGCAAATCTAACAGTTTTGGAAGGAGTGGATCCGCTACATGTGCATGGGGTCTGCACACAACCAGTAAACCTGCTGCTCTCAACATACACAGGACATAGAACATCTGGTCCTAGATCAGTGGTGCAGTAATAAATAAGAAAGACAAATAAACTCACACCTTTGGTATAAAAGAGAAGCAGGCAAACACCACAACAGATACCTCAAAGTGGAAAATATCACTTCCCTCTGCTTGTCTTTGACTACATCTTTATCATACACTCCATGGAAATTCCAGGCTTGCTGCTTCTAAGACTATCTCACCCTTGTTCAGGATGACAGATCTCTGAACATGATAAGCAAGGCTGAAACTGCATCTAGGTCCAAACAGGTTGTCAAACATCTGCAAATCCATTATATATAAAAGCAGTCTTCAAATTCCATGTGGTTAGAATTGACAAAAGACAGAGGGGTATCATCTGGAAAACTTGACACAATGTAGTTTTAAGCAGAGCCAGGAGAAAGAAAAAAAAAAAAAAAAGGAAAATTACTTAAGTTACCACTTATTTTGCATTTTATTTCTGAAAGATTTTGAATGTGCTGTTCACCTCTGTGATATGCAGGTAAAAATGAAAGATCCATATGACAATCATACATAGGCTTATCTGCAAATTTATAAAAGGTCTGAGGCTGCTTCAAGAGCTGGCACAGTGAGTAGCTCTGCAAATTTTTGTATTTTGATCTCCCAACCACATAAATAAAGCTGTTTCTATATAATTACTGAGAAAGACACCTCTTCGCCCCATGAGCTCCTGCCAACAGGAGGGTTGTACACAGATTTGGTTAAGGCACTTAACAAACCAAAGCTGAATTTGAAGTTAACCGACAATAACAACTCTATGAAAAGACTCAGTGAATTCATACCATCATAATCACTTTCTCCAGGTTCTCATGACGCCTGATTATGACTAAAATCTTTACAATCAATCAGAAACATACTCCAGGACAGTGGAGAAATTTACATAAAAATTTTCATCTCATGGATTCACAACTCAAATGCTTCATTAGTAGCTGCTACTACAGCTTTGTTCTCCCCATTGTAAATTCAGTAGGATTTACACTAAAGGCTAGTCTCTCATCTGTTTGTGGAATATTCATGTCTTTCAGGCAAATAAACTATCAGACTCAGCCAAGTTTTCTTTCTCCAAATTCCATGTTCTCATGATCCCTCCAGAGCTACAGATTCCAAGAGGAGTGCTGCTTTTATGGACCAATGTGAGGCCATCCTTCACTCAGATTTAGGACTCTGGAAGTACTTTTCTTAACCCAAAACAAGAAGTCAGATTAATTTTTTCCTTCCAACCCTGACCAAATCCATCACTTTAAACCCTCACAGCTTAAAAGTATTATAGTTATGAATTTGTCAGTGTTCTCCTGAGTGAGAAAGCTGATTATTTCAGATTGGAACTGCATACACTATTGTGTCCTTAACAAAACCAATAGAGAGTGGTTTTACTGACATCATTCAAGGTACACTGTGGTTATGCTGGCTGAAGATATAGCCATATATTTAGTACCATTTTATCATAAAAACTTGCTCACAATTTATTTTTTTTACTTAACTTGAAAAGTTTACTGGCTGGTCACACGTGCACAACTGCAAAATGACTAATCTTCAAAATGAATCTTGCAAATGTCAGTGTTAGTTCCAAAACATATTTGTTATTAAACTGACATGGCACGTGATCCTTTTTACTGCCAATGGACCATTTTAGAGACTGAAAACAGGATTAGAGAGTGAAAACAGGATTACTACAGAGATTTTCTTATCTCCTATAAGCAGTTTAAATACCAGGATAATTTGTATTCCTTCTTAATTATCAAAAAAACTTCTGAAAAGTCTTCAGCTTAAGGTTAGAGACACCTAAAAGGAAGTTTAGAGCTTTGTGAATTGCTTTCACTATAAAATATTTCTCAGAGTTTGGCTTTAGAAGAAATTTTTTAAACGTAGACATTGTATTACATGGTATGGAAAGCCCTGTGTTTGCTCTGGTGGGGAAAAGGGAAGCACAGTCCTACCAATCCTACTATTACCCTCTAACTCCTAGCTTCAGAAGAGAATAACACTTTAGGAAGTATCAAAAAACTCCCAAAATACTGTATGTTCTGATCCTTTCTTCTCCATAATGCAATATGCTTAACAAGAGAGTTTGGGGTCCAATCTTCTCAAAATGCGTAGAAGTTGCAAATTATTCCTGACTGTTATAACTGATAATTGTAATATATAGGCAACACTGACTAGCTAGAAGTCCTGTGGCCAACCTCATATACAGAGAGAGCTGCCTGTGCAGCACAGGTATTGGCTCATTCAACAATCCCCTCTGAGATGAGCCTGGATTCATGGCGCTGGTTTTGATCAATACCAAACTTTTTCTCCACCCTTGCTGGGGCTCTTACAGAAACAAAAATACCATGTCTCCCTATAGCTTTTAGTCATGAAAGGATTTAAAGGATTAAGAGTTCCAAAGAAATTTCTAATTAAATACAAGAGATGTAGAGCTCTATGACATTGAACCTTCATTTGGCCATCCATCAACATTTCATAACCTTAAGCACATTATCTTGACCAGCAATGTGAAATGTGAATGAACTAGAACACTGACAAGGTTGAGCCCCAAGAGATAGAGAAAAACAAGAGGTTATGGGAAAAGAGCTTGCTGAAAAGAGATCTAAAAGAAGAAATAGAATTACACTTTCTAATGTTGGCAAATAAGATAAATGGACATGAGCATTGCAAGTTTTATTATCTTTGAGGTTTGAAAAGCAGAATTTCTACCAGGAGGGAAGAACTGTCTCTATTGTTCTCAGATAATTATATGTTAAAATACAAAATACATGACATAATAAGGGAAATTAAATGGCCCTTCAGTACTGAAACTATGCCTGAAAAATTACTTATATCTCTGTTCTACCCTTAAGGTAATTTTTCTGTACATCATGATCATAAGTGGTAGCTCCAGGAAGGGAGGTAAAGTTAATTCTAATGAGGCTGGGGCCATGGGCAATGCCATGTATGCCAGAGAGAGAACTAAACTATGGCAAACCTGAGGAAAACAGGTGGATTTTTGCTTCCATTACCTAAATTGTCTCTTCTAAAGTCATGTCATATTCCTACTCCAGTCAGTAAATAGCTAAAATCCAGCCCTTAGGCAGGGTGCAAGGCAATGGGTTTTGTTAATAAATATGTGGATGGTCTGCAGCTGGCAATGTGACCTGGAAAAGAAGACTTCAGTCAAAATAGTCAAAAACACTCCTTGAATCCATAAGTTCTTCAGAAATTTCCAGCTGAGCCTTGGTTTATTAAAAGTATACCCAGCTCAATAGTCTTGCTAGACAGTTCATACAGTTTGCTCACCTAATCCTTTATAAGTGAACAAGGAATGGTCTTCAGACAACAAGACAGTTAAAAGCAATAGGTTTGGTTTTGGTGGGTTTTTTTTTTTAAATCATGGCAGTCTGCCCTCACTCACCTACTTTCCTGGATGCCTCTGAAGCATGTAAGGCTTTCCCTGAGTCATACATGAGTTTAGCAGGGTCTTAGCCAGCCCCACATTCTGTGAAGCATCAGCCCAGGACCCTTGTGCAGTAAAGCCAATATTACAAGCAGTGACACTTCTGGTGCTCCTATAGAGTCTGTGGCCTCCTCTGCCACTAGGAAAAGCTACTTGGCTCATCTGACCAGTGGAGTAAAGCAATATTGGTTTAGGACATATGGAAAAACTAAAGGCAGGAAAAGTATGATTTAATAAAAAGTGATTTCTAGAGTGCATGCTACAGATGCATTCAGCTGTACTGCATAAAATGTAAGGAAATGTTCCAGATTTTTGTGCTTTATTCAGTTTTAGGTGTTTTCTCAGCCTGCTGGATTTCTCAGTTCAGGTTTCTGTTGCTTTAGAGATTCAAAATTGTGCTTCAATTTTTTTCTTTCTTATATAAATTCCTACGAACAATTTTTTTTTTGTAATAGCACTCTTTCTACAGCAAATATTTTGTTATATTCATCAGGAATATGACAGACACTTCATTACTAGCCTCATCAGCTTGAGGAGGTGGGATTTTCTCCATCAGAGGTTTACATCTACTAATACAAAAGATTTAAGGCTTGTGTTCTACAGAAACATGTCTGGCATTTATGTCATTTCCAGGAATCAAATCATATTTCAGCCACATATATGTTGATCTGTTGACCTTGAGGCTTTATTTACAAAAATCAATGGTTTGTTTATGACTTTCAAGCATATGCTTTCCCTCAGAGGAGGCTGATGTGAAGACTATGATGATCAGCCAATGTTTTGTCAGTGTCCTGAAAAAACACTGGCTACCTACCATCCCACCCATCCACTGGTGCAGACACAGTAGGTGATTGTAGCTGTGTCACCAACCATTCCCAAGGTGGCCATACTGTGTTATCTCTGCTAAACACATATTTTGATAACCCTAGCAATTGCCTTATAGCTCCTATACATTTCCATATTGCCTGGGAGCATGCTTAGTGGCCTGAAGCAGATTGAGCATTTCATGTGCTCTCTCAGGATGCTATTTTGTCTCTGTCTCAGTTTCCCCACCTGTAATATGTATCATATTTCCTACTGAAGGATATGGTTGGCATTAATTTTAAATGTGTTTGAAGCATTTTGAAGTTGAAAGGTTTGAAATAGCAGGTTTTTTCTCAAGTTTAAAAATTGAGTGTGGAGAAGGTGTGTTTTAGCTCCAAGCAGCAAATAAGAATCACTACAGCAATTGTGAAGAGAGGCAGGTAGTATAATGAAAAAGCAGGTCCCTGAACACAGATTCAGGTAACAGCTGGAATTATATTTTCATTATATTTGGAACCACTTTAGTGCATTGAATGCAAATATTCATACTTAAGTAAGAAGTTGTTTTTTTTTTCAAAAACACTAACTAATATAAACATCCAAAGATGAAATTATAACCCATATTCACAAGACAAGCTTTTTGCACTGTTTATTAAAGTTTCTACACCTTTGATGAACACCACTTACTTACAAAATCAGAAGGAATACCACTGAGTGCCTTTGACTAATCCTATATAATATGTCACAGTCAACATCAATAAGTTCCAGGAATTAGTCATGGCACAGTGACTCTGGACTGGAGATTTTGATGAAGATTCAGATGCCTAAATTTAGTGATTAACGTTGTGGATGACTACAAAAGATTGAGGTGTCAATCTAGTCACTGGAGAGGCCTCTGGCAAAATAGCTGCCATTTCTGATGCTCTGGAGTATCCTGCAAGGTGCCAGAACATCCTGCCAGAAGTTCCTTCGAATGTCTTAGATCAAAACTCAGTTGGAGGTCTCAGGTACCCTATAACATCTCCCTTTGTGAGTGAGTCAGTCCCCAGGTATCTGTTCTAGAGTCTGTTGAGTGAATGAACTCATGTGAGCGTTGAGCTAACACAGAAATATTCACTGTCAACACCTACATGGAGGCCAGGCTATATCCCACTCCAAGCTGTAGCCAGTCTCTGGGGTTTAACTGTGTTATTGTTTACATAAACTAGTTTTCCCAAACTATGATTATTTGGCCTTTGTTAAAGAATTAATGGAGTATTCATATTAGCACAGTTCCTGGGAACTACAAACCATTCCATTTATTTTAAAAATTTGATCTTTTAACCAATTCCACTGAAGAATACTTTTGATACTAGAGGAACTGTGTGAGGCTGGGAGAGTACAGGGGACCCAGTAGGCAGTGCTGGGAACTGCTCTTCAGTATCTTCCTCTGGAAGAAATGGCTCTCCTCCAGAGGAAAAGGAGGTTCTGTTATTCCTGCCAATTTCAATGAGAAAGGGTCTTTTCTGTAATCACAGCAGAGGGGAAAAAAGAGCTTCCAGTCATTCTTCCAGCTGTATAGCAAGAAAAGGAACCTCATTCCTTTGAAACTTCCAACAGAGAGGCAGATCATAGTGTAGGTGAAGTTAAAAACCAGAATGAAAGCTTTTTGTGGTATGACGCTGTCTCTTAACTAGATATTGTTACAGATATTGTTAGTACAAGGCAGAGAGAGTTATTTTTTAACCTTTTGGAAAATCTTTATCAATTTCTCTTGTAGTAAAGATCTGTTTTAGGCAAGGGGAGGTCAGCTCCAGAGTTCTGAGCGACATGCACCTAACAAGTCCTTTAAGAGGTGTTGCTCTGCTAGCATTGTGTCACTGCCTTCAGGACAGCAGGATAAAGTTTTGGAAACAAAGCACAAGAAATCTGCCCCTCAAGCCCCAACTATTCACACAATCCCACCCAGCAGTGAATTATGCCACCCATCTCCTGCTATTCTGCATCAAGATACCTTATTTTGGTCTCAGAATGTGTTTGTTAGATGTCTAGTGATACCTGAAAGTAATCATAACTAAGATGAACAGAACTTCTACACCTGCAGAAAAGAAGGAAGTGGGAGAAAATGAATGGAAATGAGAAAGAATGAGAAAAATCAGTAGAAAGTACTGATTTCTACCCAAACTTATGCTCACTGGAGCTCAGTGGTCATATTACTCAGGCCAACAGGAAAACCAGGAGAAAAACTGTTGGAAAGAAAGATCACAGACATGCTGGACAAGGATGGGTGATGACTTTTGCCCCTCAGGTAACTTCTTCTAGATACATAAACACCCCAGACCAAGCACTGAAGTACTTTCCCACCCACAATGAAATCCTGGGTCTTATGTCCAGGATAACCCACTTTTCCTCTAAAAGTCAAAATTGCCATATTTTGTAGATGGGTCTCAGACAATGTCAAAAGACCTGAAAATACTTGTGCAGTCAGACAGTTCCCTAATGTGTATCTGTCTGATGAGACTCTAGAATGAGGCCTAACCAAGGAAGTGCTATAAGAAAAACAAAATTGTTACATTTGCCTGATATGTCATGATATGATTAATTACAATAACAAAGTAAGATCACCTTTTATTTCTACCTCATCTGTTCTGGGGGAGGTGTTGTTAGGGCAAGCATTAGACCTAGGAGAACTCTCAGCCTATCACACATTTTAGTAGGATGTCAGAAATCTCCAAGAACAACAGCATTGCACAGGAGCTGCTGATAGCTCCTCAAATGCAAAGATTATTCTATTTTTGATGATATGTGTCTGTCAATCTCAGAGCAAAATTGAGCCCTTAGGGCAAAATTCTTATCTCAGATCCACACATCAATGGGAGTTCCCCTAATTGAGAAAGAAGAGACTATTGGAGGTGTGAGCTGCTGTGTAGGTCAGGATAGAAAATTTTGTTTGTAGTGTTTATTTCTGAAATAGTAAATTTAAAATATAAATGTAATTTTCTGTAATAGAAAAACATTTGAACAAAATCTAGATCTGCCCTACCACACCACAGAAAAACATACCACATCTACAAACAAACAAATATTTAGCTCAAGGGTTTGGACTGAAAGAGAAGGTAAAATTATGTCTTTAGAAAAACTGCATATATCAAATTCTTCCTCTAAATGTTGAATTTCTTCAGAATGAAAACACTCTTTGTTATAACAGACTCACTGGGGACAAGGTGCTTGAAGATTTCTGTAATCCTTCACAAGGTGAGAAATCACATTCCTAGTGCCTTCAGGCCTTTACAGGCTGTCTGGGCACGTATGTAAAGGAGAAAAGCCTCATTCCACCACGCTCACCATGAAGCATGCCCAGCATATAAAATGGAATTCCTTTGTCCAGAGGGGTTGATGAAGAAGAAGGATCACTAATCTAGAGTAGCCACTCAGCAGCTCTGGTGCCATACTCCCGGTTCTCTACAAGCCAACACTGCATGTAAATTTTAGGTTAAATATATTAAAATATACAGGTACAAAGAAAGCAGCCTGTCAAGGATTTAGGCTTGGAATTGCTGCCAAAGTATCTGAGCCAGGTCTGTGTTCCCTTTACACATGCCTATCCTTGCATGTTTCTTTAATGACAAAATTAATCCCCTCATAGTGAAATGGTAGAGAACCTATACCCCCTTTTAATTCGTAATTCTCTCTGATTTCAAATTTGAAAACTAATAGCAACTAAAATAGTGTTTAAAAGAGTGAATTGGGGCATATATCCTGCAGTGACTCCCTGAACTGGTGTGAATTTCACCTGAAAATTCCAGGCTGCTGGTGTCAGGTTTTAGTGCTGGTGGTCTGATTCAGTCTTTCTCTCTTGCTTCTATTTCATCTCTTTCAACATCCTCCTGCTTGAAAACTTCACTACTCATTAGTCACTATTGAGATCATTAGCATGCAGCCTTGGCTCCCCACAACTACTATAAACAAAGATATAAAGTGCTTTCTCATGTTTCTTGCTGCGGTTTTGGAAGCAGTGCATATTGCAAGATGGTAAAGGGACCTACAGATTCAGACAGATACAGCACAAGCAGAACAGCAGCCAGGGACAACACCTAAGGCTTTGGAAAGATGTCATTATTTTGAATTATTAACAAGAAACAATCTAAGTTAGAAACTCCACTAATGTGCCTGTAGGAACCGCATACCCTTAACACAAATGTTTATGAATTAGGTAAGCTTTTAAGTACTAGTTAAAAAAATATTCAGCTATAACCCATTCTGCCTGTGGACATGCAGCTAGAAATCTTTGTTATCCTGCTAGAGACACCATGGATATAAAATGGTAACAAGGACAGCTATAAAAACTTTGTATTCTATTTCCACTTGAGAAATGTCAAACTTTATTTTTGTTAGTGTCTCTCTGGAAAATATTTCTCTGGCAGTTTCTTAACCATAACCTGAGAAGAATATTTAATTGCAGGAATAATCACTGTTGAGTATCAAAATTAACTTAATACTCATTCATTTGACTGTGGCAGTACTTCTTAAGTTGACTTGTAAAATTTGTGCAATGAATTATTGAAAAGCCATTATTGAAATAACCTCTTATTTTCTAACATGGCTGCTTGTATTTCTCCATTGAAACACAGCATGCATCTGTTGCCATAGATACCATTATTTTCTGAAATAAACATTACTTTTTTCCTCATTCCTACATCCACATTAAAAAAAAGCTAAACTATGACAAGTTTCCCAATCATATGTATTGTGGGCACAACAGTCTATTTAAATAATAATCTTATTAAGATTAAAAACCTATCTTACCTCAACATGCAGACATTTAGGTGACATGAAAGATGATAATTCTCAAAGTTTATTAAACCAAACATGGCATGCATGTTTACAATCTTAAAATTAGTGACCTTTTTGGGACTCTTGTCATTGTGTAAAATATGAGAAAGAAGAGTTTCACTAAAAAGATTTGGGGGGACAGGGTAAGATTTGTATGTAAAGGAAGTTTCCCACAATGTGCTTCTTTTACCTCTGGTGTTCTAATACTGTGGTCTCTGAACATTTGGAAAGGAACCTTCTATTTCATGGCTGGGTTGAATGTGGGGTAGTTTCATTTGATTAACTGGGCAGTCCTTTCTAGCCTTGTTCTCCGGCAGAACAGCGAGACTGGATAATTTTCAAAAATCTCGCGTACAATTTCCAAAAATAGCACTCAGTTCAAGGACTTTAGAAAACTGTCCACAGGGACGAATCTTGTCATGTCTGTGCTACAGTAGCCTCATGCACTAGTTCTGAAGGAAACACACTGTCACAAAGAAAATATCTCATACTTCTAGCACTAGGGAAGAAACTAAATTCCTAGAGATTGCTTCTCTGCCAGCTATTATACATGCAAAGCAGGTGAAAAAAGGACAAAATAAAATAAAATCACAAAAAATAAAACACAAATGTCCACATGAGTGAGTAGAAAAAGCATCATACAGGTTTCGTGCTGGTCCACGGCTGACTATGATCAGGCAGGTATGTAAAGATAACAAATGCCTATAACTGAGACCAAAAAAAAGCAGCCTGGAATGTACAGGATATAAATCAGCAGTGTTCTTGCATCTTTAGTAGAACCACACTGAAGTGTGCAAGCAGCACTCAGCCCTTATAGTGTTGTAAAAGATGTGGATATTCTAAACATTTATTCTGCTTTTTAAGAACCCTTTCTCAAAGTACAAGAAACAAAGAGCAAAAGCAGGCCAAATCAATCCCCAAGCACCAAAGCAGAGATGTACCTTGCAGCATACCTCAAAACACAAGGGATTGGAACTATCTTGAACCACTTTAGGAAGTAGTCCCCAATGGGAACACCTTGACAGCAGCCATCTTTATAAACTGGAAGGTTTTCAGGGTAATAATTCTTTACTGACCAATCAAAATATCAAGAGAGACTTGGACTTTTATGTAGGTGAGTCTAGAGACAGGCAAGGCTTTAAATACTGAAACCAATTTATCCAATATCAACAGAAAACAAAGAGTTACTGTTGAGAACAGGATGGCTACCAGCAAGAGACTCTAACATCTGGGTCCACATAAGATGTAACTCTATTTGCAATACATTATGGTGTTCTGTAGTAGTTTACAGATCCTAGCTAGCACTACTCTCCCTTCACACAGGAATAAAGACACCTAGATCAAGGAGGTGTATCTTGCTAGGCCCTATCAACTCCATAGATTGCAGCCTAAGTGAAAGGCTGAGACTAGACTAGCTTGTGACCTAGATGTGCTATGGTGCATGATAACAATTATGGCTGTTACTTTTTCCAAATTCCGTGTTGCTCAGGCAGTGAGGGACCTCCATTATCAATTTTGAGGAAACTGAAAACTAATGCAATCTGGCTTTGTTTTATTTAGAGAAACACCCCTACAGATTACAGTTACCAAACAAAACTGGATATAGAGCAAGTATGTATATAAAAGGAATAAAGCAACATCAAGTAACTCACTCTGTGACCCAGAGAGACATTGATAGGCTGGAAAGGTTGACCCATGCAAACCTGATGAACAAGGAAAAGGACAAGATGTCGCACCTGGGTTGGTGCTATCCCAAACACAAATAACAGATGGTTGGAGAATGGATTGCGAGCATCCCTGAGGAGAGGGACTTGGGAGATGTTAATGGGTGAGAAACTCAACATGACATGACAGAAAACACAAGCTTGAAGCCCAGACAGCCAAACACAGCCTGGGCTCCTTCAAAGGCAGTGTGGCCAGCAAGTCAAGGGAGGTGATTGTCCCACTGTGCTCTGGTGAGACCTCACCTGGAGTGCTGCATCCAGCTCTGGGGCCCCCAGCATGAAAAGGATGTGGGCCTGTTGGAGCAAGTCCAGAGAAGAGCTTCAAGAATAATCAGGGACCTGGAACAACTCTTCTAGGATGACAGGCCGAGAGATCTGAAGTTGTTCGGTCTGGAGAAGAAAAGGTTCCAGAGAAACCTTATAGCCCTTTCCAGTACCTAAAAAGGGCGAACAAGAGAGCTGGAGAGGGACATTTTATGAGGGCATGTAGTGGAAGGACAAGATGTAACATCTTTACACTGAATTCATTTAGGTAGTAGAAGAAAATTCTTTTCTGTGAGGTTGATGAGGCACTTCAACAGATTGCCCAGAGAAGATATGGATGCCCCATGCCTGGAAGAGTTCAAAGCCAGGCTGCATGAGGCTCGTAGCAACCTTGTGCAGTATAAAGTGTTATTGCTTATGTCAGGGAGGTTGGAACTATATATCTTGAAGGTCCCTTCCTACCCAAACCCTTATATGTTTCTATGATTCTGTGAACTAGGAACATAGATAAATTAGACCTATTAAAAGAATCTGAGAGGAACTATCACTTGTCAAGAAGAGTAAAAGGCATAGACTCCAAGATGAAGTGAATGAGGCCCAGAAAAAGACATTTACAGTATCAGGCCTACAAACCTGTTTTTTCTCAGTTCTTCAGATGAATATAATTTTGACAATGAACTAATATTTGCACACTTCAAGGAGATAAGTGATTTGAACTCAAAAGCATATTATCCCTTATTTTCCATGATTCTTGTTCATCAAAATTTCTCCAGATCTCACATTATCTTCTAGACTATAATTTATTCAGGGAAATATTAATAGTAAAAAAAATCTCTTCCCTTCTCTGTGAATAAAATGCTGAATCCTTCTCAAAGAAAATATATTAGACACCATTCAAGGCCCAGGCATGACTTATTTATAGCAATAAAGATGAAGGGACAAACAATGGCAAGGCTTCAAAAAATGAATCCTGTGCCTCTCTGCTAAGTAGAAGGGCTCCCATGAACAACATCCTAGTTCAAGCCCTGGCTCCTACAGCTTCTCCAAGCTGGATTTGCAAAGGCATGGACATCTATCTAAAACAGCAAACACACCTGCCCACCACTAGCCAATGACAGCTATGCACCCCTGTAGAAGTGAAAGTCTCAAATGCTAAAGAAAAAGTACCAGGGTCTCAGAAATAAACATTCCCCGAAAATCAGACTCTATCCTTATTCTGTCACATTGAGAAATGGCTCAATACTTTATGAACACTACAACCTTCCTTTTGTAGCAGAGACAGTAACTAAAGAAGGAGCAATAGCAACCTCTCCATTAATAATGGCTGGCATCTCCTGTAAACTTTTTGCATGAACAATAGTTCCAAGTCTCAGATATACAGAAAAGTCTGTTCATCCACAAATACCCATATACATTAAAAGTCCTTGACAAACATGGTCTAAAATAAATTAAACTAGTCCTTCAAGAAAGCCCTTATTTTTCAACTAGTGACAAATCATTCATTCATTTCATCCTCTAATGCCAGGTTAGAGCATGCACATCTAATGAAACCACTTTATATTGGTGCAGCTTCTGCATTTCCCAGATTTTCCCCTTGCTTTGAGCTAGTTAGCTTCTTCTTGCAGCCTAGACTTCTCTACATCCTGGACATTTATATATTCAGTGCTAGATCACAAGTGATGATGGAGAACATTTCACAATGTATGGGTCACACTGGGATATATCTGAATGGGCTGAAAACAAAAGGAGACTGGGACTAATTTTCCCAAGTAAAAATACAAATTTGTCTAAGGTGAATGCAGTTTGTTGGCCACAATTATTATCTGTGAGATTTTTGTATCCGTTAATATTGCACGCAGACTCAGGTTGCCCTGGAGCTTATGTGAGATGGGAACCTGCCTCTTAACTGATGGCTAATCAGAAGAGGCTGTAAAGCCCTTTCCCTCAACCTTCCCTCACAGCAGTGGGCTCAAAATCCCATAACATGGAATCTTCTGTACATTTGGGGTCAGTGAGTTCAAGACCCCATCGTATGTCCCATCAGTCCAAGTCCTGTGTAAGCCTCAGACACCGTAACCATCTTTCTCCTCTTATGAGCAGAGGTTCTTTTGTGTCTCAAGGGACATCTAGACTTCAGACGAGAGTTCAGTGTCCCAGTATTAATGGTTCTACGGTGTATGCCGTCCAGCTTTTTATTTTTGATTTGAAAAGGCGTGACTATAGACATTTTGTGTGTAAATGTTGAAGGAAAATGCTCTCAAAGCCAAAAAAAAATTAGCATTCATTAATTCATTAAACAGCCAAAAATCAGGAAGTGCCACCACTGGCTTTTACAGTGCAATCAGATTCTACGCTCATGTGTGTACACATTATGATACATTCTGTAATTATGATTCTTTTTTTCCATAGGACCCCAGCTTTATTCAGTGCACAGTGTTCAGTGAATACAGCAGTTGCCCAGTATTTCTCTTCATCCTCATGCTTTATTTACTGCACATCCTCTGAACATTGCATTGAATATAGAGTTACTTGTTGCCTCACAGGTTTTGTGCTGATGCTCCCAAAACTAGTATGTCAGTGTACTGTAAGGATTAATGAATTTATGGTCACAATCCTCCTATGTACACACTAGGAGAGTGTCACTCCTATGTACACATTAAGAGAGTGTCATTAAACTATTTTATAGACTGAAGCAGAAAGACACTGATCTGCTTGATGTAAGACAGTAAGTCAGAGGTATATTGCATGAATCTACAGTGCCACATAATGCTGGCTTCCCCCCTGAAATCCCAAACCTACATCACTTGTGTTAATTAGAGTCACAACAATCAACACCAAGCACTTCCATAAATCAAACTTCTGGTCTTGTGACCTTAACATCCAGAAAGCCACACATTCAGTGATACCCTGGAAATGTCTGTCTGCCTTCAGTGTATCAGCTTGGAAGTCTGCAGCAGGCTAGATCCACCTCCTGCACGACCACTAACTGTGCAGATGATAAAGTTAACTTACACCTATTGCTATTTTCCTTCTTTGTCTGCATACAGACACCTACTGACATCTCAGGCAAGTGAAGAATACTCCTGGAAGATGTTTTCCCTCTCTACACATCCCAGAGCACAGTTTACCTCATGCAGAAGCAGAAACAGAGGTCCTGCGACAAGAATATACACAGTAGGTAGAACCATAAGGGGTTGCTTCATTAAAGACTCTAAGGCTATGTATGTGGCAACTAAAATTCTGTTAAGTTTTAAGGGATTTGGGTTTTAATTTTTCTTGTATAAGTGCATCTAAATCCTTCACCTGAAGAGGTCTTTTTGTAACCAGAAAGAGAGGAAAATTGGAAACTCCATGAAGTCTAGGAAGTCTATTGTACAAAGCTGATATATTTAGGAAATATTCAAATAACATATTGACCCCCACCTAAGGAAAATAATAAGATAATTCTTTTCCCCAAAAAAAAAAAAAACCAAAAAAAAACCAAACTGTAGAAAAGCAATTTGCAATTTGGCACACTATAATATCAGAAATCACAGTAGAAAGCAGCTAGATTGAAAATCATAGCAAAAAGGCTATTTTCCTGCTATGCCATCAAAGTGGCATCAGCTACAGTCTTGGGCTACACTTATGCACAAGTAACCCGTGTCTATCCTGTTCTGCACAGTATTTCCCCAGGATCAAGAGCTCTAATTTTTCAGCAACTCCATCTGTTCTGATAAAGCCAGGAAAACACAGACTGTACCTTCCCCTCTGAAGCAAACAAAGCAGTGGAATCACTGTCCTTTGTGCAGAGGAGAACACACAAAGGAAGCACGTGGAAGAGACTTGTCATGGAATTGGACATGTCAGCCCAAAAAGAGATGTCTGCAGAGACAGTGCCTACACCTGAGCTAGTCTGCTAAGGCACACCTTAATATACTCACCAGAGGTCTATTTGCTTAACGTATCTGCTTGCTTCAACTGACAGGTTCTGATGTGGCTGGCTGAATTGGAAATATGTGAAGATAAGCAAAATGAAACAGATGCCTAATTTCTGTAATTCAATCAGGCTAGGAAGGGAGCAAGCCTCCCAGCCACAGAGATCTGTCAGGTGCCAGGCACACACACAAGGAGAACACGAGGCACATGGAGAAATTAAATGTGGAAACAGAGGACCTGCAGCCCTCGGGCTTTAGTAGAGTTTGAGATGTAGCCAAGAGTCCTGTGCTAAGGTTTTGGAACTAAGTACTTAAATTCCTCTGAAGTCTAACTTTAGAGTGAGGCATTAAGTCCCTTTTTTGGATCCAATTTTCTGACCTTGTATTTTTATAGCCTCTTGGTAGCAATTATAAACCAGCAATTAAATGTAAGAGTAGGATCATTACCCTTAATCATATTGGTAATGAAGTCTGAGTATTTGATTCAGGGAAATGAAATTACATACATTTCCTTTTGTTCTGTTACCCAATATCTAGTAATTTACATGTGGTCCTTGAATGTAGCTCTGTCTTTCTGTGGTTGCTCCTGCAGACTTGAGTATACAGATTTCTCTCTAACTTTAACTGGACTTTTGGATATGCAGGCAATATTGGACTGAACCACACATACTGGTAAAATTTCCAGAGTTCAGGGGTATTCATGCCAGCAGATACTCAACCCCGTTTCCTGTGTAGCTCCTCATAATTTTCTTTTCAGATGTTTCAGTTAAAAAAATAGGAGTCTGAGAAAAGCTACTCAAGAAAGAAAGGAAATTTTACTGACAATTTGTGAGGAAATCGTTACTGTGTTTATTTTTATCCAATTAAATTTAGAGTGATCTAGAGACTGCAGCCAAAAATGCCAGTGGCTATAGGGTCAAAGTATAAATTTTTTGAATTAAAAATAAATTTTCCTGCAAAGAAGAAGAAAAATATACCCAAAGACAAGAGAGAGAGGAAACTTCCCTCAGAACTGTCAATGATTTCAGAAAGCAATACAAGAAGTAGCCGCTGGAAAAAAAAAAGCTAATTAATGAAAGTGGAGAGGAAAAAATTCTCTTCTTAACAACCAAATTGCCAAAAGAACTTATCACTCTTTTCAACATGTGAACTGAATATGAATAGACAAAAAGTAAAATAATTAAAGCATATTTGTTCCTAAATGGCTAGTGGACAGTCTTCTGGTGAAGTTAATCTTTCAACACATACTGTTATGCTTTGTATTTTTTTCTGATAACTCTTACAGTATGTACTGCTGACAACCATATATCTTTGCCCATGTATCTTTGAGCTACAAAAAGAAAGGATTAATTTTCTTATAATAGCCTGTCTCTTACATAGTTATTGACAGGAAAAACAGGATGTCAGTTTGTGGTGCTGGCTTAGAGAAAAACAGCAATCATGATGTGGGAATATTGCACCAACTGCTTTCCTGTTTTGTTCCATGTCAGAACTCCAATAAATGCAAATGCTTTCAAAAAATGCAAGGCTGAAAAAGGTATGTACAGGTTCTGACTCCAGTATACACAGCCAGCTGTAGACAGGAAAGAATAAAGAGATTCTGGGAGAATTTGTGGGAAGTACTGGGATATGAAACCACCCTTTGTCGCAAGGCTGATAAAGTTTAAATGCCATTTATGTGTCAGATAAACTGACTTTCAAACAAGACAACTGACTTTCTAACCTGATTCTTGTGACTAGTTTGGAAGTTTAGAACACAATTCACAGACCTTACAAAAACTTCAAACCAACAGTTTGTTTTGCTGCTGCTGATGAAACAAACGGCACAGGGGAGCAAGAGGATTCCCTAAATATACTTTTCAAGATCAGAGTACTGGATTACAACTATAAAGAATAAAACTATGGGAGAAAAATACATCTAACATACCACCCAGCAAAGACATGGAAAACACTCCTTAATCGCCTGAAAAATAAAAGCCTGATGTAGCGCCTTTCCTATTGATTTGAACAGACAACAGATCAGAGCCATCACATACAATCCCTAGGATGTTCCACTATGAAGGCTCCTTTATTCCTCCTGACATCAGGGAAAAATTATTATCTCTTTAAAAAAATAGGATACCAAACAAAATAAAACAAAAAAAAAATCATATTATTATTAGACAGGTACAAAAGTAACTTCTAATTAACCATCACTAAGCTACAACTTGCTCTGTACAATTTGCATAAAAGCCAATGATAGACTCATAAGTGAAATAAAATGACTACAGAATAAGATGCACAGCTTTGATTCCTTGCAAGGAGAAAGTGAATAAGGTGCTTGAAAAAGTATTAAATACAGAAGAAAAAGCTATGTTCTAGCAAGGGGAAATACCTTGTTATTCACATTCCCTTTGGTAGTAGTTATTCTGAGTAGCGGTTAACACATGACTACAAATATTTATAAGTTTATTCATATCTCACTTTTACAAGATGTACATTCATATCATGTGATTCAACATAATACACTCCAAAAAATGGAACTCAACATGTCTGGCGAATTCATGTAGGAGCATGCTGGCATAATCAAGACCTAAAAAAGGTTGTTTGCTTGTTTCTTTTTCTATTCCACAATAGCAAAGGGGTACAACCTTTTAAGATGAGTTAGGTTTGAATGTTTTTTTGTTTGCTTGTTTCAATTTAGCAATCCCTGAAATGTCTGTAAATCAGACACACTGTGAGTACATATCCAAAATAATGCTATGGTACTGCAAATCATACTGGCTGGTCATACTTCTGCAAAAGCAACAGGGTTTTAAAATATAAAAATAAATGGAAAGCATTGTCAAATTTACACTCAACATAATTAAAATAATACACATTTAGAATTTTCAAACAAAAAATAAATAAAACATCCACATACATTAATACAAAGAAACAGAGATATTTGCCTGTCTTTGATGTAATTAATACATACCATAAGCCTAGATTCATGAAAGTATTGTCTTTCAATAAATATCTTCAGCTTCAAAATCTGATATTTTCTACATTCTCCAACTGATTTTAGTTATATATCAATTTTCAATATAAGGTGTATGAACTACGTTGCGTTTCAATTATTTATTGGAAATCAGCAAATTTACTAAAATTAGGAACCAACTTTTACCATCAAATCTGTCTAACAGAAAAAATTAGAGGGATATCTGGCATCACACCCCTTTTGAAGAATGCCTCAAACACCAAAGCCTGTGGCCTCCCACTGACCCAGCTAGAAAAGCCAGCCAGCAAAAATAACCAATACCAAATTAGCCACAGCATTACACTGACAGGGCCTATGTTGTACCTTTTAAAGAAGTGGATTCAGAGATGCCATTTTACAAGCACGAGGCATAAAGCAGAAGGCTCTATTCGCCTCTGAAGGAGAAGAGATCACACTCTGCAGCACATCGCACCTCTTTTTATTTTTTGTTTTAGTTTCCAAGCAATGCCAGGCCTTCTCCAGCCCTATCACATCTAACTGCAATCAGTAGAGATTTTCAAAGGACCAAATGAGAAGCTGTTGCCATGTTATCCACAGCTGTTTGAAAACTTTTTTGCCATGAAAATGCTGTCACATCAGGGAAAGAAAGCAACATAATGTGGGGAGAAGGTTGTTTACAAATGAAAAGTGGGGCACTTCAACCATCCTTCTTAAACAGGAACACAAAAAAAATTTCCAACCATATTGGCTGTGTGCACTTTATAGAGTTGTGTAAAATTAGCATTAACAAGAACACCACCTGGATCATTAGCTATTAGATATTATAAAAATAAACGCATTTCTAAGAAAGACATGTCATCTCTTTTTCCTATATTTTAAAAGTTTTCCTCAAACTGAAGGGGAAAAAAAGCCTGCCATCTTCAATCGAATAATGCCTCCAAAAACTAAAATTATCTGTTTTTAAAAAAAAAAAATTACTTTGCCTAGCACATTTAAACAAGCAGAAAACATGCGTATTTTTTGTCACAAAAAAAAAAAAAATCCATAACCTGGGCTTGCCTTAGGGACCTGGATTTCTGTACTACTACATGTCTATTTGATTTGAGTCAACAGTCCCAATGTGTCAATGTTATGTCAATTCAAAATCATGTCTTATTATTATTTTATAGGCAAACATAGGACTAAAAGACATAGCAGATAAAGCATGCAAAGAATTGACATCTGTACACTTGGTCTGTGTGAAAAATTTATAGTAGGGGAAGTTGAAATCAGAGTTTCCAAGCAATTTGTGCATGCTGTTGGGAACTTGGAAATTTGGTTTTAGTCTTAGCACTGACACAACTCGGCCCCATTGAGTCATAAACAAAATTCCCACTGACAGACAGGGTCAGAGAATTGGACTGTAACTTCATGTTCTGTGGAAATAACTTACAGACACATTCTGACACTCCAAAACACATTCCAAGTGCCCTTTAAAACTTTTGCTGAAGTTGGATACAGAGTTTAAATTTCAAGGAGCCCTGGCTATGTGAAAGGTTGCCTACCACCACAAAGCTCATGTCAGATTATGATCTGGGGGATGCTGCTACATTATAAAAACAAAAATAATCATACTCACTGCTGACAAGGGGTGATGGAACCTGGCCCTTCATTTATATGCCTTAATGTCTACAAAAATGGGGACAATAATCTTGCCTAGTTCATAATGGGTGAAGATTAAATAAGACATTTATACAGTGCTTTGCAAATGAACATTATATAAGTGCTAAGTATTACGATATTAACCAAAATGTCACATCTATATGATCCTACAAAGCAAAAAAACTTTCAGTATAATTTTTTCACATATTTCCAAGTCAAGAAAAATGAGCCATGGAGTCAACTGGCTATTTTGGTTCAATGAATGAAGCATTTTAACTTATTTGACAGTATTTTAAAAAAAACAGAATCTATTCTTAATCTGTTCTTTCCATTATAAAGGGGCCCATTCAAGGCATGATGCCTTTTTTATAGTCTTGCTTATAAACATCATTATTCATTTGGCATTCATTCAAGTTATTTTTCAAATACCATACAAATCTTCTGAGAAAGATTCTTTAGCAATCCATATATGCTAAATGAAGGCCTTCTCTAAGGAAATTCTGCTCAAAGGCTGCTGTTTTAATGATCTTGGAAATCCCACTTCTCAAATCAAAGATTACACAAAGATCAGGCTGGATGACGATGGACAGTAAATGAGGTTTGGCATGCCTGAGAATCTCAAACAATTACAATACTTTTAAACTTTAATAAGCACCTCAGAACCATGACTATGTTATCTTCAACCTCTAACCTACTTAAGAAAACAATTAAAAACAAAAACAAAACAAACAAACAAACAGAGACCACACATTAACAGAGATGGAGTAGATGCTTTGGTCCAAATCCCAACTTGTATGGATCACTGGAGCTCCACACGATGAATGGAGCCACAGTGACTTACACTTAGAGAAAAGTCCAGTCCAGTACGTGGTAGGCCAGGTAGGATGCCTCATTTCTTCCCAGTGATGTAAAGATGACAAGAAGAGGAGGTCACCTGCGCGTATCATCCAAAACAAGGCAAAGCTTTTACACCCCCAGCAATGCAAGTGGCCCATTCAAGAAAGCAAAGCAGACCCAGTTTTGGCAACAACCCCTACACAGTGCAGCTTTTCGTTTCCTTTCATGCTAAATGAAAAACAAGAGCAGCATGAATCACCTTGGTAGATTCCCAGCAGCACCCTGCCCCTCTCCCCAGGCTGAGCTGTGGTACCTCCTTCAAAGCATCCTAGGTTGATAAATCTTTCCACCTTCTTCCCTTCTGTGGTAGAGAGCAAGACTGTCCTTGAGACATCCATTGAAAGCACTCAGAAAAAAAGTAAGAATATTTCATTCTGGAAAGATGTATGCTACACTACTACCCTTGTTTCATCTTAGCAGGGAATTGTATTCATGTTGCCGCTGTGTTTTGAATACCATAAAGAAGTAAAATTTCTGAGAGAAATGTACAGGCATTTTTTGCTGTGTTTGTATCTAGTAGAACAACAAAGGCAGAAAGTTATTCCTTCCCATACAATGCGGATGCATACTGTATGTGTATCCTGTAACATTTTGAGATTGGTAGCGCTTCTCAGCATCTCGCTTGGATGCCTGAGAAAATTCACATCCCAATCCTACAATTTCAACAAGTTCACCCTATGGAATTATTTGAGGGTAAAAATCACTCCTTCCTGAAAGTCCTGCATTGTTTTGCAGGACTTCAAATTAAACATGTAAGTCTCTCTCAAATCCTTAGAAGAGGATTTGAAAGGCTAACAATTAGATTAGAGGTACAGATAACAAGCAGTCCCCATTCAGTCAATAGCTCTATGACTTTGGTCTCAAACGCTGTGTATCTAACTCTGCTCCCATGGCTGTGGGTGCCCAGTACAACTTACTTACTTCAGTTTAAACCATCTCTAATGTTTATTATTTTTCAGATCTGCATTTTAGAAGTGCTAGAACCACTCCAAATATTTCTCATTCTAGCCAGAATTTCATGCATGATCATGAATAACATTTTACTTTCCAGACAATGTTTTTTTTCAATAACAAATTGTTAGTTGCCTGAGATTCAGTCTGTATTTCTCAGCAACAAGTATTCATATTCTACCTTCATATTTTGGCCTTGCTTTAAAAAGGTCCTAGACTTTCACAGAGAGGTAAAAAAGACAGGCAACTTTTATCAGCCCCAGCAAATCCAAGACATTAACTACTTCTCACATAATAAATAGAAGGGAAATGGCACAATTTTGACGTTCCAGAAATTTTGTTTGCTAGAAAATATCAAAATTTGAAGGAGAAAAAAAAAAAAAAACAAAACCCAAAAAAGAAGAAAAGTCTCCAGAAATTATCCTAAGCATGAATTTTTGTCCTACAGTAATATTTTGGATTTGATAAATATCAGCAAAAGCCAAAACTAGTAATGGATTGCTAAATGAGACATAAAAAGCAGGCCTAATAATGGTGCTATTCAGAGGATAACCTTCCATCAACACAGACCTTGGTAGTAAAGGCAACAAATAACTATCTTGTTAGATGAAGACAAGACCACTATTTGTACCTTCCTCTCTCCTCCCCAGCAAAAATTTTTTTTAAAACCCAAACCCAATTAGAAGTGAATAACAGAAATAAGTAAAACTGGGGAGGAGGGTCAGTAAACCCAGACACTTTGGTAATACGATTTAAAGGACTTCTCTGCTCTCCATCCTTGCTGGATTTGTAGTAGTTTCTTTGCTTACGCATTAGCTAAATACTTGATGTCCAAATCACAAGCAAAAATTAAAATGGCCAAATATTGAACTTGTCCTCTTCTACAGAACACTTCTATGGGTTGTTTTAACTTGTTTGGGTTTGTTATTGTTTTGCTTTTTTACCTAAAATCCTGTGAAAGTGTCATACAGATTTTTGAGCTTGCTTCTGAGAAATATGGCACATTAAGTTGACTAGAAATCATAGTGTCTCCCTTTTCCCGTATGTGATACATATAACTTTATCATTCCTAGAAGACTCGGACTGTCATTTTGGCAAGGAGCTGCAATGCACCAGTCTGAGCATAAAGGATTTAAGTTATGGATCTTGCAGAATTGGTTAATAACGGAATAAGTACGGCTATTTTTTTTAATCTATAATATTTACAGTATTGCACTTTACTGCACTTAATTGCATTTCACTAAAATTAATGCTGCATCAGTATTATGCCTTAAAACCATATGTCCATCTTTGTTGTATAATTCATTCTTTCTACGTCCTGTAAAACAGTGAGATTCTGATTCAAAGATCTAGGCATTTGGGGGGAAAAAATGAAAATTTGACCTGTTTCTATGGCACAACACATCTCTTTGAGTTCACATAATTCTGGCAAACAGGTGCATTTCTTATTGTTCCCATCTTTCAAGTTATCGCTAACAATTAGTAAATTCTAGTCTCTTTTTTTTCTCCTTTCAAAGGACATAGCCATTTGAGACACACACTTTTTTGTTATTGCTGCTCTTTTTTTTTTTTTTTTTTTAGGAAAGAAAAGAAGGAAAATAAAAATCTGCCTTGCCTCAGATCTGAACTTCCACAATTAAATTCAAACCAGTTCTGCAGCAGCAGCAGCAGCTCCTCAGTGATGGAAGAGATTCATGGCAGTGAAATAATACTGTTGGCAACAAAGAAATGTCATCTTTAATGGAGACCAGCCCCAAGGATTTATTATTTATTATTATTACTATTTGTTTTGCTTAGTTTTGTTCTAATATATTTCTGATCTTCAAAACGTGTTTAGTTTGACACATGCACAAGGTAGCAAAACTGACAGCAGCAGATAACGTTATGCTGGAGCGATCACTTTTGCCAGGGTCAAAAATCCAAAATGTCCCCAATGTTCACAGATTAACATAATTTAGAGATAGTTTCCTTTTTTTTTCTTTTTTCTTTTCTCTTTTTGTGATTTTTTTTTAACTCTCTTTTCTCTCTCCTCCCACCTACTTTGTCCTCCGAAGAGTCTCTGACCGGCGGGTGCGCGTTTGCTGCTGGCGTGTGTTGTGTCCGGGGCCCCGCGGCGGGCGGAGTGTCCCCACCGCGCCACGCGGCTCCTGCGGCCGCCGAGTCCCTGGGGCCGGCCGGGCCAGCAGAGCGGCGCTCGCACACCTCGGGGAAGGGGAAAGGAATAAAAACGAAACACAAAAATAAAATAAACCAAAAAAGAGATAAGGCGGCAGGGCGGCCGGAGCTCTCGCTGCTCGCCCCGCAGCCAGGGAGGAGGAGGATGAGGAGGAGCGGAGGGGCAGAGCGGCGGTCCGTGCGGGTCACACGCCCGCCCGCCGCGGGCACCTGGGGCGGGGTGTGACGGGGGGCTCGGGGCAAGCGTGTCAGAGCCCCAGGGCCTCGGCGTGCTTGCGGGCCTTCAGCCGCAGGTCGGCGATGCTGGAGTTCTTGCTGTTGCTCTTGGCGGCGGCGGCGACCACGGCGGCGGCGGAGGCGGACTCCGCCAGCGAGGCGATGGGCAGCCCGAAGGGCGGCGGCGGGAACATCAGGTAGGGCGCGTGGGCCGCCAGGTGCGGGTGCAGGTGCGGGTGCGCGTGGGCCACGCCCTCCAGCTGCAGCTGCGCCTGGACCTGGGCGGCGGGGCAGAGACACGGCGTCAGCCCGAGCCAGGGACACACGGACAGACAGACCCCGGGACACGCGTCCCCAGCCCCGACCCTGCCCGAGAGCCCGGCGCATGGAAACACCAACTTGTGAGCCGAGTCTCCCCCGCAATCAGGGCGGCAAACCTCCGCTCCTTGCCCAGTGAAGGCACAGAGACCCGCTTGACCCTCCTCCTGGTGATTTCAAGTAAATAAATAAATAAATAAATAAATAAATAAATAAATAAATGCTGCCCTACGCACGGGCGCCAACAAGTGCTAAATAGCTAATTTTTTTTCTTTTTTTTTTTTTTCCAGGGATGTTTATTTATACCTTGCTAAAAACTCTTTGGCCGTGGGTCCCTTGCTATACCCGGCTAGTGTTTGCTTTGGAGCTTTCTAGACTTACACAAACACATTGGGTTGACTGAGAGATTTCAGCTTCGGGTAGGTTCGGGGAGGAGTGGGGGAGAGTTTATTTATGTATTTAATTATTTTGGTCCAAATATGTCTTTTAAAAATCAATACAATTAATCTGTCAGCTCCACGTGTCTCCGAGATGGAGAAGGTGGTGGAGGGTCCCTTTGGGCTGGAAAAAAATCAATTCCCCGATTAATTGACACAAAAAAAAGAAAAAAAAAAAAAGAAAAAAAGAAAAAAAAAAAAAAGAAAGAAAGAAAAAGAAAATACCGAGGGAGGGAGAGTTACAACCGGCTGGAAGCGGGAATGGAATTTCATCGCCCTCGTCCTGGTTTTCCCCAGCGGCTTTCCCCGGGTGGCTGCGCCTCGCTGGGCACGGACCCGGGCCCCGCAGTGGCGTCGGAGTCTGCGCTCCTGTCGCCACTGCCCCTGTCCTGGCTGGCCGTCAGGGTGGCAGAGCATTTGGGAGCAGGCTTCCCACCTCCAGGGTGGTCACATCATCGGAAAAGGACAGGACTCAACAGCCCGCGCGGGAATGAGGAGGGCAACTACACCGCAAGGGTCCGCAGAGTGTTTCCCCCTCCTGGTTTGGCCCAGCGGGCGAAGGAGCCGCCCCTGCCGCGCTCTCCGGGCCAGGAGGAGCCCAAAGCCCCCCGGGCTGCTCGGACCTAGCCGGGCCGGCCCGCAGAGGGCGAGCGGGCTCGTTCGGGCGCTGCCGGGCCCGCCCCGCCCGGGGAAGGTGCTGCGGCCCCGGGAGGCCGGTGGGGTCCGCGGGCGGCCCCGGGAGGCCGGTCGGGCCTGCGGGCGGCCCCGGGGCCCTGTGCCAGCCCATGGCACGGCGGCGGAGGGCTCTGAGCCCCGCCGGCGCCTCCCGGGCCGCGGGACCCCCCGCTCCGTCCCGAGCAGTGCTGAGCTCCCGAAAGCCGGGCGGGGGCTCCTTCGCGAAGTTTTACAGCCTGTTTTTAATACGTGCCAACTTCTATATAAATGGCACTTGTAAACGTGTCCGGCTTCCTCCCGTGCAAACGAATGGGGATCGGAGCTTACTGGGGGAAAGTAAAATAAAACCGGAGCTAACTACCTGTTGGAAAGGCATCCTCAGGGCTCCCATATTCACATAGGGGGCTACTCTGCAGGCGTCTAAATGGCTGGCGGTTCCCAGGATCACACCTGCGGAGAGACACAGGGCCGGGTGAGTGGCGAAGGCGCCCGGGGCTCCGAGGCCGTCAGCCCCCGGCCGGTCCGCACCCCTAACCCACCTTTGTGCATCTGGTTTTCCTGCTTTCGGCACTTTGCTCTCCTGTTCTGGAACCAGACCTGTGAAAAGAAAGAGCAAACAAAAACAAAACAACAACAAAAAATGGAGGTGGCCCAGGCAGCTGCTGAGGGAGCATTATCTCAGGATCTAGGGATGGAGGGGTGAGGCCAGTGACTGCACAGCTTTGCTGCGGTCTCCCCTCGGGAGCAGTGGAGGGGATGAGCTCGGCCCCAGGCGGAGTGAGCCCCTCTCTGTGCTGCTGAGGGGCTGTTCGTGGGAGCTCCTGCTCCTTGTTGTGGTCCCTCAGTTGAACCCAGGAGTTGGGAAGCGCTCTCGCAGAGGGAGAGACCGGGAGCCTGCCGCTCAGCACGGTCCCGGAGCGCCCCGTGTCCCCTGGGCAGGCAGTGACAGTCTTTCTGCCACCCGTCTGGAGCGACACTTACAGTAAGACCACTCGCAGGACGGAGGAGACCCTCGTACCCTTCCCAGTCATTTTAAGCAGCCCGGGAAGAGCCAGCGTGGGCCAGGTCAGACTCCGGGATCTGGCCCCCAAGAGACTGGATCTCCTGCCCCCTCCCGAGCTGGGCTTAAAATCGATGATCTCTGACAAGATGCGAGACACTCAACTTTCGCGAAAGGGTCTGAATCATTCCCCGTTCCATAAATGTTAAAGAAAATAAAATCCGCTTCCGTAGACCTCTGGCCAGACAAGAACAGCATCTTTTGCAGGCTGGGATGTAAAGAAGTGCTCATGCCCCTACCCGAGGAACGCCTGTAATCCGATAATGCTTCCCCAATTCCAGCCGTTCTCACTCAAACAATCGAAGAACTTTGCAGTTGCCACTGCGCTTCCCGTGCCTCTTTTCCAGGGGCATTTCAGACTTTCATTACTTTTCCCCTTCTGCCGTGCTCGATTAACATCGCCCCAAAACATCATCAGAAACGCGGGCCAAAATATTTTGCGGATCCTTATCTTTACACCAAAACCTACCGAATATGGATAAACATTGACTTTCACCGCTGATAAAATCTTGTGGCTAAGTAAACACCTACAACCTTTGATGTTCTTGCACTTGCTAAGAGATCATACGGTTAATTAATACTAACTGCACTTCCTACATCAAATTTTCCCTTCAAGCTTTCTTCAATTGCCTTAATGATGGTCATTTACAACGGAGTAATTAGTGCAAAGAAAGGCTTCCGAAGGCATTAATTACCTCGGGTACCTCAGTGATTTCCTTAAGTAGGAATTGGCCTTCTCTGATTTAGCGCACCATTTCTCCTGCCCGGGGTGTCTGCGGGGGAAGCGCGCAGCGGGCGGCTGCGGAGCGCAGCGGGTGCGGACAGACCGACGGACGGACGGACAGACGGACAGACCCACCCACCCACCAGTGCTGGTTCCTGTCCCTGGCGGCTGCCGCCAGCTCAGCCCTCCCCGTGCTAAGCGGGCATCGCTGCCGCTCCGCTGCCCTGCGCAGCACAGCGCGGCACAAGCACAAGCCTATTTTTCCTTACCAGCAACACGCAAATATTAGCAGCATGCATCGCTTCTCCTTTTTAGTGGACCGTTAGGGATTTATACACATGCACAGATGTATTTAAATATGAGCATGCAAAATATTATCGAGCGGCAGCGACAATAATACATCTTTTTTTACTGTGGTAAATCCTTGCAGGAAATCTCCTTGTATGTATTCCCCGTGCCCCCCCCCCCCCCCCCCGCCTCGACAAAGCAGTGTAAATTGTCAGAAGAAATTTAAGCAGCGTTTAAACAACTTCTCTTGCAAATCAGAACATCTTTCAAACCGAAATTATATTTAAATCTGGAAAACGAAGTGGCCTTTCCCTTTAGCTACGAAAAAATAAGGTTATGAGGAATAAAAGTGATGAATTAGCCACTGCATTAAGCGATAATAAATCAGGCTTGGTGTGATTCGCGATCAATTCCAATTAGTCATGAATATGCTAAGTAAAGCACAGTACACTGTTTTAGACAGTTATTTCTTCATTAAGGATCACTCAGTGATTTCTTTCACAAATGCTCTAATCTGATTTCCTTTTGATTTCCATTAGAGACAGTGAATAATGACATTTAATTTAGCCCTGCACCATAAACCCAAAGATATTTGTTGTAATTGAATTACTGCCTGCTCCTCACTATGGTCTCATAACTTTCAATTATAACCCTGACAGCTGGGTGATATGAGTTTCCAGTACAACACTAAAAATAAAAGGTTAATAAGGACTAGCTACCATAGGAGCTTCAATTTATTTACAGCAAATTTCCACGCTAAATTGAAACTATATCCTTTAACAGCAAGGGACAAGAGGTTCAGATAGGAATTAGAGTACAATTCTGAAAGTCTTAGGGGGAAAAAAACCCCAAAAAAACAAACCTTTCCCTTTTCTGCCTTTTCCTTTTTTTTTTTTTTTCTGCTTCTACTTATTGATGGATATTAACTCTGTGCTTATTTCCTAATTAATTGTCCATTTTCCCTCTTTTTCCTCTTTATACCTATTTTATGTATAAGGATTTTTTTAATCCACACAAACATCTTTTATAAAAATAATAAATACTTTTTTTTTAACCTCAGTCATAATCTCCTCCTGATTTTGGGGGGAGGCTTTTTTTTTTTTTTTTATGCTGTATGTGTGTGCTGTTTTAAGCACTTGAAACACCAATTTTCCTGTAACTATGAACATCCTGTTAAGGTGCTCCTCAGTAATAAAGTACTTGAAAGAAAGAGTGCAGAATTCAATTACAAGTAATTTATTTTTATAGAAACAGTACATCAAGGCCTTGGAAAGATATTACAGAGCCCAAGTAAGAAGATCTGAGAAGATGACATAAGAGTTGATGTCCCCTTCAGCAAAAGTTTAATCTTTTCATTAATTTATATGGTGTGGTTAGATCAATCTTCCAGGAGAAAGTAGGCCAGCTGCACTCTGAACCCCTGCAATATTCCCTGCAAGATGCCATTCCTAACGCGTGTGCCCGGCACCATCCCTTGCCGTGCTCAGTTTGTACTGAGAATCAGAGGAGCTCAGGGGAGAATAAAACCTTAAAACCTTGAAAGAAGACCAAAAATAAAAAAAAAGAAAAAGGGAGCGAAAGCAACTTAGGCACTCCATTTATTTCAGGATCTGCCTCCAGGAGACAGTTGTCTAAAGCGAGGTAGTGGCTTGCTCAGGAAATGCTGGCTGAGCAGTGTGCTGTCAGCTTGCCTTCCACGCTTAAGGAGGGGCTCCAACAGAGCCCTCTCCCCACTCCAGCCCGGGGCCGTGTTTACCCACTTCCCGCTGTGCCCCAGGAGTGAGGTTAGGGCATGGAGCCTCCGTCTGTGCCCACAGGGCCATACCCTGCCCGCGTGTAGCTACCCGCACACTCCTATGGGCAGGTATACATACACATGGGCACCTCTTATCTCCAGGGTGTCAGGGCGTTTTGTTCACTGGAGGGGTTGCCTTGGTGACTTTTTCTTCTTGAGTTTTAGTTTGGTTTGTGTCTGTTAGGCCAAGTATAGAATTTTAATCCAAGAAGATATTTCCTTCAGGTTTCTCCTGCTCTGGGCCTGCTCAGAGAGCCACAGGTTGATCTTATTTTTTCTAGGTAGATTTTTGTTAATTATTTCTATGTTGGGGGTTTTTGGTTGGTTGAGGGTTTTTGTTTCTTTTAATATGACATCTGTTTTGTGGAAGCATTCCCTAGTTGGCTTGGGGGAAGAGGGAGTATTTTTCCTCTGCATCAAACTGAAAATCAAATTTTAAAATAATCGATGTAGAGCCACCCAAACAGACAGCTCTGGTGCCCCCAGGACTACAGCAAGCCGGATCTATTTTCAAGATTTCGAGGTCTAATTGGCATTTAGCTGTCTCTGAAGTGGGATGGGAGGGACGGGGGGAACCTCCACCAGATGGGGTGGCATGCATTCATACGCTTGCTGTGCGAATCAGAGCCGGCACCTTTCCCCCGGCTCTGGCTAATCCCGTCCCTCAGCACCCAAACTGTCTAGCCTTATTCAGGCGATTGTTTTCTGGCCTTTTTCTTTTTTTCCCCCTATAATGGCCCCATAATAGAAAAAGCGGGAAGAGAATAAGGATTAAGGGGGAGTAAATGGCACGTTTGCAAGGAGGGAGAAAGAAATTAAAAAAAAAAAAAAAAAGCAGTTGTTCAGTTATTACAGACTTGTCAACACTATCACCACCCAACCACCCTACCTCATACACATAAAAAAAAAAAAATTTAAACCGCCTTCCTAGGAAACACTAGACACGGGCAGATATTCCCAGAGCAGAATAACTGTTTTGCAGGACAGGTACAGCAGACTTGCAAACAGCCTTCCTATCACACGTGTCACCTCTGCCTTCACCTCCCCGTTCTGCATGGAACGGGGCACTGTGCTAGGATCCGCTGGCAGTTGGGAAGGGAGGTGAGCACGCTTCCAGGAACAGAGCCTTTCTCTTACCTGAACCCTAGCTTCAGATAGTCCCAGCCTCTGGCTTAGTTCCTCCCTCATGAAGGCATCCGGATAGTGAGTCTCATCAAAAAGTCTTTCCAGCTCGTTCAGCTGCTCTAGTGTGAAATTGGTTCTGCTTCTCCTTTGTTTAAGCTTGGTCTGTCCGTCTTCATCTTCTGACTTCACATCTTCCCTCTTCTCTTTGCATTCGTAGATCCCTGCCGGGAGGGGGAAGAAGAAAACGACGCTGAGCCTCCCCTCGCACCTCTTCCAAATTCTCCCGCACAGGGGTCTCCCTCCTCGTCCCCAAACTCAGCACAACTTGCGGGTGCAGTTGGCGGACGGGTCAGGAGGTCCCCGGGCAGGCCCTGGAGGGCGAGAGGGGCTGAGCTGCGCTGCGGGCTCCGCGCCGGGCCGGGGACAGCTCGCCCCAGGGCCGGGGGAGGAAGGGAGCCGAGCTGCCTTGCCTGTCTGCTGCCCTGTCAGGAAAACTGTACAGATACATGTCATTTTATTTTCTTTCCAGGGTTAGGAGGAAGCCGCTGATACGGGCAGTTCGGGGAAGGGGTGGTAGGAAAACCGCCTGCCCCCCGATACCTCCAGGCATGGGAAGACGTGGGGGAAGGGGGTTTCTCCCGCGACGTTTTCTCCCAAAGAGGGTTGTGCAAGAAGCTCCCTACCACTGTCATGGTGAAGCCTCGATGATAGTATTTGTGTCGTAAAAGAAACTTTCCCTGGGCGTGAGACAGAGACCGCCCGTCTCTCTCCTCCTTTACACCCCTCTTTTCCCCAAAATACCTGCCCGCGGCTCGAAACCCCGGGGGAGGTGGTCCCTGTGCGGGACAGCGGGCTCCAGGGCCATGGGTCACCCCAGCCCCTCGGGAACAGCAGGAACCCTCACAACCTTCAGGGACTCCAGCAGGGCTCTGCGACCAGAGGCAGCCGCTGAGAGTGCTTGCCCCGGGCCGAGGGAGGCTGTGGGGGCAGCGGTAAAACAGTTCCCCTTTTCTGTCTTGGGTAGGGAGATTTCTTTTGCTTTGGCATATTATTTCCTACGTTTTTATTTTTATAATTTCCCCCCCTTTTCCTTAATGCCAGGAGGTCTAAGGCACTGCCCTTCTTTCAAATCCAGCTAAGGAAAGAGGAAGGGATGCTGGAGCGAGGGACAGCACTTGAGGCGGAACCGGTTCCCCGGGATCCCCTGCCTGCCTGCGGCGCCCGCCGGGTGCGCATCCAGCGGGGTCCCGGGACGAGCCCGCCCCAAGTGCCTCCTTTGTCGTGCCTCCCCTTCTGCGTGGTGTGGATTTCGGGGCAGTCGCATCTGCGGATGATCCCAAATTAATTCCCCTTTTCCTCACCAAGTACACAGGTATTATATACGTGTATACATGTGTATACACACACAGAGAGAAATGTGCTCATGAACATATATTAACCTATATATTTAGGAGCATCCCAAAATGCAAATTATAAACTGTAAGTTAATTAAACATAATAAAGCGTCCTGGACTGCATCTAGGCTTAAGTCAGGCCGGACCCAAGCCGAGGCATTCGTTTTCACTTCCAAAATCAAAACTGTCTCTGGCTGTGGTCGGTCCCCCGGGCTCCGGGCTGATACTGGCTGCATAAAACTTTGGGAAGGGTCTGGCCTCCGGATGGGGAAATTCGCTGGTTGGTTTTAATGGCGTTTTGTTCTCATTTCTCCTGTAAAGGGAATCCCTATGAAAAGACGAGGGTGCTAACCCAGCAAATGCCTAGGGAAAATCAGGCGCGTTCAAAAGCTGTCTCTTTTCCGAGGCTACAGCATGTCCGTGATAGGTATAAAATATTAACTAGCATATCGGTGGGACTGAAATCACACGCTGGAATCAGTTGAAATTAGACTGAAACCTGGCATGAATTTAAACTGTCACAAGCATCTCAGCTCTTTCCAACTCCTCCCTTCCATCCCCACCCCCAGCCCCTCTCCGTAGATTAGATTAGCTAAACATACAAGCCAGAATTTCGATTCATGGGGAAAAAGGCAGAGTAGTAGAGGGGTTTTTTCGTTCCTTCTCATTCTATTTTTAATTTCTGAAGCATGCCCTGCTTTCATTTTTTAAAAAAATCATCTCCTGCATCGAATGATTCCCTTAAACTGAATCTTCTCGTTTTTCAATCTCTCGATCAGAGAAGGAAAATAAGCAGAGCTGAGTGGTACTGGCTTGTGCAGAAATATGGATACCCGAATACGGGATTATACCTCGTTCTTCTGTTTGGGGAGCAGGTAGAAAAGAGAAGGATATTAAATAAAAGTTTGGGCAGTAAATTTAATCTCCCAGTGTTATATTAAACAAGATCAAACAGTAGGAAACAGCTGAAAGGCTGCTTGCTGTTCCCCAACCTATTAACCGGTTTTTATTACCCCAAGCTAGCCAGTAGCTCCCCAGGTAGGTCCACCTGTCTAACTTGCCTAGAGACACTTTCTCAACTTTCTAATCCCTCCGTCCTTTTAATTCTCCTCTTCCCCTGTCAGCCTGTGCAGGATTTTTAGTTGTCTTGGTTTAAAAAAAATTTTTTTTTTTAATTGTCGTTGTCTTTGATGTTGCTTAGAGAAGGGATGGGGTCGGCGGGGTGCCGTGCTGGGCTGGCCCAGGTGAGAGGGCTGGCAGGGGACCGAGGGACCAGTGTCGGCCGGGCCGGTCGGTGCCTCTGGCCGCAGCGAGGTTCTGTCTCAGCGGCTCCGGGCCGCTGCCCACAGCCAGGCTCCTCTCCTGCTTCCCGTCCCCGCCGCTCGGAGCCTCCGAGTAGGGACAGGCTGACCGACCCAAGACAAAATGTCCAGAGAGAGCCCTCTCCGCCTCCCGCTTTCTCCCCGAACAGCAGCAGCATCCTGACGGCCCGGAAGCAGGAAGAACAGGTCTCCCAAGGCATTAAAACTCCCCGGACAAGGTTTCCTCGTACAAAAATACACAGATAGAGACAAAAACGTCTGACGTGCTGCGCTGCCCCCTTCCCCCGGGCGAGAGAACGCCTAACGCACCGGATCGATTTCGGATGTGAACGGGGGCTGGCGGGGGGGCAGCACCGAAGTTGTGACTTATTTTTCGCGGCTACGTTCACGTTATGCATGCAGGAGTACGCGTTCCTAAGCCTGTGTTCCCGCCGCGGGAGGCAGGCAGGCAGGGAGGGAGGCGGCCGCCGCAGGGAAGCGGGATGCGGGGAGACCATCCCGCTCGCCCCGCCGGGGCCGCACCGGGGCCGCACCGGGGCCGCGGTGGCCGAGCCGCCCCCGCCGCGGAGAGCCAGGGGCGGCCGCCGAGGGGACCGGGGATGCCGGCGAGAAGCGCGGGGCGAAGGGCTCCCAGCCCTGCTCTTACCTTCCGCTGTCCTGCCCGTGTTGAACTCCTTCAATTTGTCCTTGTCGCTCTCTACGTGGTCTTTGAAAAGATGCACCGGGCAATGGTTGCTGCTCTCGGTCATGTCCTGCAGGTTAGAATCAGAGTTTCCAAGCTCCCTAGAGCGAGCCAACCCACTCTCCAAAACTTCCCTGTACGTGATGGTCTCCTTCTTGTTGCCGCTGCCACTGCCGCTGCTGCTCTCTTTGCTTTTCTGGTCAAAAGATTTGGATACAAAAGCCGTAAGTTCTTCCATGGCTGCCCGGTGATCTTATCCACAGAGATCCACTTGTTTTCAATCGGAGATGTGGCCGTCCTCCGCACGCTGTTTTTGCACGTAGAAGATGGGCTGTATAGGGTTAGATCACTCCTGCTGTTATTTATGCCTTTCAATTTGAGATCACACTATTTATACATGGCTACCTCAGCCCAACCCCCAGCTCTCCCTGTCTCCAGCAATTACTGACTGCTCCATAGTCGCAGGCGGACTCCGAGCAGCTATCTCCCCCACCTCAGTCCAGCAATTGGCTTTCTTTTCATTTCATCACTCTTTGGCATCTTTGCACCTTGATTTAGGGAGGCAAAGAGGCAACGGTGAAAAAGAGGGGGGGAGAGGGAGACGAAGAGAGAGAGAGAGGGAGAGGGAGAGAGAGAGGGAGAGGAATAAAAGGGAGGGAGGGGGGAAGAGGAAAACATGAAAATAGGTATCTACATTCTGTAAATGGGTTGCAGAAATGAGAGTCGAGGAAGACTTAATTGATTTTAAGGACATCCTGTGCGTGGCAACACTGTGAGTAAAAACGGACCCACAGCTAACCAAATAACTGAGCTCCTGCAATTAAATGTATCGCTGTCAAGAGGAAAGGAAAATGAGTGTTCAATAAAAAGGTAATGAATAAAAAGCCGGAGATGTGCATTTTTTGGTAATCATTGGAAATTCTACCTGATTTGCTATTTAGCTAATTTCTCTTAAGTAAACGGTGAAAATAATCGGCGAAACAAACATGCTGTTTTAAAAGTGTTGCCTGTTCTGGCTGGCGGTGGGTGGGTGGGTGCACGGAGGGGGACGTGTGCTGCAGCTAAACAAGTTGCGAGGTGCCTCGGAGCTCCGTGTCGGTGTGTTCAGAGGATGTGGGGTGGGTTGTTTGGCTGTGGGGTATCCGTAGGTAGGGAGTCGCTCCAGATGTATGTGAACGTTGCAGGATCTGTCTTCTTGTTTATTGTTACTATGTTGTCTGAAGGTACTGTAGGGGGAAATTAAAATCTGAAATGTTTCTCTGGATATCGAGCTATCCTGCTGCATGCAGCAGAGGGATAATTTGTTAACACGGGAGTGTGTACACGACAAATAGAGCATTAAACCTTTTTTTCTTTTTTTTTTTTTGCCCCAACGAAACATACCCTGCCGGATTTAACATAGAACTCGCAATAATTTCCCCACCTTGATCTTGGTAAGCTGCAGTTATTTTTGTTGTACTCCTGGAATAATTATTATTCTGTGCGCTTGAATAGCTGCCTGAAATTCGTCTCCAGATAACAGCGCCGGCATTTCCAGCGCCTCTCCGCACCGTTTGATCCCCCGTGCGGAGCCGACTTCCCAGCTATTTATTTCTGTCTCTTCTCCTCGGGCTTTAACGCGAAGGGTTATTCGGTATTTGGAGGAATTTTGTCTTCTGGTCGTTTGGCTTTTTACGTCCTTCTCGTTCCCCCGCCTCGAGTTTGAGATAATCAGAGCTCATCATCACGCCACCCTCTGCTCTGAATCGCAACCAAAGCAGGCTCCTTGTTGGAGCAAGGGGCCATTGTTTCTTTTCCGGGGGAGTGTGGAACTGTTCTGAAAATTAGCAGAACATTAAAACGCTAAAAATACGTTTAATTAATCCAAAGGCGCCCCAGCACCAGAGTTAACACTTCCACAGGAGGAGGGGGAAAAATAATAATCGAGGAAGCAATTAATAAAGGGCTTAAAAAAATCAATCTCCCCCTGTGCGAATTTAAAATGATTATCTAGCGGACAAGGATTGATCATTTGATCTCGGCACTGCGGATATCCCTGACATTTATTATATTGTCGTGTCTCGGTGGCATCCTTCCTCCAGAGTTCGTTTAACAAGTGAGGGAGCGGAGGAAGCCTTACAACTTAAAAAACAGGTCTTGTCATCGCAAACGCCAATCAAATCCGAGGCTCTAATGTATATCACACGGCACCACATAAATAATAAAGGCAAACGATAGACGGGGAAGTAATCTATGGCTGAGGAAAGATCCCGGCACGACACTCCGCTTGTGCCTCTCTCTGTGCATGTAAGGGCTCGTGGAGGATTGTCGTGCGGGCTGGTGCGTGCTGCGAGGGTGTCACGGACACGCGGGACACGCGGGGACCCCGGCGCTCACTCCCCGTGGGAGAGGCTCCGTGCCGGGGCGGGAACTTCCCCATCCCTCGGCTCGAGCGGCACCGATCCCCGCCGTGCCCGGTCTCCCTCTGCCTCCCTCGCAGCAAGCAGCAATCAAGGATAAATATTTACTGACTCCGCGTCCCCAGCGCTGGAGAGGCGTCGGCTTCCCCGGGCTGCCGGAGTTTGCACCGAGTCCGCCGGATCCCTCTCTCCTCCCTGTCGCCCCCGTCCCGCTCTCCTGCCCGCAGCTCCCCCCTGCGCCCAGCCCCACGCCTGCAGCCTCGCCAGCGCGGCCGCGCTCCTCCCGGAGCCCCCGGCGCCTCCTGCCTCTGCCGGGCTCCTGCCCCCAGGACAGGGGCAAATCCCCTCCTCAGATAGAGGTGGGGGGAAAGCTCTCCTGCCTGCTCCACATGCCTCCCTCCCTGCTTCCCAGCAGCGCCCGGTGGGGTGGGAAGGTGGCTGTCCCCGCTTCCCGCAGGCGCGGGGCGCAGCTCGGCGCCGGGCACCGCCACCGGGCGGCCTCGACGGCAGCGGGGAGGGCCCGGGGGAGCCTCGCAGCCCCGGGGAACTTGCCTCAGACTCGCTCCGAAAGAGAAAAGCGAAACAAAGCACCGGAAAGGGAAAGGGACAAAGCCGGGAAAATAATAAAAACAAACAAACAAAACAGGACCAGTGCAAAGTTCAACTCTCCCGGGGACCCGGCCGCCACCCCGCGGCGCGGACCCTGGCGGAGCGAGCGGCGGGGGCGCGGAACCGCGGGCATCCCCGAGGGCGCGCACGGCCCGGTGCGCAGCGCGGAGCTCCGCGGGGAATGCCGGGCCCGGCTCGGCCCGTCCCAGCGGCGCGGCAGGGAGCGGCGGGAGGCGGGGAGCGCCCCTGGGCCCCCCTCTCTGCGCAGCCCGCGGCTTTGGGGGGACTTAGGGCAAGGTGGTGCAGGTGGGAACAAAACTGAGGGGCAATTTTGTCCCCACTACAAACTTTGACGGAGGGTTCAGAGAGGAATTACCTTTATTGCTGCTCTTGATAAATGGGCTGGGGAGGAGGGATGCAGGGAGAGAGAAAGAAGGAGGGAGAAAGAGAGAGAGGAACTGCCGCCCAAATACCATTCTCTTCAGGAACGGAACTCCTGGGACCCTGCCGCAAACCTAAAAAGTCACCAGCGCTCCTCGGAACTTCCCTCTGCCCCCGGCTCCCCGCGGCACCCTGGGTACCTCTGTGCGGTGCCACAAGCCACCCCGCTGTCCCCGTTTCCCCCTTGCAGGACAGGCCGTCAGCGGCACATTGAGGGCTGTCCCGACTGCCCGGCCCACCTGAGGGCACCATGCCCCCAAATCCTCCTCCTCCTCCTCCTCCTCCTCCTCCTCCTCCCTCCCTACTGCCCCGGGGCAGGACAGGAGCCCTCTGCCCGTCTGGGGGTCCTGAGTGGACAAAAGGGATGGCCCGTTTATTCTGCCCCTCTTCCCTTGCCCACGCCATCCCATCGGGGCTGATTGCTCCCCACGGAGCCGAGCCCGCCCCCGGTGCCCCCTCCCCAAAGCGAGAGGGGGCATCTGCGAGCAGGGCGGGCAGCCTGGCAGCGGAGAGTGCGGATCTTGGGCTGCAGAGAGAGGAGCTTTTATTTAGCGTGGTATCAATCCATGTGTCATTTTTTAATTCCTCTTCCAAAGGAAGCTCTTGACCACTGTGGTTTTTCTCCGAGTTAAACGAGAGGAATAATCATGAATGAGTTTAAACGTTGCATTAGCTTTAAGCATTTCCGAGGCAAAGTATTGAATTTCATATTTAAAGGAGGAATTTACGTTTGTACATTTACTCGTGGTATGACGTAGGGTGAAACTGATTTCCTCCCACTCTCCCCCCTTCAGCTTATTTTGGTCGGAATGGGCCAAATAAGCAAGCAGAAAAATCATCGGTTTAATCCACGTTTTAATAAGCGCTGACCCGGAGAGCAAGATTTTGTTGAGTAGATAACGGAGTCCTCTCTCTCTCCATCTCGCTCCCTCCTTCCCTCTCTCTCTCTTGATTAATTCAGGGACTGTAATCATGGACATTGTACATCAAACCTTTCTGCTCACGCTACAGACTCCTGCAGATCTTTATTGGTTTACATGAAAGCGAGTAAACATATTTCAGAGGATGCCCTTTCAATCTGGCTCCATTTCCACAGCACATAATTCCAAGGACAATTTGTTTTAATAATAAGAATGGATGCAGTGTTAATGGTTTTCAATTTGTGTTTAAAAAAATTAAATATTTATAAGTATCGATCGAGGGTTTCAGGATTTTACAGACGTCTTAACACATTTCATAGATGGGATTTTTTTTTTTAATTTAGAAAACTGCGTCGTATTCTCTTTTATGCTGTTTATTGATTTAAGCAGCATCCGTGTCTCAAGCGAGAGACTAATAGATTTTCATTAAAATAGGCTCTCTTAATCCTGATTGTGAATGGATATGATTGATCCATCCAGCACACTACACATCTATAATATTAATAAAGGACATTATCATGGCAGGATTTGCTTTTCTGTCATCAGGGTACTTTTGTTTTTTCCCCTTCCTTGCAACCTTAAAGATTTATTTGGGAGCTGTAAAATAGCCCACAGGAGGGAGACGCTTTGGGAAGAATACATTTTTTATATTAGATTTTTTTTGGTGGTGGTTTTAGTGGAAAGATTTTTTTTTTTAATTTACAAACTGCTGTGGCAACATATGGTGAAAATTAAACTGTTTGCCCCTCAAATCTAATCTTAAAACATTTATGTTGAGTTTTATTTTTAGAAAAACATCTTTAAAGGAGAGGAAAACAATCTTGCATGAAAAGTAAAATAAAGAACATTTGAAAGGCTATAGTTTAAACTAACAATAGCCTACTTCACCGGCTGACGCTGCTGGACTCGTATCGTACCTGATGAATATGTTACGAAGTGGTCGGGACAGCAGCGGCTACAGTAATTAATGGACTGTGACAGAAATGCTAAGGGGCTTAATTGTCTTTATTCCGACTTGTAGTAACGCAACCAAAGGGATGCATTAATTCACTACAAAAACACATAAATGCGCTCCTCTCTCCCAGACCAAGGTACAAGCAAACACACGCGCTCACACACGCACATCTCTTCTATATCACATTGTTAATTTTTTAATATATATATAAAGCGGTATCTTTCCAGCAACGTTAATTACTCATATATTCATTACGAGGAGACTAGACGTGTTCAAATCCTCATCTACTTTTACTTCTGCGAAATTAAAACATTCACGAGGTGAATTACAATAAGCAATTGCCTTTGTGTGTAATTAATTACGATGCAGTGGGCCAGCATAATGGGCGAGTAGTCCCCTTGCTTTCAGTTGCCCTGGATAACTCGAGCAGAATAGGAAGAGTCTGTGAGGGGAAGGAAAAAAAAAAAAAGGAAAAAAGTTGAGAGCTGTAAAGTTTGTACTGAGTTTAGCAACACGAAATACACACAGAGAGACTTGTTTGCCTTCTCTAGTAATGTGTGAGGGACGCTGCAATTTTGAACTCTGTAATAATGATTAATAAGTCAAAAGGGCATATTTTTCTTTTATGGTATGCAGCGCTCAAGGGAATATTCCGTGTATGTCTTTAAAACGAAGTAGGAATATTTACACACATGCACAGAGTTAGCAACAGCACCAAAGAAAGAAAAAACCCACGAATATTTCAGTGAACTATTACATTTTTTCAATTATTTCCCAATGAGTATTTCAATGAACTGTTACATTTTCCCAATTCACAAGGAAGATTTATGGGATTATTAAGATTTCTAGTGGAAATATTATACAGTGGAAGTTTATCGTCTCTCAGGGATTGTACACCATTTGATATCAATTTCCAGATGTTGTGATCTTTTTTCAGAAAATAATTGAGTATATTAACTTCTTCCCTACAGAAGACTATTTAGGGCTTTATTTATTTATTTACTTATTTACTTATTCTGTTAAGGGCGCAACTACTTTCCTCCCACCCCTCCCTTACAGAACTAAATTGTTGAAACATCGGAGTGAACTTCAATCAGATAACAGTTTAATACTCGAGGGAAGGAATAATTTATTTGCCACTTTATTGCCAGCAGAATCCCGTGCATTTAGCCATGTTTCAATATAGAAACGAGGTACATCCGAGAGCCGATTTCGCTGCCCCGCGCCGCGGGCAGGGCAGGAGGCCCGGCGCGCTCCCGGTGGGCGCTCGGCCGGAGCCTCCGCGGGGCCGCGCCGGGGGCCTGAGCTCGGCAGGGGCCGCGCAGGCGAGGCACGCCAGGAAGCCCACGCGTGTTCCTGAGCGCCACGGGTGCTCCTGAGCGCCACGGGTGTCCCTGAGCGCCAAGGGTGTTCCTGAGCGCCACGGGAGTTACTAAGTGCCACGCGTGTTCCTGAGGGCAACGGGTGTTTCCTGAGGGCCACGCGTGTTCCTGAGGGCCACGGGTGTTTCGGCCACGGGTGTTTCCTGAGCGCCACGGGCATTCCTGAGCCCCACGGGCGTTCCTGAGCGCCACGCGTGCCCGGCTGGGCGGGCGGGTGCCCGAGTGAGCCCCGCGGGGCGGGCAGTGCGCACAGGCGCGCGGGCGGGCCGGACAGACAGACACCCGCCGGACGGACAGACAGACAGACAGCCGGCAGTCCCGCGGCCCCGCTCGTCGGCCCGGCCCGGAACGTCCCTCCCTCCCACTCCCTCCTCTCCCGCCGCTGCGGCCTCTGTTCCGGCGGCCCCCGCTGCCCCTGCGGCGTGCGAGGCGGGATTCTGCCCGGCCCGGCCCGACCCGCCGGGGGAGCGGAGCAGCAGGCAGAGGCTTGGCAGCTGTGCCCAGGAGAGGCGCAGGGCAGACGCTGCCCTCGTGCCCTGCCCCCGGTTTCGCAGCCTGCGGCTGGCCGGGTGCCCCTGCCCCTGAGCTCTCCCTCGAGCCCCGGGAGGGCAGCGCTGGGTGTCGGGGTGTTGCCGTGGCCTCTCCCTCGAGGAAGGGTCGAGCTGGGTCCCCCCGGTGCCCGCTGAGCCGGTTCCGGCCACGGCTGCCGCCCCCGGCGGATGCGGCCCTCGAGATGCGGACACAGAGCCCCCCTGCCCGGCCGCCGTTGGAACGAATGGGGCCGGCCACAGCCAGGTTTCACCCCAAAAGAAAGAGCTTAGGGCTGAGTCGAGCTTCAATGCCCCTACAAGGCGAGGTGGGGAGCGAGGGGGGTAACATTTCACAGGTTACCTCACCTCGCGTTTATCGGGGTTGTTAGAGGGAATAAAAGAAGTGAGGGAGAAGGAGAGAGAAAGAAAATCAACTTTAAGAGACTCCGGGTTTAAATAGCAGCCTTTGATATTTTGACAGTAAAATGGAAAACACTTAACAGGAGTCAAGTTTTGATGTCTGAGGCTGGCAGCGCCCCCTAAAATTATATTGTCCTGCCTGCTGCTTCAAATTGGACCCAGGACCTTATAACGTCTCTCCAGGTCTTTATCTGAAGGCTTTCTGATTGCAAAACCATAACTGTATCATTTTACACCAGTCAACTAAGCAAGTGGCAGTGGAATAAAATCCACAAAGTGCACACACATACCAGCTCTACGGCTAAAGCAGTCTGTTCTTTGCAAGTTGTAAAGGCCTGCAAATTAAATACCAATTACTGGAAGCAATAAAATGTTTTTTATTGCATGAAATCTACTTAAAACAGAAAAGAATAGTCGTTTTATTTTGAGGAGGGGGACGGGGGGCAGCTCACGAAGACATATATTGGCAGAGAAAGATTATATACAGCGCGTGCACAAGGCCACAATGGAGACATTCTGTGGCCAGCAGCAGGCAGGGCTTCTCCCAGCAATGTGCAGAGGGGGGTTCTGCAGAGGTGCTAATGATAGGGATTATTGTAGGTGAGACTTGGGGAGGTGGGAAGCCGGGGAACAGTAGCTCTAGATAGGAGCAAGTGGTGCAAACAAGCTATATGATAACAATCCAATGTGCTTTTGAGGTCCTTTCCAAATGAGGTATTAAGGGGCTGGTGATGAAAACTACCTGAAGTCTCCTCCTTCCCCTGCCCACTTTTCCTTTCCCTCTCTGGGGAGAAATGGGTTACTGGCTTTCTATCTTATGAGCATCAAAGGAAAGGCTCCCAATCTCCTACTGTGCTCTCTGGTGGGGGAGCCCTCTGAGAGGCAGCAAGGAAGGGTGCTGCTCCCTGGAGTTACCATTTCTGCCATTTTCCCACAAATATCCACAACTTTCTGCAGAGCAAAATGATGTCAGCACACCTGCCAGTGGGAGGAATGTTTACACAGATGAGACACCTTCAGCCTTGCCTGAGTTCAGGTCATTCACCACAACACAGTCCCGTGTCTAGCACAAGGAAAGAAGAGTGGAAGTAGCCAAGTCATACTCTGGCAGAGGAAAAACAGTGTGATAAGTGATATTACAAACTTCACTTAATATGCTCATCCCTTGAACTGCACATTGAAAACTCTCTCCGATATGTGTGCCCTAGTCCTAATTTCCCTACTGTTTCATCACTCCTAGAATATCCCATCCTTGTGGTTCTCCTTATGCTGTGCCTGTGCTTCATCTTTTCGTTCTCTCAATGCCAGGAACTGCCTGTGAATGGGACAGGACAGCCCTTGGTATCACCTACCACGCATGATGGGTCATGTCATTTGTGCTGGTGGAGGTTTGCATGGTACTGCTTTAAACAGGCTTTGAATGAGTGAGTTTTTTTTTTTTTTTTTCCAATGACAAAAGCAATTTGAGGATTTCAAGCTTGTTTCTTAACATGACCTCATTCTGAGTGAACTAGATTCTCCCACTAACCAGAGTGTATCATACACAGCCAGGCTATGGCAAGACCTTCCAAACTAATTACCCACAAGCGTGCAGGCTTTCTGTGGATGAATTGGATTTAGAAATGCTTGAAGACTAGATTTGACTAGACTTAGAAACACAGGGAAAGCTGAAACTCTGCCATGTGGTTTACGGCCACTTCAAAGCTTGCCCACGCTTGCCATGAGAAATCTACAAGTTTTGAAGTGAAGGATTTAAGTGCTCCACTGCTGCTTGTAGTGTGAGGAGAGCAAAGGTACAGGCAGGCACTTGGCCTGGCCTAGAGGAGCCATCACCACGAGAACTTGGGTGATGGAAAGGGCCCTGGAATGGTGCTCATTTCCAAGGAGCCCTTAGAGATGGTGGTCCTGAGGTAATTGGGAAGTGATGGGGTCTACCTCCACTCCAGCACCAGTGGAAAGAGTGATGATGCTGGGCCTGCTGGCACCAGTAGGGCAACAGCGAAATACTTTCTTTCCTCTGTTCAAAATGGGGGAGCCTTGGGTCTTATTTTCGCAGATGATAGTCTTTTTTTCTCAGTTGAACTTTCCCTTCATCCCTGAAGCAGGAAGTGCCCTGCCTGTGGTTGCCCAGGGTTCACTCACAAGGGCTCAGTGGCTCAACAGTAAAGGTGTGGCTTTCTGATCTAGTTGGGTCTCCTGATATCAGCCCCAAGGAAACAGAGGCCCAGGGCTGACATCAGATCCTTCTGCTGCACTGGGCCCTCATTTAATGCTGAGTGAGAAAAAACTGTGGGGAGCAAAAGGTTTAATGGCATAGTAATGCTGCTCTGTTTGGGGCAGAGGGGTGAGAGTCACTGTTGTTAGAGACAAGAGTATTTATTCTTTTTTTTTCCTTGAAGAGGGGAATTCTGTCCTCAGCATTGCTGTATAAGTAGGACTTAGGCTACTGCACACCAAAATTGTGGCGTGTGCTCCCGTTTACACCCCTTGCTACATGTCCACACACACAAATATTCACCCATTGACGAGGCTGTGGAGGTTTCTGGTTTTGTTTAAAAATTGGCTGCCTGCAGCCTCCCCTTAGTTCCTCTGGGTATGCCTGAGCAGCTGTGGAGAGCTGCAAGGCTAGCCAACAGACCTTGTAGCCCCCACAGATGTCAATTAGCTTCTCTCGGGCTTCCTTTGGATACACTCGGGTCTTGAGACCTCCATGTGCTGACTTATTTGTAAAGCATGAGTTATTCACTAACTCCGTGTTACTAATTAGAAGATTATCAGCTCTTGGTGGTTCGCTTGCCTGCTGCAGGGAGGTTCCAAGGAAACCCCCGTACAGATCACACTGGAGGAAAGCTCCCATTGATTACTGTGGAGGAACACTCCTGCTTTACGCATTAAAGAGCAACTGGAGGGATATGAAAGGTTTTGGAGACCCTGAGTGCCTTTCCAGGCCTGGGTAACCCAGAAAACAGCTTGCTGCAGCTGCACCACGCTGGATTGGTGAGAGCTGGCTGGCTGCTGGTGGAGTCCAGCCCAGGTATGGGGGCCAAAGATTTTGGGAAAACATGCAACAAGCCCATATGGGGCTGTAGGAGGGGGGAAAGCCTGCATAAGCCCTTCTGGCAGCTAGGAAAAGCCAAGGAGCTGGGTCCTAAAAGTGCAAAGAGGAAGAGAACAGTTAAATACATTGCCTCTAGACACTGCAGCTTTTTAAACTAGTTAAACTGACTGCACTCCTCTGGGAATCCGTTTTAGAGGAGGCAGAATTGAGTGCATCTTTAATTTGCCTAATTTTCCTCATCCTATATATTTTTGGATCCTCCCTGTGCTAATGAATCCTTGCTGAGTTCACGGGGAGTGAAACTTGTTAATATTAGCAGAGGTCACTGTGGCCTTTCTGGGAGCCATCGCTGTCCTTCCTGTGACTCGACCGAGCGCTCGCCAGGGTCACACCAGGAAGGAGCAGGGTCAGCCCGATCTGCCTGAAGTTTAACCACTTGCCTTTGATAGAAGGCACACTTTGATCCAAGGTGTGGCATGAAGTGCAATATATAGTTAATATTTATAAGCTTATGTACAGAAAAAAAAAAAAGAAATAAGGAGGCAGTGACAGGAAAGTGTTGGTGCAGATAAAAACCACCAATGTAAATTAGGAGACAAATCTGGGAAGAAGAAGAGGGTTTGGTGATGTTGCTGCTGATGTTCTGAAATATCTGGGGTTTGTGAACTGTGACCATGCCAGGGATTTCTTGTGTGCAGTTAAGTCACTTCTTCATCTTTGTCTGCCTCAGTTTCCCATCAGCAGTGTGGGAATTAAATAGAACATTTTGTTTTCTCCTATTTTGTCTGTATTATCTACACCATCTAAAACGTTTAGGGCATTGCTTCTATTTTTGTTGTGTCTACTGCTCAACAGTTTCATCTTCCTTGGGATCCTTAGGCATTTTCCACAACACAGATAATAAGTTTAACAGGTCTCTCTCTCTCTTTTTTTTTCATGCCTTTGGCCGCAGAGCTCTCATTGTATCTTGTTCTCATAAGCCAAATGCAGGAAAGTATCTTCAGAGCATCTCTGTGGGATATCTGCTCCTCACTGAACAAGGTCCTGCCAGATTACAAGGAAATGATGCTTAGTAATTGCAGCTGTCCGATAGACTGATCCATCACATCTATTCTGCTTGCCAGATGAGTCCAGACAACCAGTGACCCAAAAATAGCTGCTCTTCCTAAGACCGCTCTGAAAAGCAGAGGGGTTCCTGTGATTTTTAAAGGGATGAATCACAAATTGTGGACCCATTTGGGATGTAAACTCCGTACTTGCACGATGAAGATGCACAAACCCTTCAGTGGGGTGGCTGGGAAGAGCAAAGCTCCTTTAAAAGTGGCTTAGTCATTTATGTGTCTCCATTCCCTCTCTAATTTGAGACAACGTGTTCAGATTTGAAACTCGGGTGTGTGTAGTCAATTCTTGTTGTCATCAACCCTAATAAGTTAAATACTGTGCTCTTCACAAAGTCATGTCCCTCATATCTCATAAATCACCAAAAGGTGAGTCACCTCAAATTAGAGAGTACATTCAAGAGGGTAGGTTTAAATAATTAGTTGAGGGTTTTTTCCCCCCATTACAGGATATGATCAGATTAAATCTGGCAGACCTAGCTGGAACCATTTTAAAAGTTACCATCACCAGCTGCTTATTGCTGTTCCTCTGCCAGAGGTTACCTCCATCCCCCACATGCAGAAAGAGCAGGGAGACCTCAGCCACTGATATGCAGGAGTAAGCACCTTAAAACCTTGCTTTCCCTTCTTGTGCCTGCATAGCAGGGTATGAAGGGAATAAGGGTTGAGGACTACTATAAGCATAATTTGGACCATCAAATGCATGTGTAAATGTTTGGGACTACTAGTTCCTACCTTATATGAATAGCTGAATAAAATTCATTGGAGTGTTCTGAATAATTTTCTCTATTAAATTTTGATATAATAGCTCATGTGATTGTTTTTCCAGAAGTCCACAGATGTAATTAATTTTAAACACAACTCCCTAGTAATAACAACAAACATGGTTGTGTTTTTTGTCCCTTACTTTCTAAAATATTTTAAAGTATTTTTTATCATTGTTATTTTGTTTTCCCATGGCAAATATGCAGGCTCTGTGGACACAGATTTCATGCTGCTTGAGGGAGGAGATATAAAAATGATACTTTCCTTTAGAGAATTATAATGTGAATGGCAGAGAAGAAAAATCCCTTTGTGGTCTATTTGTGCATTACCAGGCAACATTTTTCTATGCTTCAAGATCCTTCACATTCAGATGCATCATTCTTTTATAATAGATAGATTGGATGAAATGCCAAATACAATTGAGAACAATTCCTATTACTTCTAAAGTGATTATAATATAAAATAGGCCCAATGGGAGGAAAATTGTGTATATTTGCTAATCCTATATTATAGTTTAAGAAAGTTTTTGGCAGGGGTTATTGAATAGGTATTTCATAACATTGCTTTGTTGTTGAGGATTTTTTAAAGACAATTGATCAGTAACGAGGCTCAACAGTAGCAGGTTTTTACTTCAAAGTAGGTGTGTGATACAATCTGGTGACTTTGTGTGATTTCCCTGTTTGCCAAGGTGAAGAAATCAGAGTTAGGTCTGCTACTTAAAGCCATTTTCATCATAAAGAATGACAAAAGCAATGACTTTTCAAAATTATTATCAAAAATCCCAAAATTTGTTTTCCAAGGAAAACTATTTAGAGGAGAACAGCAATGCTTTCTCAGTTCATTAAGATTACACTTTTACAAATAATATATGATATAGCTTCCTTAAACTATACCTACCCTTTTCTTAATCAAAGTATATAGTACAGGGGAAAAAAAATCAACACTCATAGGAATTACACAACATATACAGTTGTAAATGCAAGTGGATAAGTTTCAGAGCTGACCCCATTTAAAGCAAGACTGGGTGGCGTACTGAGGTCCTTTTCTACCTAAATTATGCTATGACCCTAGAAACCACCGCTCCAAATCATGTTTCTGACACACATGTGGCCCTAAATTCCCAATGTGAAATTTGAAAGCCTTGTGTTACCAGTGCCCTCACACTAGAACAGCAGACTGCTCTCTGTCCTGGGGCGAGACACTCCTGGTGTCTGTGGGAAATGAATTCGGATGTATCACCACACATGAAACACTTAGTAATTGCCTGCCTTCTTCACAAGGTGTTTTCAAAGGCCTGACCTTGGGAGTAAATTTCCTGGGTTCACATACCAATCTCCATGTTTGCATTCAGGAGTCCAAGCTCAGAGTCTGGGCAGACATCCGCACTGCTGCATGTACCACCCCACTGGAAGCTGTCATTTTTGAGGCTGGCATCACTGCGTCCCTCCCATGCCCAGGGGTGGGAGAAGGTCCCTCAAAGGGTTGATTCAAAGCATCTAAATAAGGGTCTTTTCTCAATTTCTCCCTAACAGACAATATCTTCATGCAGAAAGGCTGCAGCTCTCAGCCTACTAATGTCAGTACTTACATTAGGTATCTACTATAGCCCATACAAACAGTTCTACCCCCTCTAGTCATAATCCCTCTCCTTCCTTCTCCTCTCTGCTCCCAAAGAACAGGATACTGTCTCTAGGGACTGCCAGACTTTTGGGGCAGACCAGTGCTAATCACATAAATCTGATGACTGTGGTGCACCACTGGAATCTTTGCACCAGGAGCTGACTTGGTGCACAACAGTCTGAATACACCTAGACCAAAGTCCCCAGAATGCAGATGATGTGGATGTTGGGCTCCCAACACTATTTTTTTTCCCAACACTATTTTTATTTTATCCCAATATCTCCTGCTGGGATGGACTACTTGCCAGTGTGGACATCACCAGGATGCACTTCCCTGTTGTGCTAATACAGATCCCTCTGTCATTTCCCTGAAAGCAGACAAAGATGAAGTGCTTCCTCAGAGTTTCTGCATGAAGTACTGAAGACTGGATCTGTTATCCCTCACAAACTGAAGAAATATAATTTTTTATTCAGACATTCTGCTCCCTACAACCACACTTGCCCTGGCTTTCAATGACTCCAATGAGCAATGTTATCTTGTGCTAAAGGCAATTGATGACAACCAATAGTGGTTCATAGTACAAAAATGAACTAATTCTCCCCTATATGAAGCAGACAGAGAATGCCAGACAGGAGTAAATCTTTCTTACCCCAAAGCAAGGTACAGTGTTACTTTGAACTCCTTAAAAGCTTGGGGAGAGATATCATACTTAGAAACAGCTAACAAATTAGAATTTAGATAACAATAAATTAACTACATTTATTATTTGCTGATACAACATCCACACAATAGTGGCAATTGCACTAATAATTTCTTTCTTTGATAGTATCAAGGTGGTGACTCTATGGACAAGAGTTAATAAAAGATATCACAAGCAAACATACTCAGAGCTCTTCCACTGATGACAAATGCTTGTTATATTTAAGTCTCCTTTTTGTAAAGAGAAGAAGAGACCATCAAGGACATTCAGTCTGTCTCTAAACATGTGAAAATAAGCCAGCCTTGTTATTGATAGGACTGCAAACTCTCATTCAAAAGCCTTCAGTAGTCAAGGCAAGAGCAAAGGAACAAGCAGTCAGACTGGATCAGATTCACTGATTATCAGATTACTGCTCCCAGCACAATCAAAAGTGAGATAGGAGAGTTTAAAACTTGAAAGAAGGAATGGATCTCCAATAGAAATAATTCCTGGGGACCACCATAGTCTCCTACAGGTCTCTGTCATCCCGAATTTGTAGAAATCTATAATAGAAATACTAAAATCAGCCAGAATGGAGATAATTTAATGTAGGAACACTAGATAAAAGAAAGTGTGGAAGGGATGTGTGTCTTTGGCACCTAGACTAACAGGTCATTAAAATTGTGCCAGATCTACATGCAACTTGTCAGTTTTGAAAAGCAAGGGAGAGCAAAAAAAAAAGGGGAGCAGAATACAACTGGAGCCTCAAAGCAGTCAGAAAAAGAGTTAAATGAGAAAATAAGTCTCATTTATGCCAGAGGTGGGATACAAAGGCAAAAGAGAGGAAAGAGAGTAATCGTTGAAAACCCCTAGAAGTGGGTACGTGAAAAACCAGAACATTACCACAGCTCTGAAATACCAAGAGATGTAAAGAGGAAGGTACACCAGGTTCTACCTGTTGTCTTGTATGTTACAGAATCAGTAATCTGGAAACAATGGCTGGGCTGTGTGGACAGGCTCAGGGCATGGGAATGTGTGGGTGTGAGAGCGTGGGGCAGACAGACGAATTCTACTGTAAAATGAAATTACCTTTCCTTCCTGTAAGAGCTCACCCTGAGCTCTGCTGCACTGTTGTTGCAAGGCTGCAGTAGTGTACCACCTTAACTAGCAGAAAAGGAAACAAACAGACCCAAATTTGGCACAGGGATTTAAAGGGAAGTTTTTCAGTTTCCTGCATCTCACAGAAAGTAGCAACTAAAGGATGGAAGCACCAGCTGTGGTGAAAGCCAAAGCCAAAGCCAAATCAGGCATTTCTTCACTCCTAGCAGCAACATGCTGCAAAATTAAAAGGCTGATTAATGAAGATGACATTACAGTAGGCAGCCCTTGCAACTCCTACATAATTCAATGGCTGTGTTGGGGTACAGGTGTTGATAGCTTAAACCCACACTGACATGGAGAGTGCTGAGGGGATAGTGGAAAAAGGCATTTATAAATGATGGAAACAAACCATTTCAACAGAGCAGCCCTCCACTGGAGGAGAAAATGCAGACCCACAGCCAGCCAGTGATACACTGGTGCTAAGGGGATGGGAGCCAGAAGAGACTCAGCTCAGTATCTGAGGAGGCTTTAGACCATCAGCATGGGTTCAGGCAGCCAGAGCCTCCAGGGCAGGGGTGAGCACTCTGTGCTCAGGGACCGGCAGATGTTGGCACTCAGATTTTGAAGCCCCTGCACAATTGGCCTCTGTCAGGGACGAAAAGGCTATGGATCAGAGGTGTTTCTGGCTCCCACTGCTCTGCTCAGCTCCAGAATGTCTTGTTTTTAATGCAGTTTTCCCTGTGTATTCATTGTTTTTACATTTAACCTTAATAGAGATTTGTTTTGACTATTGGGAGATGAGGAGTAAGCTCAAGCAGATGCATAGGGATTAACTGAAGCTTCAATATTCTTGGTTATATATAGGTATGTTTAAAAAAGGGGAAAAAAGAATGAAATTGAAAAAAATGCAATATAGCGAATGTTTTAGTCTTAGGCCATATGTCCTTAGCAACTCTCTTTTGCACAAGTTATTGGAAGCAGTCTGGACAAAAGAGTTTTAAACTACTGAACCTGATAGCGAAACAAATGAGACCTAGAAATGGAATAAGTACATACATTTTTAATATTTGTCTGTAATCTTTTTGTTCTTGTAATTCACCAGTAAGTAATTATCTTTTTTGTTTTTAAAAAGGTATTTAAATTTTCAACAAAGACCACCTGAAATATGGTTCTGAGGTGTTTCATTGGTCTTAGAAACCATTAGATGGTTAATATGAACTATGTGGTTGGAAAGCATCTAATAATGATTCAAAAGCATAAACAAAGCAAGAGAGTTTGGTTTTGGTGTTTTGTGTGTGTGTCTGTTTATTTATTTAGGCCTCTTCTTACAAAACCCAAGTTTTCAGTACCCTCTTTTTCTACAGGTTTCCCGTTATTTGAGCCAATGTTATTCACTTTGTAGCATTTCCCTGTGTGAATGTGTTTTTGCAAAACTTCCAGGGTTCCACACCTTTCCAACTGCTCATCTGGGGGAAATAAAAGCCCTAGCTATTTGAACAATAGCAAAAGCCACAGACTTAAATTTATGTGAGAGAGGTGTGACAAATAAACAAGCGAAACTCCTCTTTTGAGTGCCCAGGAAAAGGTGTAATGAAATTCCACAGAAATAAATTGAATTACTCCACATACAGACTCCTTCAGGAGGCCACAGCCTGATCTCCAAATGGTTAGACTAACCCCTGGTTATTCTGGGAACATGCCACCCTGGTATAAAGTCATAATAACAGAGAGTTCAGGAAATCTGTAGCCATTTTTATAGCAAGGACTTTTCCTCCCAACACGTGGCTGGTTGATAACACCCAGTGGCAGCAGCAGGGCCGGGGCGTGAGGACCGCACACACATCTCCCACTCCACACTAAACCAGGACATTGTCCTCAATCCTCAGTCCCTGGCTGTTCCCTGAGCACGGCAGAGCTGTGTTTCAGCTCACAGCCCTTGGTTACTCCTGGCTGCCACCTGTCACCTGCACTCAGCATGCCCAGCAGGCAGATTGAGTCAAGCACACTGACATAGCATGCCCACCTCTCAGCTATGTAAAATATAAACTATCAAAGTCTCCCATGGGGAAAGCCCAAGGAGCCCCGTGCCACATAGTGGAACCAGGAAGAGGAAATTATTACATAAAATGTTAGGCTGGTTATTTTGCCCGAACTGGGTGAAGCATAAAGAGTAAATTGAGGATGTAGCTGATGAAAAGCGAAGTTGATTTTAAACTAAATGTATAAATTAATCACATTTTAAAGCATAATGTTGAAGGTATTGGGTAATGAGATGTAGAACTGCATTTGCATCACTTAAGTTTACTTATCTATAAGTTAGGTGGCCAGTGGTGTGGCTTTCCTCTCCCATACTGCATAAAGAGGCTACTGCCTCAAGGGGGAATTTGCTCTGTTTCATTTGTATCTCCTGGCTCAGCCCATGCTGCATGCCCCAGAAGGACAGCTCTTTTTCACCTTCTGAAGGGCTTTCTTTTTCAAGTCCAGGAGAATCCCAAGCAGACCTCTGAGAATCTTTTAACTCTAAAACAAGATGAGTCTTACCCTCCTATACACTACTATGGACTCAATAGTTATTGCCTGTCATCTTCATAATCTTTTACAAGTGTATAACTGTCTATAAGACAGTTTTATTCTGGCTAGGATAAGCTTAACTGTGGCCCATGCACTACTGACAATAACATTCCACAGTTTGGAAACAAACCCTTTCATTTCTTATAATAGGTGTAAAAATACCCATTGCCTTCTACTGGACTGAATGAGACTACTCATGCACGTATCAGTCTCTATATTTCTAACTGCTTCTGCATTATTCATACACAGCTTGCTATCTGTACATGGACATATTAAAAAAATCATTGCATTTGCATACCTTTGCATTTAAGTGTCTCAGAATGTGAAAAATATAAAGACAGCTTGCACAGTATGGACTAGTAGTTTATAGTTTGAAGATATCAAAAAAGCAGGGTAATTTTTCTTGTGTTTTTAAATAACAGCTGTTTCACTGTCTGTGTGGCTTTATCTACCAACAAGATTGTACTGTCAGATATCACTGAAAGGATAGCAGCTTCACTTATCCTGTCTTTTGCTACAGCTATGGTTTACGGTAAGGAAAATATTAAGGTGTGTGGCTCATTTAATCAGCAATTTTGCAAGTGTTTTACTTATGTCAACAAAGAACAAATTGTTTTTAGCGTCTGGTATCTAGAATGCTGTATGCAGCATAAATTATTCAAATCAAAGCAACATAAATCTTTGTACAGCAAAGGCGAAGCCTCAGAATTCATTGGTGTGTGTTACAGCTTAGGATAGGACAATGACCTCTAATCAAAACTCCTCAGTACAGTCCCTACACCTAAGATGCCAACTTGCCACTGAGGACCTGATTATCTATAAATTTATGGGAAGCTGCAATAACTGGTGTTTGCCTCCTGATAATGTTTTCTGACACACATCAGGAGATTCAGCTGATCTGTGTTAGAGATTATTGTACAGAATCTGCAGTTTATTCGGGCAATGAGTAGACAGAAGGTCCATTTGAGACCTTTAGCTATAGACAAGCACATAAGGAAAGCTGTTTCCATAGAAACATGCCCCACAGCTGTAGTTAGTATAGGAAAAACAGTTTTATGATTATTTCAATGAAGTTCTACCTTTTGTTTTCAGTGGAAGATGTATACAATGGGCTGTTTCATAGTGTGATCTCACTGTAGCTAAGGTCTTACATGAGAAATTCACCCTGAAGAGAGAGACACTACCTTTCCTTTATGTGCTCCTAAGAGTTTTATTAGATTATGTGGACAGTGTCCACAGAAGAATGATTTTTATATAAAATAGTATTGCTTTTCAGAATTTATTCTCAGTACAATAAATGCTTACTTTTACATGAACTCCAAAAAAATTGCAAATAAAATTCTCAGATAAAAACAAAAGGACCAAATAAGCATCCAACAAATCCAGGGGAGAGATGTCCAGTAATTCCAGGGAGGAATGAGTCAGGCTGAAAAGAGAGCTATAGGAAAACAGAAGATGGGCATGAGTAATTTGCTAACAGGTTTGGCAACGTCTTCTTTCCATTTGGGTAATTTCTGATTTAGATGGAAAATTTCCAAACAGTCCCCTGGAAATGACAAGGTTGGTGCATCTCCAAACTAGTTAATCCAAGCCACTTTTAAGAGAGCTCTTGGTTCTGCTTCTTTGCTTGTTTGCAAAAGCACAAGGCAGAATCCATCTTGTGGTGGTAAGCAGACAGATCTGCACACCTAGCTGAGATTTTTCTCCTTTTCATTTCAAAAGTGTCAACTAGGCTGCAAATTTCCGCTTCCTGCCTGGCAGAATCATAGACTTTATTAGCTGTTTCTGTGTACATATGAAAAGTGCAGAGTAATGTGACTCTTGGATATTTTCTTAATGAGTTTGAAATTAGCAGAATTGCACCAAGTCACACAACAGGCTGGGAAGTGCATGAGTAGGAGCTGGATTTTGTGCAAAAGTGAACGAGCCCAGTAAACAAGAATTCAGCACTGAATGTGTTGAAATCTGTTGCCATGTCAGCTGTGGCACAGGTTTGGTGTGCTTATTGTAATGAGTGGTTATTTTGTTCATTCCGTCAGTTCCAAAGAGGATTGAAATCACATCCTCCTGGGCAAATTTTGTTTGTGGATTTCATATCCAAGCAAAATCAGGGCAAGTTGAACAGATCTGTCTTAATGTCTTTGAAAGGTATATTTTCCAGAAACCACATTCTGTACTGTGAAGGAAGACAGAGCCAGATGAAAGATATTTAGATGATAGGATGTAATAACTTACAGAGCAGGAGGAGAGGTTCTAAGGTTAGATATTATCCCAGATTCTGCGTAAAGGAGCTGTGTTTCAGGGTCTCCATCTGCCCACCAGTGCTCTCCTATGATCCTAAGTGTTAAAGTTAGAGGCTTAAGTTAGAGCTTAAAAGTAGATGTTGTCCATACACCTAAATGACTCAGTCCTTGTTTAGAAGGGATGTCTGACAACCCACCAGCTCAATAAAAATCATGTTTATAAATCCCAGGTAACTGATGCAAGAGCTGCTTTTGTGGAACCCATACCATTTCTGCCATTTTAGGCAAGTAACTTCAAAATCAATGTTGATTAATGGTAAGAAGAGGCAAGAGGCAGCTTTATATTTGCTGATTGCACAAGATCTCACCATGGCACTACAGAAAAAGGAAAAAAGAAATAATTGTGTAACATTTTGTGCACTCTTTTAGCAATAACATAGTCAGATCATACCAGTATAAATCGGTTTGGCTACAGAAGATTTGAAAAAGTACTTTAATAAAAAATAACTTAATAATCCACAATTCACATATACCAGACAAAAAAAAAAAAAATCTACTCCCACATGCCTCCAAAGCACTTCCAAAGAAAAAATTCTTTCCAAAACAGAAATAACTAGCTTAGTCATTTTCTTTTTAAGTTTGCAATATGAACCATCTTGGCTTCCCAACAACTGCAGCAAGGCTTCAAGAAGATTTTCCTCATACTATTTAATTTGTTAATAGGATTTTCATGCACCCTTCCAAAGAAGTATCAAAATGTATCATTGTTCATGATGTCCAGACAAGGGGAAGAATATTTGTGTCATACAAAATCTATCCATGTTTTCTCCACTGAGAAATAATTACACATTCAAAACTTAGAGAGGTGGAAGAGTCAGCTCAGATTCCACCTAAGTCTGTAGGATTAATCTCCATGTCAGTTCTAATGGTACAAAAGATCTGAGTGTAATTTCCTCTTCTGCCTTGTGGTATACCAGATTGCAGAAGATTGCATGTATTATTTTAAGGTTCTCCAGAGAAAATTTCTCTGGGCTTCCCTACAAGGACTTTCAACCACAGTACAGCTTTTAAGAGGAAAAGCACTGCAAGAAACAGTGAACTTAAAACCAAGAACTTAAGGAGCATAGGAAGCAAGTTTCAGAGCAGGCAGAGGTGATAAAATAGAGAGCAAATTCATGACAGTATCTGAAAATGACAGAGAAAATTTTGGGCTGATTAAAGGAAAAAGCAAAATTACCACTGACTACTCCAGGAGCAAAAATTGTGCTGCAAGGGAGAACTGTCAATAAAATCAGGAGTTAGAGAAACATCAGCAGACTGACTTGCCACATTTTCATATGAACTTGAGTGCCACAAGCTGATACTGGTAGATGCACAGAAGAAGGCAGCTGCAGAGAAAAGGGTCAATGTAAACGGCTATTGCTGGTGGCAGAATCACCAAACACAAACATTTTGATAAATGTGAAAACAGAAATAGTTTTAACTTGGAGATTATGAGCGAAGGCAAGGCATAATCTTCAGTCCTCAGGGTAAGCTGACAGGACTGCAGGAGCTGCAGGGTAAGGATTCAGAGACCCACCCTGCCCAGGAGCCTCAGCCATTGGTCTGGGCATGGCTGAACGTTTTGTTCAACAGAGGAGCCAGACACACAGCTCCAGCCTCTCCAGCCTAAATAACTGCTCTGTCACAGCAGAAATATCTTTGGCTGCTTGTTTTGGGGGAGGATCATGGGGGGGTGTTTTGCCTTCTTTGTTTTCAGGAAAAACATAAAGTGTTTTTTCCCTCCCCCTCATATTTTACAAAAGAAATAGAAAAGAAGAATGAGTTCTGTAAATTGAATCCCAAAAAATGAATATTTGTTAAGATTCTGAAATCAGTTGAAGCATTTGGGCAAAGCTAACACAGATGGAGGCTTCTTAGCCACAGCAAAAGGGGACTTCACCCCCATCAGGCACATGTGACAGTCCCCCACCATGGGGAGAGATTGGAAATGGCCAACAAGTTCTATGGTTCTTTCACTAAGCCTTCCCCTTGCTTTCTATTTTGACTGTGTTGCAGGGGTCCATTTTAGCACGCTGGTTTTACTGTTTTGTTTTGGTTCTTTATTTGGACTGCTCTCCAGGGCCTGACTGCTGAAGAGAGAGAGACTTAAGAAAGGCAAATCCATTTTGCATCAATAACAAAACATCCCATTTCCAAAAGAAGAAAAATAACTGCCTTTTAAAAACAGGGCTGTACTTGTTTATCTGTTGGTTCATACAGAACAGTTATCAAGCCAAAGGAGTCCTGGTGATTGTGTTCTGCCAGCACAGAGAGAACAAAGGATTATTAAAAATAATATAAACTGATGACATATGTTACCAGTATTAAAATTGATGCACATTCCTGTGTAGCTTAGGGGGAGCCAGGAGCTGGATTTTATCTTTAACAAAGTCAGAAAATAAAAGCAAACCATTTCAGTCTTATAAGAGGGAGGTATTTCTTTCTGTCTGCTTGGAGAGGAGAGGCTGGGGGAAGCAAGGTTTGGTTTAGATAAAACTCAGACAATCCACTCAGATCCAGTTTGACACAGGTACTTCTGTGAATATTTTCCCCACTAAAAGGTTATGAACTAAAGCCAGGAGCAACCAGGCATCTGTCAAAAAGTAGCAAGATCAGACCTACCATTTTCAGGCACAAAACCACATTTCATAAAACATTCTAATATCGAGTATTGAAATCTTTCAATAGTGGTGACATTTAGATGTTGCAGCCAGAAATTAGTATCTTTTTGTCCCAGTCATAAGAAAAAGATTGCACAAAAAGCCACCCCTGCTTCAGAAAGCTCTCCCACCTAGCCTTTGACTCCTGTACCATCACAAGCAGTTCGAAATTGTTCGCTGAGCTCTTTCCTCATGTTGCCCCTTAAATCACCCTCACCCTCACCTTTTCCTTGGTCTGGGAATCTTCAAATGAGCCCAGGTTTGCAGTTTTGCTTTTCTCCTGACCTGATGGTTCCCACAAAGCAAAGGAACTTGTTTGTAATGCTCACACATTATGCTGGGATGGTGCCCTGTCAACACATGCCGCGTTATGGACTGGAAAATCCAAATACAGTCTGCAAAGCCATTGGAGGCTTTCCACAGAGTACTTGCTAGGGCCTCTCCTAATTGAATTTGCCAAAATTCACATGAACTCAGATTTAATCCAATCAGTTCTACATCACATGTCTTTCAACATTGACAAAATATTTTTTTCTAATTGTGAGTCTCTTATGGAACCAAATTAATCAGAAAGGGATTTAAATGAAAACCAGTCCAGATTGTTCTACACTTTAACCTTACATCTGTGCTTAATTAGGATGCTCAATTTCCCTAAACTCAAGTCATAAAATGAAAGTAATCTGTGGCCTGTTTGTCAGTCATTATAGGGCAGCAGACCTGCAAATCAGGGCAGGCTCAAAAGCATAGGATCCTGTTCAATGTGGCCATTGAGGGAAACACAGGAGATGTTATTGTGCAGCAGGCTGGAAGGAAGTCAGGAGAAGAGTTTGCTGAGAAAGACATTTGTGAATTACCTGTGTGCTGAGAATGCAGCTGGATCTTAGAAGATGGGAGCAAATGAATGTGCAAAACATGTGTGATTGTGTAAGCTCCCCCATTCTGGCCACATGGGGCTCTTATGGAAGGCATGATACTGGATAGTGTCTTAAGCCATAAAAAAAGGCAGTAGCCTCTTCTTCACATCTAAACTCTTAATAGTGCCAGCACCTTTGGCTGGTATAACCAGAGTGTAATTGAGGGTGTAATTTTGAGATGTTCTCAGTGGCTGCACCACTGCCCGAGCCCTGCTCTCTAGTCCTGGTCCTGCACACCACATGGGCCTCCCGACTTTCCTGCCTCATGCAGTCCTGTGAGGGGCTGTCCCATAGAGCTGGGCAAGTAAAATTCCCTATAACCCTTGCCAAGGGATTTTCTAAGGACCAGGATTATTTCCCTGGCTCAGTCTTGCAGTTCACCCCCACATGCTGAAATGCCAGCTGAGACTGCAGCAGAAGGCTGGCATCCCCTGGAAAGGCTTTGTCACCAGTGGTCCTGCTGCACAGAGTAAAGTCCCTTGAACACCTTGGCTCCTTGCAGGCAGCAAAAGGAGCTGCAATTAACTCCCATCCTTAAAAGTCGGAGAAAGGCTTCTCATCTAGAATTGTTAAAGATGCACTATCCAGGGCTGTAGCAAATCACTGGAGGAACAATAAAACCTTACCTCACACACCATGGTCTGTCATCATTCATTTCAAACATGCACTTCAGAGTGTTGCTGTTATGTTGTTTTTTGACATCTTGAGATCTGCATGAGAAATCCCTGTGGATGTGCTGTAAATCCATATCTACAGCAGTAAGTTTTCATTGCATCAGTGTTATTAAATATATATATGCACTTATATATATATTATTTGGCGATGCTGAATGAACAATTGACCTTTAACTCCTCCTAGACTATTAGGTCGTACTATAGGTCAGTGAAAAAGTAATTTTCCCTAGATTTGTAATAAGGTCTGGGATTTGACCTCTGACCCCAATGTCACAAGGTATTCATTATCTCCACACAGATGATATACAGGCAAAGAAACATATATTTTTTATAGAACTGGGAGAATTATATTTGATGGATATATTTTATTAGATGGATTTTATTACCTGGATAAACTCAATTAGCAGACCTCATTAATTTTGAAAATGTAACTTATTTACATTGAGTTATTCTTCTTGTGGCCATTAGCATTCAAAACGTATAAACTGGAGCTCAGAGCACAGCTGAGTTTTTTTGGTTCAGTGGCCAAATGAAAAAAAAACATGAGGGAAGAAAAAAATCTCCTAACAAGAACAGAAAGATTATTTGTGTAAATGCAGAATGCTTAATTTAACATAGTATTAAACCTTTTTTCCCTGGTTTTTACATTAATATTTTCTCTTTCATTTTTAAAAAAATATTAACTAATATTCAAAACATCATCTTCTAATGACAAGCTGAAATGTTTTGCTTCCAAAGCAAGAGAAACTAGCACTTTTGGGGTTTGGAGGTTGTTTGCTTTATCTTTATTTGGTAAATAGTTTCAATCTCCTGCCTGTGGACTCAGGAAACAATTTCACCAGTCCATGAGAAACTTCCGCCCACACTGAATGCCCCTATTTGCAGAAAAATAGTAGTGACATGTAGTAAGTAGAATGTAAAAGGCTAAAGACATAATTGAAAGATATCTGCATAAAATATACCCATACCAAAACAGACTGGTTGCAGGAGTTTTTGAGAGGTAAAGCCTGAATCTGTAGGCCCCTTGGCTGTGCAGTTTTGTCCCTCAGCTGATTCCCAGGTACAATTTTGTCACAGCCACAAAAATCCACCCTCTCTATGGCAGATGCCTCTGCCTCTCTCCTTACCGTGAAAGGGGAGGGAGAGACCCTCAGCAGATGATGACGTTCATTTTCCAATCTTAGGCTTCTTAATTGGGTGTCTGGATTGAGCCATGATCGGAGAGATAAAACTCCGCCTGAGACCAGGCCACTACACATGGCAGTGCAAGGGTTGGAGGGGCTGGAGAGGGTGACCCCCATGCTGGGATCCCTGCTGCTGCCCCCTGTGCAGGGGGATCCAGGCAATGTGTCCAGGCCAGGTGCTGTCTCACATGCCTGTGGTTGGAGTCAGCTGAGGTGAATCCCACCCACGTGCACCCCGGACAGTCAGCAGTGATGGCGTTGGCACAGGGGTCAGTATCCAGGACGAAGCTCCCCCGAGCTCACCTCTGCCAGTTCCTGTACAGTGATGGCGTTGGCACAGGGGTCAATAGCCAGGATGAAGCTCCCCCGAGCTCACCTCTGCCAGTTCCTGTACAGTGATGGCATTGGCACAGGGGTCAATAGCCAGGATGAAACTCCCCTGAGCTCACCTTTGCCAGTTCCTGTACAGTGATGGCATTGGCACAGGGGTCAGTATCCAGGATGAAGCTCCCCTGAGCTCACCTCTGCCTGCTCCTGTACCCCAGAGCTGCTGTGAGCAGCAAGGTGGGAAAAGCAGCACAGGGAAAGCTCCCAGGTGTGTACAAGGTCTGACTGTGTCTCTATTAGGAAAAAAAGGGACATAGGACAATGATATTCCTGTATTCTGCTGCAGAGCACCTCTCTGAGAGCTTCTCTAGACAGCTGTAGTTGAGAACAGGCATTAGTGGCCACTGGCTTGGCTGAGAACAGAGAGTGGGATGACAACACAGCAGGAATGACCAAACTTCTGATGCTGAGGATCCAGCCCCTAGAGCAAGGTCCACTACTCTATTGTCAGCATCATAAAGCAGCTTTTATTTTGAGACTGAACTACTTGTGTGTCCATCCCCTGAATTTCTGCTAAAAGACTAAACCTGCTTGGGGATAAAAATCCATTACAAGTGAGAAGCAATTTACAGTAGAGAATTGACCTATAAAACCATTGCATTTCCATTGCACTAATCCAAAACATATTTCAGGTCTGCAGTCTGCAAAAAGTCTTGTTAAAATGACCAGGCTGTTAAAATTATGGTTTTAGTGCAGCAAGCCTGTATATTTAACTGAATTTTCCTGTTTTGGGCTGTAGTCTTAGGAAATTTTCTAATACAGTGACCTCACTCCTCAAAAACAGTGGGAGGTTTAAAAGTAAGGAACACCCCTGGGACTTCAGAGTAAGTAGCTTACAAGTCTCCCTGCCTTTCAGATTTCCCTCCCTCCTGCTCATTTCTGCATCATCTCTTATACTGTCCTTTACACCTGGAACATTTTGGCCTCTTTTTATCTGCCAAATATTTTCCCTTCTCCATTTCAAATTCCTCCCTAACTCACTAACTCACTTCCTTCTGACTTCTTGGATCTGGGGCCCCATTTTCCCACACTGAAGCTCACTCTCTCAGAGGGAGAAAGACAGACAGCCCGTGCATGTGGTCTGCAGTCACCTCTGAAAGTTCAGGATATGTGCACACATGCACAGTGACTTGGAAAGATGACTCCCAGCAAACAGGACAGGAGTGTTTCATGTTCTCCTGGGAAAAAAAAGAGTTTAATAACCTGGGAGGAGTCCAGAGCACTTGAACTAGGATCCTCCTGTACTCGTGTAGAAGTCAGAGCTTCAGAGAAAGGAAGAGCAGCATCCAACTTTTTACAAAAGTCACTGTCAGTTCCTAAGAGTTCCAGGCCCTGTTCCAGAGTCCACTGAGATCTGTGAGAGGAATTCAGTGGGCTTTTGGACCCTATGGCATCTCAGCACAGAATCACAGAATCACCCAGAAACAATAAATTCGTGTCATGCAAGAGTTCTCCCCTGATAAACTATTTCAGTGGAAAACATCTCCATGAGCTGGAGACATTCTCAGTGACCCCTGCGTGTTTGTGCCTTTTTTATTCAACCAGTATAGAAATGCAACTTCAGTTTAAATCCACTCCTCTTATTAAGTATGTTGACAGAATGAGAATTGGAGTAAAAACAAAGCTAACAAATCTTTATTTTTTTCCTCTTACTATCCTCTTGCTTCAAGATGTTGCAGTTATCAGTGCTTCAGACATTATAGAAGGTGGTAAACATGAAATATTTTGTATAAAACAAATCATGAGTGTGACAGAATACTTCATAGCAATCTATTTTATTAGCATACAGATTATAGCACAAGAGTAAGACTCAGTAGAGGCAAAGTCACCTGTGTCAGCCTTGTCTGTGTCCACTGTCACTAATTCACCCTTTTACCACTTAAGTGGTAGTGGTTAATTCACACTAACCACTCAGCCAAGGGCAAAGATTTTTCTTGTTCAACATTTTGCTCCCACTGTGTCTGGAGAGATCTTCTCTATTTTTCCTTGGAAGCATTATCTCCGGACAAGGCTGGGTTTTCCTGCCTCCACCTCCACTTAGTTCTACATTCCTCTGCTCCAGTGTATCTCAGCTTCCACTGCCTGTATGGTGCCTTTTTGCATTGGAGGTCCACCACAAGAGCCCTGATTACTCAAAGGAGTCTTCTGATGTCTTAGCAAGTACCAGAATAAACTGCTCATTTGCTTGGAGAATGCTTGAGAGCATGTGTCCTTGAAAGCATGTCGGCTTTTCTGAACTCCTCTGCCTTTCAGAGCTGTGTCCACTGGGATCCCAGCTACTAGTTTTCTAAAGAAGCTGAAATCTGCTCTCCTAAGGTCCAGCATCCACTCTCTGTTACTCTCCTTCCTCACCCCACCATGGTTCACACAACCCTAACCTCCCCTCCCTTGTTGTTGAATAGCAGAGGTAGTTATCCCCAGCTTGTGCTTATTTCAAGAAGTTATCCCTGATGCCCTCCAGAAACCTCCTGTACTGCAGGTGTTCCACAATTCCCTTCCAGTAGATGTCAGAAAGGTTAAACTTCTCTGTGAGAAGCAGGGTTCTTCAGGCCTCTCCCCCAAACCACAGGCTCTTCACTATCCATCATGCATCCCACTGAGGAGAACCTTGTACCCAGGCTAATCCTTCACAGTGACAGCAAGCCCCTTACATCCTCATCTTCCTGCCAGTCTCTCCTGGAGAGCCAATACCAGCCCATGGCAGCCACCCCTGGTGTGCAGCCTGACCCTCCACTTCTCAGTTATTCCAACAACATTGCAGTTAAGTGGGAAAAAAAAAAGTCTTCTAGTTTTCAATTTTGTTGCATGGCCTTTGGTTAATTTTTAGGTCTGTACCTGCAGACAGGGGCTTAGGAAACAGAAGTTCCTGTGTGCTTTGGCTACGACAGGAGGTCCCAGCCCTAACCCCAGCTCTTGTGGCCAACAAGTGCCTTGAAGAAAGCACAGACCACCAGGCAGTGGCAGCAGCAGGGTTAGTTCATGGACAGTGGCACTCTGCAGGGGTCTGTACCTGTTCCCCTTGCATCTTCCCCACAGTTCCTTCATGGCTTTGCTCCTCTCAAGGGGGATACAGTTGGCACCAGGATGTGTAAAGCTGGAGAGGTCCAGGAATGTTCAGAGGCAGTTGGAGAGCTCATTTGCTGTATGATGAGAATCTGGGACTGAATAATTCCAAGCTGACCAGGCTGCTGGAGTCAGGAGAAGCACAGGCTGTACTATCAAACCACTGTTTCCTCCACACTCCAAAGCATGCAGTTTTCCTTTCTATCAAAGAGCTCTGAATGTCTCATCCTCTCAAATGGCTAACAAATGTGTTTGATTATGTAGCAAAGCAGATTTTCAGATGTTCACAAAGCCTTGTTAATCAGGAGAGCAGAGCTCTATCTACAGAGATACACCATGTACAAGAAGAAATTTCAGCACTTCATTAGAAAAATAAATTATTGTCTTCTCTGAGCTTGTGGCATGGGCAGAACATATCCTCATATGGTATAAACACTTGATGAGATGAGCTTCATAGCTTTACCATGATTTCACCCCATGAGAGTAAAATGGCCATTCCAAACTGACACAAATCAAAATTTTATGCTACCCTAGGGCATGTTCTGCCTCCCCTTCTTCTTGTGATGATCTCCATCAACCATCAGATCATATAATTTAACATAACACAAAATATGGACCTCTTGACACAGATCACCTCCTGTACCCAAGGAGGGACAGTTCTAATTTATACCAGATTGCTTCAGACTACAAGAAACACCATGTCAGCAGAGAGCTAGCCAAGCACAGGTGTGCCTCACACTGTCCAAAAATGCCTTTTCCTATGCTCCTTTTTTCCACCCAAAAGGCAGAAGATGTGGGAGGCAGCTGGCAGCACCTCTGCACCAGCTGAGAATGATGCCAAAGCCCAGTTAACACACTCAAGGGTCACATCCAGGATGTTCTGTACAGAAGTGAAAGGAAAAAGAATCTGCTATTTTACTTTAAGAAAGAGTCACACATCAGCAGGAAGAAAAAAAGAAGAAAACTTCAGAATTAATGCATGACAATGTTTAATATATTGCCAGAATGTCAATGAAAATTAAGCAAATTCCAAGGAATCTGGAGAAAATGATCCCTTTGAGTCAAACATTAATGAAAGTCTGCAGTGATATAGGAATGATCTCATGCTCATGGTTATTTCCCATTTGCAATTTTTTTCTTGGTACAGTTTTGTGGGGATTTTTTTAAACTCCCAGATGTTGTAAAGTTAATTACACAATCGCTTGTGTATTACAAAAAAAAACATTAATAATACTGGATACATGAGTCATTACAGTGCAGCACAGAATGAAGGAAAATGATTGTCAGAAAAAGGCAATTTCTACATAGTTTCACTGCTGAAATTCTTCAGTATTCTTCAGGCAGATCCTGCTTTTTTGCAAGGAAGAAATTTTCAGATCAGTTTGAGAATTGCTGGGAGCCCCCTCTGTGCACAACCTGGAAGAGCAGCAGAACCCCATCTGGAAAGTAACGCTTGCCAGTGAAGGGCAGTATAAATGCAGACACATCTAGAGGATAGTCTTTTGCAGATCAGTACATCAAAAACCCTCTGCTCACTGTGCAAGGCAAGGTGTTGGAAGTTGTGTCTTTTCAGAGCCAATTGTTTTGGGAAGCACATTCACTTGAGTACCACTGGGATTCATGAAATGCATAACTGTCCCACCAGTATGCTGCTGAGGATGTATCAAGTGACTCAGCACTTCAAATTTCCAGGATTTGAGTATATAAAAATGTGTGCACAGGTTCACAGTAATGTTTGGAAAGTGTAAATGTTCCTCCCCTTTTTAGAAAAGTGATGCATTAAAAGTTACTTTAAAAATACATACAGCTGGCTTCGAAACAGAATTTGGGTTCCTCGGTCTCCTTTCTTCTTAAAAAATATTCATGTTTCAAGAGTATACCTGTGAATAAAGACCAAAGAGATCAGCCACCAACTTATTCACTTTAAATTAAACATTCTTCTTGCTGAAAGACAACCAACCATCCGGGTTGGGGCTGTGCTGTACATTGGGTTTTGGGCCACAGCTTATGACTGAGCCTCTTCCATAAGGACCCCAACCAGGCAAGTCACTAAATACCTGTCACAGTAGACAGAGAATGATTCTCATGGTGGAATGTGGTGTCACCTGCCATTGATGGAGAGGTGTTTGTGTGTAAATAGCAAAAGAGAGAAGAGATTCCATGTAAGTCAAATTCCAAATGTAGATAATAGGGATCCGATGGTAGCATCTGGCCTTTGGTGATAGCATGAAAATTAGGAGATAGTTTGTCTAATAAGTACTGGTGAAAGCAAAGAGATTTCTAGGAAATAATAATTCATAGATTCAGAGAACTGGGGGCAGAGTTGTCATTTCATTTCTTAACAACCATTTTCTCAGCCTTTTCCTGTCTTTCTTCTGAAGGCTAATGGGTCATATTTTGGCACAGAGGATGACAGTTCACTACCTCTGACTGTTTGTAGTTAACTCTTTGACTCTGTCTTAGGGTCTTGGGGGATTACTTTGTAAAACAGTTTTTAAAAAATATTTTCTACTACATTTGTCAGGTGATGAGACATTTTATTAACTTTCTTGCTATGAATTTTTATCAGGCCAATGAGGAATATTCATTCCTAAGGGGTTTAAAGTAATAAAATTGTAAAATGAAAAGCTGTAACAAGTGCTTCATCTCTTGATCACTATGGTTTTAAAACTGAATCTCATCTTGTAACTAATCTCAACTATTTCTGCTTTTGAAAATACTTAGGTTTGCTTTGTTGCACTGTGTATTTTAAAGTCTTGACATCTGAAATCCTGTGAATATGTAGGAAACAAAGTCTCATCTCAAAACCAAAGTGAAATTCTCCAAGTGTTTTGTAAAGAAACATATAGACCCAGGAGAGATGTAGATTCCTAAACTAACCAGTCTTAGAGCCAAGAGGAGTTGTTGTGATTGTCTCACTACTTTCATATAATTGAGCCTCTAGGACTTTCCTATATTAATTTGTGATTCAAGATTAAAAGCTGTACTTGCAGCAGAGTGTCTCTTTAAAAGAAATGTTTCATTTTGATTTTAAAATCTCCATTAATGAAGAATCCAGCACAATTCCTTGTAAATCATTCCAAATGATTAATTATCCCTGCTGTTAAGAATATGCACCTTCTTTTTTTTGGCCTGAATTTGCCTCACATCAGTTTCCAGCTGCTGGTCTTATTAGTCACTGTACCTTTGTCTGCCAGACTGAAAAGCCCTGTATTACCTACATCTTTTCCTTGTGAAAGTATTACAAGCTATGATCAAGCCACTGCTAACCTTCTTTCTTGGAAGCTGCTTTCTCTATTAGCTATCCTTTAATTATTCTCAGAGCTCTTCTCTGAACTCACACCATTTTTTTTACAACCGTCTTGAATTTTGAGCACTGGATCTGGACACAGGACCCCACCAAGCACAGCCCCAGTAGCAAGAACAGCAGCAATAGCCCACTCCCTTTTTTTTTTTTTTTTTTGGTACCATCAGGAACAGAACAGAACTTCTGGCCTGGAACAGAACAGAATTTCTGGCCTTAGTGCCATGCTGGGAGGCCATGCTCAGGTGACTTTGATCCTGGCCACAAATACAAACACCACTTCCAAAATTTTCTACTTCAAGCAGAGCTCTCCTGGAAGTGCAAACTGCATGTTCTGTTCCCAGATTGGTCATCCCACATTCTGTCATCCCAAAACACTTCTGCTTTGAACAGGTTCAGGATTTTCTGTCTCTATCAGTGGCTCTTTCTCCAAATCATTGTCTCAGCTGTTAGGAACTCCATCCTTGATTCTCAAATTATTGGTAAAAATGAGAAGCAGCAAGAAAGAGAAAAAAACCCCAAAACAACAGAGAATGTACCTTCTTGATGGAAACCCCCTGTTTACAATCAGATTTGGACACACCAATGAATTACTCTCAATCTATTTATTGTATGACATTGAATTTATAACATTCCAATTTGTTATTCAAGATATGTAGTCCTATATGCAATAATGCTGGAATTTTATTACACTGCAAATGCTATTGCTTGTATAAACCAAAGCTGTAATCACATTAAAATTTATCCTGATCTAGTCTGACAAGATTCTTCTATAAATAATTATTAATGACATTTTCTTCCTTTAAATGATTATTAATCTGGTCCCATATATGGTCTTCCATTACTTTGTCAAGGAATGCTATCCAGCAGTTTAGATTACTTGAGATACCTCTTCTGCTTTTTCTAAATATGAGCGCATCTGCTTTTTTCTGAAATCTTTCTATTTCCCAGAATTTGCTGAAACTCAGCATTAATGATCCATCATGCTTCTTAGCTCACAGCCTGAAACTCTTGGACATGATAATATGAAAAGTACTATTTTGGTAACTGTAATTTAACACCATCTATAGACACTGTGAGAGAGGGACTTATTTTTTATTATTGCATGACTTAAGTATACTATCTGTTTTCTTCTCTCTTCCTCCAGTCAGGATATAGAAAGGTTTATTGAATATTTCAGTTTCTTAGTGACATTTCTGCCCATATCTAAGTCATTAGTGAAAGAACACTTTTATTGAGATTCCTTTTCCTCTTCAGATACTCAAAAACACTTTCCACTGCCTTACATTCTGCTGGCTATAGCTTTCCCTTTGAATCCTTTTTCTTTCCTCATCAATTTTCCTAATTTCATAATTATCCTTACTGCTATTCACTTTTCTTTTTTCCATATACTGTTTTTAATTGCTATGAATGCTTTCTCTTCCCTTATGTACTTGGCTGCTTTTAAACCTTCTTTTCTGACTTTATGCCTTCAGCACTAGGGTAATTTATAAAAAAATAATAAAATAATTCAGTCTTTCATATTTTACCTTTTCAGATCTTCTAAGATGACTCATATCTGTGTATGATAGTCTGTGTATGACTACACTTTTTTTTTTTTTTTTTTTGTGGAATGGGACACTCAGAAACTCTAAGTAAACTTATTGCTAATATGAACTTTATGTTGTTTGCAAAAATAGACATAGTAAATCCAAGCCTGAACAGCTGCTGACTTCTCAGCTCAGCTTCTGTCTGTTAAGATGAGGCCAGATCCCATTGGCCTCAACAAAGGATTGACAACAAATTGTCCTGTGTTGGTTTTCACCCTTTCTGAGCTGGAATATTGTCACCTATAATTTTGAAGAATTTCAAGGGTATTTTAGTACTTGGCAGCATGAGATTTCCAACATGTGTTGTTCAGACTGAAATCCTCCACAATTGCATGGCTTTTCTTTTCCTACACCTGATAGAAGGGTGTTTAGGCAGCCAGGCATCCTGCTCTCTAGTGTGATTTGGCAGTCAGCAACAGGCACCAGCAGCTCCCCGTCTTCTGCTTTATGTTTTGGAACAACAGCCCATAAGCATTTAAGAGTACTTGGCAGTGATTCAGAGGCAGCTGTTGCTATTTTCAATGTAGACTGCCTTTCTCTGTTCTTTTATGCAAATTCCATCAGTCCTTGAATAAAAGTTTCATGCCACTGATTTTAACATTCCAGTCATGTCAACTTTCCTTCCGGTGGCTTATAATACCAATTGTAGTGTGTGTGCACTAATCAGTGAGCAAGCCCCTTTCCTTTTGCTTATTACTGGGATCCTTGCAATCCTGGAAGCAATTAGAGACTTTTCTTCAGGTCTCTGGCACCTTGATTAATTTTGTTCTGGGTATCTTGATTTTTCTGCTTTCTCTTTCCTCTACCAGCTTGTCCTTTTGTTGATGTTTAGTTCAATACCTTTCAGACCAGCCTAAGCAGCCCATATCTCAAAAAAACTAGTTTCCATCCACTATGATTACTTCTGAGACTAGTTAACCAGCCTTTCCTCTCCACAAGAGAGACTAAAATTCCCTTAAACAAAAGCAGTCTGCCCAGTGCCATTTACCTCACCAGCAGCTCACTTCTGGACAGCATTTGGGTTCATCTTCATTCTGTCTGTGATCTCTGGAGTCATGCAGTCCTGGGTCACAAATGCTAGGCATGGCAGAAGCAAGTGGACAGAGGGGATTAGAGCCTTCCCTGGCACTACATTCTCCTCTGTTGACAGCAAGTCCACCCAGACCCATTCTACAATGGCTTTTTTTAAGGGACCATGAAACTTTGCACCTTCTGATTTCATAAAAAGTATAAGACTTCATGCTTTTGTCATCAAGAAGTTCTGCCATTTTGGGTTTCGTCTTACATCACTTATTGGACTGGATCAGGGAGCAACCAGGGCTCAGCTGATACAGATGAGCATCAGACTCCTCGGAGCCCTCGGAGAGCAGCTAGGGGACCACAGGTTCATTCCTGGCCAAACATGCTCCCCATCTGGCTGTTTGCCAGCAGGATCCCTGGTTCCTCAGCGGGGGCCTTTGGGAACAACGCATGCTGAGGGGCTGGGTTGCCCTCTGGGGTTTAGGCTGTTCAAGTCCTCCCTAAACATATGGTTTAATTTCAGACAAACATAGCTAGGAAACAGGCTCAATTCCCTTACTTTCCTCAAAGATTGTGGAAGAGATCGATTCAGCAGAAAGATGGAGATTCATGGGTATCCAGGCAGCTTTATGGCTCAGCTTCTGCAGGATTAAAGGTTGAAATCATGCTGCTTTTGCAGCCTGACAGGTCACAGTGGAGCAATGGCCATTCCTTGGCAAGTAGGTGTGGAGCACAGCAGGTCCTTGTGAGACCTTCCTTAGTGTAGGAAGATTTCTTCCTTCTTTGTTCACCTACACAACACTCAGCCTGTACCACAAAATAATTATTTCACTTTTATGCTTTTCCTTTCTGCTATATATACATTCAACATAATTCCATACATCCTCCTGTGTGCTGCACTGAGAATCATTGGGCTTTGCTGCTCATCACTGACTTTCCTGCCAAGTACAGTTAAATCCCAAATTCTTTTTGCCCTCTCTGTTTTGTTATTTTATTTTTTTCAGGCATTGATTATATCAGTAGAGTGAAGGAAAGTATTACAGGGAGAGACAGTGTGGTAAGCGAGGCATCGGAAGGGAAGTCAGCATATATTTGTGCTGTCAGTTTTAATGCATCATTTGTTGATTCTGTATATTTTATGCTGTTCAGAAATAGTTTTTGCATATCTTGTCCATCTTCTGTTTTATCCTGAATTGAGATGTTAGAGTTTCATGTTCTTGATTGAGTTTAGACTCCTTTCTTTGATTCTTGGGATGGATACTAGTTTCCCAGGTCTGACATTTGCAGGGGGTCTGTGAAATGGCTACTTCTCCCTTCCAACAGGACCTTTTCTTTAGTATTTGATGAGATGATGCTATGGTTTCACCCAGGCTATCAAGCATCATGCAGCCTTTTGCTCCAAATGTCCCCCTTCTTCCCCTTCTTTTGCCCCTAATCAGCCTCTGAAAGAGGTCCTAAAAATTGCCAATGCTGACTACATTGCAAGTTGTCATGGGTATTGGAAAAAGTTTAAAATCTGGGAGTTCCCAGGTACACCCATGGCCCCATATTAGCCACTGCAAAGAAAACCAGCCCCAGCCAAAACCAGTGCAGATGATCATAATAATTTTCTTCACCTTTAAAATTATGTTTAGTAATATCTTTCCAGAAACTGCACAGCACAGCCAGCTCTTGAGCAGAGAATAGGTGATTTTGCAGTCTAAAGGCTGACAAACCCTACTTGTCACACACACAGACAGATCCCTTTAATCATTAAAAACTGCTGCACTGTCTCTTTTTAAATAGGGAATAAGGACTGGGACAAGGTTAGGTTTCAGGAAGTGAACCATGGAAGTAAAGTGAATTTTCCCCAAGTAATGTTAAACCCTCAGCAAAAAGATATTAGGGGATGGGGAGAAGGAAGAGGAAGCACAACAGCTTTTCCTTTTTCAGTTCTTTGGAGAGTAACCAAAACACCTACTGAGGGAAAAAAATATCACAGTGTATCCTGTTGACCCCTGCTAGCAATGTCAAATATTGTCTGCATGGCTGTCAGCCTGTGCCAGCAGACAGAGCCAAAACTTAGCTGCTGGCACAGTGTCCTACAGAGCCAGCATGGACTAGCTGATGGCCAGCAGGGCTTAGAGTCCTCACAACGAGATAAACAGCAATGTTGTGTCCTATGTGCACTTTCAAGGTGGTCTAGTCAGGGTTTTAGCATAATCATTTTACAGAAGAAGAAACCGAGGTAAGAAGATACAGAGTTTTCTGCACTTCATGCAATGGAGCCAAAAATATCCCTTTAATTTTCCAAGTTCTCTAAAGGATGGTTAAATTACACTCCTTAATATTTGTACTGTTGAAATACCAAAACACAGCCATCTCTGCAGAGGGGCAATGGGACAGAGCTGCACAGGCCAGCTTAGAAGCACCAGATCAGATTACCTGCTACTGTCTGTTTTGCCAGCATTCGTGATGCTTTGATGTGAGCACCAAGGCCAGTCCAGGCATTCTAGCTCCTGGGAAACAAGGCAAGAATTTTGAAAACAAATGGTGTGACAAATTAGGTTGAACTGATACCTATAAGGATTGATTTTTTTTTTTTTTTAATTACCACAGGACAGCAGTTCAGTAAGCTGTTTCTACTGTACTTACAGTGCCCAAGTGGAGAGCTGTTGACTGGGGTAACACATCTTAACAGACATCATATAAAAAATTGGTTTCACAGTCATCCTATCTTTTTCCCTTTCAGGAAAGGGCTAGTAGGAGAGGAACAACGATTTTCCTTTGCATTTCAAACCAACAACTTGGCTCATGCAAGCGCTGTTATACAAATTCTGTTGGCTGAATCCTGCACAAAGACATGTAGGCAAAACTTCCTGAAGGATAGATATCTTGGTGAGAGAGAAGAATTTCAGAAATTTACTTTGGTTTTTCTTGATTTCTAACAGGAAGACTTTGAGACGATACCTTGAAATACTCATTGTCTGAAACAGGAAGGAGCTGGGAAGTGTGTAGCATTTATGCCTGAAAAGGCAAAGCAGGGGAATTGTGGCTGAGGACATGGGGGAGTAGCTTTTGTCATTCTTTGGAATACATGAGCAGCTGCTACATGTATGTACACCCAGGTAATCCAAGAAGAGAAGCAAACTGCAGGAACTGAATGAACACAATAGAAACCAATCTCCAGCAGAAGCTGGAGTAAAAGAGCTGGAGACAAGACAACCAATTCTAATTCCTCCTCTCCTTCTAATGCACTGTCTGGTCATGTAGAGGTTAATAGCAGAGCTCCATAGACACCTCAATGCTCACTTTCACCAGTACTCTGGAGTATGGCAAAGCCTCACAAATCTGTGGTTCGGTTTCTGCTGTACTTAATAGGACCACAAAGAAGTTCAGTGTGAGTGTTGTACATGTTACTCACATTAGAAATTTAAAATTAGTTAATTTGGAAATTTTCTTGATTCTCACAATCCTTTGAAGCAGCTAAACAAGATGTGCATTATCAACAAAACAAGAAACAATGTGGGAGGAAAGAGAACATATTATCTATGTAAATGAGAAAAAAACTACAGCACTGAAATGACCATTCATTATAGTTCACTGTTTGCAGACACACTTACAAAATAAATTCTCATTAAAAGAAAAAAAAAAAAAGCAAGAAGAAGTGGAATAATTGCTATTATGTGTCTGAGAGAGTGTTTTTCCATTAGCTGCAATTAATACAGTAATGGTAAATGAAAATAATTTCCCATTTTGTACTTGTTGTGAGAAAACATTAAAGAGGAAAAAAAAAAAGATAAGTGAAATAAAAAAAACCCCAAAGCATAATAATTAATATATTGATGATTAGGCATCATCTCTGGCCTGATCGATCATCATGAGGTTTTGGTTTTATTTAATTAGCGTATGGTAATTTCACACAGAATCCCAATGCACCGATGAAAACCAGCATGTGAAGACATTGACCTTCTGCTCACATATGCAACATCTTCTTACAGTGCTAACAGCCTATATGCATCAATGCTAAAAGGCTCCTGTCTCACAGGAGAGCGCCTGTATCAGGGGGATATCATTACTGCCTACAGCGAGATCAGAGTTTGGCTCTACTTGGTGCATGGGAGTCTGGGCAGCAAAAGGGAAATTGGGTTTGCCAGAATAATAATTGGGTGCTATGAGATTATGGAGCGCCACCATAAACTGAAAATGAACAGACAAGTTTCTTTCTGTTTGTTTTATTAAATGCTATTATTGTTATTTATTATGTTCTTGGTCATCAATTTTCTCAGAGCTGCTAACAAAGTGCCACATAAATCCAGCCTGTCCCTTTCTGACCCTTATAACATCATGCAATTTTCCTCATTCGCCCTTAATTTGAGATATAAAGTAATTTGAAAACATGGTTTTTATTAAATGGCAAGTTTTCTACTAAATACATTTCTTTTGCAGTAGGAAGCAACTGTCTAAGAAATAAATATCTCAGCCAGACCTCCTCCATTCTTCTCTCAATATATAAGCCAAAAAAAAAAGTATGTGTTCCATTTGCCAATTGCAAAATAATAATAATGTTTGATGGGCAAAAACTCAGCTGTCAGGAGAGAAGACAGACAATTCTTGAATGCTATTGACTTCATGGGGCCAATAAAACAACTTGCAAATAAAAGAAAGAGGAACCGATTCATGTCCTAAGATTGTGTGACGTAGATTTTTTCTGTTTGTATAATGTTGTGATTAAATATGGTGGAGCCCTAGGGAATGAATTTTTTATTTGAAGGTTAAGCCAATATTAGCAAAAAATAAAATAAAATTAATCAAATGGCCCAGAGCATCACAGCCACAGTTGATTCCAAGAATGTTTGGTTACAAAATGAGCAACTGACTAATTGTGTAAATGCTGTTAATTAGCTGTGCAGAGCCCCTAACTGGGCTATTCCCTGTAACTAATAAGAAATCAATTAGCTAATGAAGTGGCCATTAAATGCTATGCTAATCTTAGCTGGGATATTTTTAATGTTTCTTCTTCTTCTTCTTTTTTTTCCTTCTTTATGATCCTTCCTAATTGCCATTGCCATACGGAGCTCACAGCTTTCAGCATGTCTAATGAAACATCATTATATCATAACTGGCATTCTTGGAAGAGTTAGTGGCAAACCTGCTTCCCAATTATTTTTAATTGCCAGACATACTCATAACTGGGCCTTCTACCAAGTAGTTCAGATCCCTGCACTGTCACGTAATATACCCAAAGATTGTGTTTTCTTTTCTTTGCATATGCAGTGTGATGATGGTGTTTGCCACAATGAGGGATGTGCATAGCACCCTAAACAAGGAGCCTGGGTGGCTGCCTTTTCTGTTCCTTGGATTAGAGCCTGTGTAGACCCAGCAATACCTTCCCACTGAACAGCTAAAACCAGGCAAATCTAGATGAGCTTTTACCTTTATTTTAAAATTTCTGGTTCCCAGTAAACATTATTCTCCACCAACGATTCCACGCTTCAGGATGCCTGTGCCAAAACACTGCAATTTAGCAATTATTAGGATTAGCAATTAGGGATGCCTTCAGTGATTCCCACAGATTTTGTCACTTTCTAAGAATTCATTATCACCATTTTTTTATATCTATAAACTCCAACTTTAAGAAGGCATAAAATGCATCTTTAGGTGTCATGGCTGCAAAATCAGTGTCTCCTGTTTAACAGAGCCCGCTGTAAGAGGATGCAGGTAATAATTTCAAGTTTCTGAAACACTCCTGCAGAGTTTTTCTCTACCAACCCAGCATCTATCTGGTAACGCCATCATATTTAAACCCTGAATCTCAATGAAATTCCCTAAATCTACTTGTGCTGAAGTAGGTTATGTGTCAGGATTAGACTGGCTCCTCCCCACCCCCCACAATACAATAGTCCTCAGGACATCTGTGCACAAAATACATGCTTTTTAAAAGAATGTTTTCAAAAGAGAATCTTGCCCCTCTCTCTCCCTCTCTCTCTCTCTCTCTCTCTACCCCTCTCTCTCTCTTTCTCTCTCTCTCCTCCCTCCTTTTTTGGATAACATGCAAATTGAATTGGTTAATTCTGCACCCAAGTTGCAGGAAATCTGCCACCAGCAGCTGCCACTGTTTCAGATGTCAGGAGGATGCAGATACACTATGACATTTTGTTCATTAAATAAACAAACCAGGTTCAGGCTAACCACATTAGGTAGAAAGCCCCATCAATTCTTGTACATTTAGTTCACATAATAGGAAGTGACAATTGTTCCTTAGCTTCATAAGCACTATATTGAAGAACAAAAGGAAAAAGCATACATAATGTGGCAACAGCAACAACAGTTGCCATAAAATCCTGCAAGGTTGATTTAGATTAATGAGGCACATAACTTTTTGCCCAAGGCTACTTAAAACAAATATGGCTGCAAACATGGCTACTAGGGAACGGGAAAAAAGTCACTATTTTTTTTCCTCTTATCTACCATTTTGGTCTTATTTATTTGATTTGACTATCAAATAAGGAAAATATTCCAGCAATAGCCCCTCTGTAGCAGAACAAAAAAAATTTGAACAATATAGTAGAATAAAAATAAAATGAAAACAGAAAAAAATCCCACTTTTGTATATTTCAGTGGCATATTTTATTAAAAATGTCAACTAGTACATTGAAATTAGATTAAAATCATAGGTATACTAAAACTCTCATTAAAAGCCATATGTCTTCCATTTTTACAAATCAGTCTATCTAAAATACCAACATTTCTGGCTTTTTCATCAATCAGATATATTCTGGATTATGCATCTAGGAATGCAATCAATATTAAATCGTCAAGGTAACAAACAGGTACAAATTGTCAGCTCTACATCATATAATATAAAAATCACCAAAACTGGAAATTCGGTAATACCAAACAAAACAAAAAAAAAAAAGGTATGTTACCAAAGAGAAAGAGTGGCCTATCTGAAAATGAGACTTGGATATTATAGATAAGGCTGTCAGTCAGACTTAGACTGAAAGGTACAGACAATAGAAAAAAATCCTCACACATTAATATGTATAGCACCGTGATGTGGCTTTTAATATTCCAAAGGGACTTCAACAACTCCATGGGAAAAAAAGCGCCAAACCTGAGGCTGGCTGATGTAAATCCTTGCCAAGGGCAGCGGTCCCACTGGAGGATGGGGAATGGTTGCCCTTTCCTCTCACATCCACTTGTCCCCAAGGCATCTGCTCTGGGGCACTCAGCTGAGGCAAAGGGTGGCTGCTGCCAACAAACAGCAAGACTAACAACCCACTAACACTATCTCTGTGATTTTTTTCCTGGGGTTCCTCTCCTTCCTGGTCCCTGTCCTGCACATTGCCAAAACCCCAGAACCAGTTTGGAGGATTTCCAAGGACTGCCTATGCCCAGAAAGCCAGTGGAGAGATGGGGATGCCATTCTTAGTGTTCCCATCCCATGCCATGTGTGGGGTACAACCTCCTCATAACCACATTTGATGCAGGTACCACATTCAGCTGGTGACTTCAAAAATTCACTCCCACCCAGACACCTCCCTAGTGCCTCCATCTGTGCAGAGGTTGAAAACGGGAAGTTGTTCCAGAAGGAGGTTGGCATCAATTAAAATCCAAGAATTTTGGGACCCTTTGATTACTTGCAAACATATTCCTGCATAGTGCCAGTGATCCCAGGCTCCTTCACCTGCTATTAGGGCATTTCCTTCCCACATGTCGAGCAGGAGGCCCACCCTTTCTGAAGGAGAGTGATGAAAGATGAGCCAAGAAGTTTTGAAGCAGATGTGCAGGTCAACAGTAGGCTTGGAGGGCTCTTGGGTGCCAGTAGAGCCCAGACTGAATGTTGCTGAGAGCAGGCAGTGTCAGCTTTCTTACCATCTCAGGGTGTCCACCAGAAGCCAAGCTCAGTCCCTCCTAAGGCTGCACGTGGAGAAAAAGCAGAGGCAGTGGCCCAGAAAGAAGGAATGTTACATCTGCAAACTTGCTCCTGCTTTCTTTCTCACTCACTGTTATGAAGCCTACTCCAGGCGTGGTGTGGTACAAATCAGACACAAGGGAGAATTTTGCCAGGAAATTACAAGAATTAGTTGGTGGGATCAATAGTATAACCCCTCAGCCTGGGCTGGGGGACCATGGAAGTTATTTCTGAGGGATCTCCACAGGCAGAGACTGTAAAGCAGCCCAAGTCCTAGGGGAATGTGCATTTTGACTGGAGAATGCTGGACATGCAAAAGTGAAAAAGAAAAGAGCTAGCATTTATTCATTGGCTCATTCTAGATCACATTGCATTTAGCAGGAATAGAACACCTGGGCTGTAACAGAAGCAATGTATTTCTTCATTTCTACAGATTGTTTTTCTTCAGGATGAGATAACATGTTCTTAACTTTCTCTATTCCCACCTTTTTGGAATAATTCTTAAAATGTTATGGAGACTCTGCAGTGGATGAGAAGCTTATTTCCTTTTAAATGAGCCAATTAATTTCCCTTGTGTTGCAGTGCCCAACAACACAAAACTTGCATGAATAACATTCCCACAGCAGTGACATGCCTATTTACAGTAAAAATATAGATGCAATTTTAATTTCCTTGATATAAACAGCTTTTTAAGCGCAGAAGCTTGATTCTTGATTCTTTGCAAACTGAAATAAGCACAGCAAAATCTGCGAAAAAGGTTAGATACAATGACGTAAGAAGTGGATCAAATTTAGAAGACCTCCCATTAAAAAAATAACTGTCATTCTGAGTGGCATTTTCAACAAACAATAAAAGAACAATAACTTCTGCAGTTATTCTCTTGGGTAGGTTCTCTGGTATTTCAGTAACAGGCAGATGGACCTCCTTTCCTTCTTCCCTCCCTCCCTTCCTCTCTCTGTCTCTCTTTTCTCCTTCCCCTTCCCCTTCCCATTCCCTTGCCTCTTCCCCTTCATTTTTTTTCCTCCTTCTTTCTAGAATCAGAGATTTGTCATACTGAAGTTGTACAAACAACCCTTGAATTTTCTCTTACACCAAACATAAGGATTTGCCTACCTTTATGAGCTTTTGAGTCTAGACATGCTTTTTTAAGGTAGCTGTTAAAAGTTCTCATGGGGAACCAGTACTGTAGGGACAAAAACATGTTTTGAACCCTGCATGTTTGGGAAGCCAAGTACCACACATGATATGAGTAACAAAAAAGTGAAATATAAAGTGGAATAATTCCATCCAGGGGTTCTGTGGAGTTTGTGAAGTATGAGATTAAGTCCCAGTCACTGTGGATGAAGAGCAAGGATTTAAGACCTCAGGGTGGAATTTATATAGATTTATTTGGAATTAGTAATTACCAAATCAAGAAAAAAATAATGAAATCAAGATTTAAACTATTTTATATATGTCTACTTGTAGAATATGCATCAGTATTACCAGCTGGATTTAAAATCATTTTAGTTGACAGCACTGCATATTTTCTTACGTCAGTAGGTGTGTTTGTCAAAAAGCAATGTGAACATGAGCAAGTTAAATGAAGGTTAATAATTAATTTCACAAAAAATCTTCACACTGCAGCATATACATCACTAGGAGAAAAAAGAGATAAAATAGGAATACATGCAACCAACTATATTTTAATTAAAATTTCTTTTTACTTTTGAAGTCCATTTTAAAAAGTACTGAAATTACCTCCAGAACAAAAGAAGGAAGAAATGACACTGAACCTGTCATCACCTCCCACCCTTCCTAGTAGACCCCAGCTACTGTGTTTCTTGCAAGCATTGGGATGTTCAATAGAGGACTTGGGACCTTTGAAACACAGATGATGTCTTCCCCTTCCCCACAGTGACTGCAAGTTTATCAGCCTCATGCCTCCTTGATTTCTGGGGCTTTGTCCCAACCTATTTCCTCAGTAACCAATTAAACAAATGCCCATTCTTTGTGACTGTAAGGTTTTTAGCTACAAAGCAGCCTTGTGGTACTTTGCCTCAGCCAGCCTCCAACTTTGCTGTCCCAGCTCCCCGGGCTGGCAGATCTGCGCTGGTGCTGTGTGTGCAGCTAAAAGCTTTCCCCGAGCAGCTACCAAGGCTGCCACTAACTCATGGGGCTCATGTCTACACGGGAAGCACAGTCAGGAAATTAAATTTTCCCTCCCCATAATTAATAAGAGCTAAATATATGGGAGTTTGTTGTCGCTTTTTACAGCACTGAAGCCAAATAAAAAAAAAAAAAATGGGCATTTTCAAATAAAAAGTAAATATTTTTTTCTGAAAGAGTTTTAAAAAAACCTCGATGCTGTGCAATTTTACAATTGGAAAAGGAAAATCCCTTTTTTCAGCAGTTTGTTTAAGGAATTATTTAACATTGCTGAGGCTGATTCACTGCAGTATGTAAGCACGCATTAAATGTGTAAGCACATGAGTTATCTCATCGACTTCGATGCGTCTGTTTTCATTCTGAAAGCGAGCACAGGCTTCAGAGCTCCACAGAGTGAGAGGCTAAGTTAGGAATCCTCCTGCTAGGCATGTTGCTGGGGATTGTACATTTAGCAGATGTCATTACATGGGATACTGTCCTTGCAAATAAACCATGATTTTTATGAGTACAGTTCTGCGGAAATTCTGTGACTGTGCAAGTGTTTGGCGAAACAGGAGAAACAATATGCAGCTGATCTGTTTGACAGCATATTGCCAGCACATTTTTAGGTGAAATGCACTGAGCCATGAAAAGAGATAATAGGCATTCTTTCTCTGAAACATCCAGAGCATCTCTTGGAGCATGGCTTGAGCTGTGCCGTGGAAACAAATTCCAAGGATCTTTTCCATTCATGTCTTATTTGGCTACTCTGCAAAATCCTGTGTAATACTCAGACTGAATCAGACAGAAAAAAAATCCAAGTGGTTTGTTGTTTTGTTTTGTTTTAATAAAGGGGTGAAAATCACTTAAAGATACAGGTAAACCTCAGGTTTTGCATAATTTTTAAACAATTGTGGGCTGGGTGTTCCAAGTTTCTATTTAGATTTGATTTTTTTAAATAGAAGTCTTCATATATTAGTTTCTAGTAAGCCTCCATTTTGAAAGCATACTACTTGTTCTCTGGTTTAAGCAAAATGAACACTGGATCCTACAAGAAAAATCTGTAAAATCAGGTCTAATTTGTGTCTTTATCATGAGCTGTTATTTCATTGTGATTAAGTATGCAACCTACAGAAAGATGGGCTATCAATTTGAATGATTCTGTCAGAAAGCACTTAAAGGAGGCAAATATCAGAATTGATATCTAAGATGTGTCAAGGGAGGCATTTTAAAAAATTATTTAAAGCTATATTATACCACTGAGAGCTGTAGAGAACCTATGTAAAATTTTGGATAGACACCTCTGAGCTCACTATGTGTTGCAAAAATGATTTCTGTAAGGCAGTGAATAGAAAAACTACATTTTGTGCCTATCTCATTAATCCAATAAGTTATAAGCAAAATTATTGTAATTATCTTTATTGAAGAACCATGTACACCAATGTCAGTGTGTATATAATAAATAATAAATTATTATTATTATTAGAAATGGTTGAATTATTCATTGGGGATAAATTATCTGACAAATACAGACACTTTTTTCCTGCTTTTGACTTGTTTATTCTCTGAAAATATTCCTTTCTGCAGGTTTTTTTTTTTTCTTTTTTGAAGGTTATTCAGCCTGGGAGTGCAGACTGCATGCTTAGATTGCTCACGATTTGAGTACGTGTGAATTACACGTGAGACATGAACATGTTGGTCACAGGAGTGCGGATCTGGTTCAGTGGCTGGTGGGCTGGAAGAGGGTCCCAAGGATCTGTGGGTGGGGTGGTCCTTGCAAAAGTGCAGACCCCTCTTGGAGCTACACCTCAGCTTGTCATTGGTGTTCGCAGCATGCCATGTACTGTCTGCCTTGAAAGCTGGTGATGTGACAGGGATCATGAGCTTAACAGAATCAATGTATAATTAATAGCTTTTAAAACCTTCAATGAGTGAATGAGGAGCCCCACCTGGGGATGAGAGGGATGAAATGAACTATTAAGATGGGATGAGGATGCTTCACAGCAAGTGGATTTGGGGTGAAAGGCAAACAGCCTGGCAGCAGACTGTGTGCTGAGTCCCTTGTAGAGTTGGAACAGATGTTCAGACAGGTCACAAGATTTTGGGTATTTAGCCAGAGCCCATAAATACCAGAGTCTCCTGATAAAGTGACCCTCTAAAGTTCTAACCTACTAAACAAGGATATGAGGATGGGGAGGAGCAGGAAACAAAGGTCCAGACGTAAGAGAGGTGCAGGGCTTGTGGGGACCCAGCATGCCTCCAGCCCTCCCTGCTAGTATGCAATAACCACTAGCACTGGTGGACCTTAGGAGAACCCCTGTGCTGGGGCCTGCAGTGAGTGCAACCTTTGGCAGGGCAATCTTTTCTAGGGTCCTGTTTGCCCAGCTCTCAGGTGGTCTGGCTGTGGTGGGTGAAGAGAGAGAAGCCACAGCTGCCAGGCACAGCAGCCAGCCAGCAGCCATGCATGTGGGCTTGCCAAGGGACCCCAAAATTCGTCAGCTTAGGGGCTGCTGCCAAGGCGGCGGCCAAGTGGCTGGGAAGGAGGTCCCACTGGTGGGCATTGCCCAGCCCGGGGTGGGCTGCAAAAGGACATCCCACTGCTCTGGGCAGTCCCTGAGTGTCACAAAGACAAATGTTGGAAGGCGAACACTCAGCCAAGCAAAAGGCAACAATTAATATTTCAGTTTGCTCGCAGATGCCTTTGTCTTGGCTGCTCACGTGGAAGTTCACTGTAAGAAAGGCTATTGTGCTGACAAAAATGTGTGCGAGCAAATGTTTACAGAAAGCAACTAGAGGAGGGCAGGCAAACAGCAAGGGCAGGGTCCCCTGGAACCGGGTGGGTTTTGAGGAACACCACCATTTCCTCTGAGTTTGTTTGCGTCTGATCTGACTGCATTGAACCAGTTCTCATTGTGGGGGTGTGGCTCCTCACTGCCCAGCTGCAAACTCCCTCTTTCCAGAGATGTGGGGTGCAGGTGACAAGGGGATGGCCCTGAGCCCCTGGAGCCCCAGGATGTGCTGTCACATGTGCAGTCCATGGGATGGAGGGGATTTATTCCCATCCCGCATCCTACTGCCAAGATGCCCTAAATTAAAAGCAGCGGGCCAAATCCAGTGTGTGTCTAGGTCTGCCTCTGATTTCAAGAAAAGCTGGATGCACATGGAATTGAGACAAATTCAGCCTTGCCGCCTGCTTGCTCCTTACACAGCAGGAGAGATTTGCTGCCTTTTACAGCAGCTACAGACCACCATGGGTCTGAGGGACAGGGAATGCAACTCAGGAAAAATTCTGCCGGTTCCAAGCACACCAGGTATCCAAAACCATGAAAGCCATGTTTTCCTGATGTTTTCTTTCATTGGAGATTAAGTGTCTATTTGTTTTCCAGCATTTGATGTTTCATTCCTAATGATCTCTGGTCTCAGTACCAAAGTTGTCTTCCTGACAGCAGATGCCAAGTGTGATTACTCACCCATCTAGAGATCCTCACCTCCACCTGATGGCCATGATCAGGGAATGCCATTGCTGTGGGGATGGCCCAGCAAGGCTGCCAGCAGCTGGAGCATCCCACCAGTGTCCGTGATCTCTTTGCTCCCTCCCTCCCTCCCTCACTGCTTGTCCTTCTTTTTTGGTGGTTTTTTTTTTTTTCCCTTTGGCTTATTATAACTGCACAAAGGCAACGCTAAATAAGGAAAATATGCTTCCCAGTAACCGAAGCTGACAAAAACAAAGATGGCATGTTTATATAATTACTTACACATCTAATTTTTTTAAGCTTTTCTTCCTTTTAAATATCCAACAACGACTCTACTGCCCAAGCTACCAGGGAAGCTGAAATAGATGTGTAGCAAAGAAACTGGTGGGTTGTGCTTTTTTCCCCAAAATCTGCTATAGACCTTAGGTAAATCCTGAATCTTGGAGTCCCTCTGTGACTGCTTTGTGTTGTGAGAGCAATTCATTAAAAGTTAATTAAAAGGTGAAGTTTAATATGTAGCTTCCTTTAGCTAATCCTCCTAAGGCAGCTTCTTATGGCACTAATGTATCCATTTTGTTGATGCTGGAAAACAAAAAGGCAAGATTGTCTAATTAAGAGGTTGGTCTTTAACAAGAGAGAGGTTTTCTAATTGGTGACTCTGAGTCCAAATTAATCTTACCGCTGCTCATTTAAGCATTTTCAATCTAACTTGGACTTTTCCCCAAGAGTTTGCAAAATGTGAATCATTTTCAGGATCTTTGACATAACAGTATTCAGCCTACTTACTCCTTCTGTGCTCATACCCCTTTGGGACTCAATTTGGATCCCCCTCACCACTTGAGCCACTTTTCTCTGGCTCCAGTTTAGGAGCTCTCTGAAGGTCTTTGCTGAGTAGGCTGGCTTTAAAGGTGGAGTTTCTTCTTTGCTTTTCAGTATGTTTTCATTCAAATATCTAAATGTGTGTTGCATTTCCAGAGACATCAGTTATTTTTCTGGTAATACATTTTAAATGTTTTACAGAAATGAACACACTCCATTTGTTTACGCTGGTGCCAAACATATTTTTTTGTCTAATAAAAGACAAAAGCATAACTGTATTCCTACTAATTCTAGTTTCTTTTGACAGTAGCTTCTGACTTCCTGTACTTGCTGTGGGAATACAGAAAAAGTGAAGAACACTGCTCCCCCCTTAAAAAAATATTAATTCATGCTGCCCAGACACACTTATGAGAAAGGGCAAAAATATCCTAGGCTGCTATCACTAAGCTAGTTTTGGCCACCTAGACTTTAATTTTGGAGACAATGCTGGTAACAGTACACAGAAGAAATCTACAAGCTATCACAAAAATAAAATAACTACCTCAAGAAAAAAACAATTCTAAAATACAGCCTATCCAGGACAGTTTTTCCTTTTCAAAAAAAGTGGAAATACTAACAATGGCAAAACTTGGTATGTTCATCAAGGCCTCTCATAAAACCAAATTAAATTGTAATATGCCCAGAAAATGAAAATATTATCTCAGGGCTAAACAAGGCGACATTTTATTTACGATGTTTTACTTAAACTTTTTGTTTCTGTGGTCATCTCCAGTGACTCTGTCCCCCGATATGTCTGTGTGTATGAAAAGCTGCGTCTCCTTTAAGAGAGGCCACTAGGCCCAAAGTTTTCTGTTTTTACATCAATGAACCTCATGTGGTAATCTCACATTCTCTGGTAACTTCTGGAAGTTAAAAAAAATACTTCTCGCCAGCAGCATGACACTTTTCCACAATATCTATACCTCCTGTCGTTTCTTCCCTCTTCTTTGTTCATTTAAATGCTGACCAAGAAGAACCAAAGGAAAGAGAAGGGGCAGGGGAAAAGCAGGAGAAAGGCCTCATTTCTTTGCCAAACCGTGGAAAGCCCTGGGTGTCGGTTTGCGCTTCCTGGGCCCTGCAGACATAGCGCGCCGGACTCGGAGCTGTGCGGTTGGAAAACATTCGCTGCCCGCTAAAAAAACTCTTCTGGGTACGCCTTTGCATTCATGGTATGGAAGCTAAAAGTGGGATCAGCCTTACTCAATTCTGGCTTGCAAAGTACACATAAGCACAAAAAAAAAGTGGTTCCCATAGAGGAACGCCCAAGCCTTCCGGTCTGTCCTCAGCGCGCAAACACTGGAAGTACTGGAGTATTTTTGGGAGCTGGAATAGCGTTCTGGGTATACTGAAATTAAGAAGGTTGGGCTTGTTTGTGAGCCCGCTGAGTTCCTCACTGCATGTTTTCCAAGAGAGAAATGTGAAATATTTTCCCAGTTATAGCCCCCATACCTTTGTTAGGAAGGGATGCCACAAATCACGTGAATAATTAGTGACACTCTTAAGCGTCTAGCACTGTGCCCATTTATTTTCTTGGCACAAAATGTATTTGTTCTACACTATTCATTTAGTCTGCATTTAGCAAGAGATAAATTTTAGTCGGAAGCTGTACTGAAAGACAATATATACTGTATGTTGTAGAAAAATCTATTTCCTCTGAGACCATATCTTTCTTTTAAAAAAGAATTGGGAGAAATAGCATGGAGTTAATATATGTGAAAACCTAATTTTTGCACAGCTTTTCATTGTTCAAATTTCCTAACTAAATGGCCAGCAGTGACCTTTTCAGGAATGCCACACTCAGCATTAAATTCTCACCAAAAATGCACATTTCTGTGATCCCCCTCATTTAGATAATAGCTCTGTGACTCTTGCTATAAGTCTAGAGTGAAGGGAGGGAAGAAAAGCGAAAGGTTTTCTTTCTCCACAAACGATAATGAGACTTTTCAGCTATGCAGTAGAGTGGAGGGACTTAAGCCTCTCTAGGTGTTTCTGTTTTTCAGGCTTTGAGCTCTTGCTGTGCATTGCTCTCTCCATCCTGCCTCTGGAAGGCCTTCAACAACCCATGGCTTTGTCTCTCTGTATTTCTCAGTTTGAGCTATGCTCTAACAGGACCACCTTTAGCTTCCACATTGGAGCAGAAAACCAAACAGAAACGGAAATTGTTTGATGTATTTTAAGTAGAGAAGGCCAGTAAAACATTTTTTAATGGGGATACAAAATATTTCAGCCAACAGGATGCTGGTTCAGTTCCAGCACAGATGAGGAACAACTAAAAAGTTGATACCATCTAAAGGCTATTAAAGCCTTTGTAAAGTGAGTAGCTGCCTAAGTGTTATTCCCAGTGGCCACATCACAAAAGCACACTGACAACTAAGTCTGACTTCAGCTTCTTTCTGGTGGGTTTCTCAGCAAGAGGACAAGGAGTGAATGGTCATAGGGAGAAGCCATCTTTCAAGCAGGTTATCAACACTCCTGGAACTTTGTGCACCAAGCTGAAATCTGCCCAGAAATTCTATCACGGTCTGGCGTGATGTGATGATATATAATATATTGATATAAGCATTTTCTCCCTCTCATGAGCCTTCTCTGATGGTCTAATAAGTGTAAATCCATTAAAATACAGCTTTAGAAAGCCAGTCTGAACTCATTCCCAACCCCATGAGAGAGAACGGATGTCTAGATGTGCAGGTGTGTAGCCCAGTCTATCCATGCAGATACTACCTACACACTGTCAGCAGTACCGCATCCTGGCAGAGCTGCTCTGCAGAAACCTGTGTTGGCCCCAGGAGGGAAAGAGCCATGCCCAGGGCAGGTACACAGCCCAGGCCAGTTGTTTCTCCCACTTCACATCCACCCTCCTGCACTGAAGATACTCTGCTCCTGTACAGAAACTCTCCTCCCCAACATCAGCATGCTTCCCTCCTGCAGCTGAGGATTTATGGGCTGACAGAAAAATAGGCAGGATTTTTCTTGAAAGGAGTACATGTTCAGCAGAGTAAATTCTGTTTTACCCACACATCTCTCTGTAGTGCAAAACATGTGAGAAGGGAAAAGGCATGGAGAAGAAGTCTGATTCAGGAATATATGAGTACAAACTACATTTTCATGCATACACACAGACTTGTTTGCTGAAAGTTTCACGTATATCAAATTAAAACAGATAAAGCAACAAACTCAGACATCATTTACCCATAGGGAATATACTCAGCCTTTATTTAGCCACTGAAAATTTACTCCTGCTTGTCTGTATCACTAACCTGCTTGAGTAGACTGATGTTTTGATGCCAGAATACCCGTAGGGTTTCCACAGAACATATCATAAGATTCACAGCTACAGAAATATCCTTGTAACAAAGCAAATTGGACTTAGATGGAAGTCTTGTGCATAGCTGCTCAGAGGATTGAGGGCATTGGCAGAAGAAATGTTTAGCACCTCAAGAAGTTTGTTGTAAAAACATGGATACCTGAGGTCATGGGGCACTTCTAGTGACTGGAAGAGAAAGGAGAGCTCAGAATTGCATTCTGTGGCTTTAGGGCAAAATTCAGATGCTACAAGTTATACCTGAATCTTTTAATCCTTTTAGGAATATGGCACTATATCTTTCTATGCTTTTAACATGATACTGAAGGTGTTTTCCTGCCTCCCAGTGGTGTTTAAAAAATAAAAAAAAAAACCCTAACAAAAAACCTGCACCACTGTGAACCACACACTAGTCAGAGGGCTGAGTTTCAGACCCCATTTCTGAATCAGTTGCTTTGTGCAGTATACTGGCTGCAAGATCCAAGCTGCAGAGATCCAATGTTGTCTCTATTCTCATGTGAAAAACACGAAAGTAAATAAACTCTAGCCCCATAAGTGGTCCTGGAGATCTCAGAGGGTAACGTTCCTCCCACTGTGTCTGCTCAATACGACACTCAATAAAGTTTCCTCAGTGCTGAGTGAACCAAGCAAACACAGCCTACAGAGGGACACGCGTCAAAGATATTTTTAAGTTCTACTTTTATTTGAAACTTAGGATTGCTTTAAAGGTCTCCATTTTCTTTTTCATAGTGTAGAGTGAAGCTTAAAAGTGGCCCCAACTTGCAATGAAAGCTGCAACAAATTTTAGCCAATAAAAAGCCACTTAAAGAAAAAAACACTACTGTCCTGGCTGGGAATTTTAATAGTGCTGCACTCACAGCCAGACTGCTTGTAACTTTTCTATTAAAATGTTAAATCGAGATCATTAAACAGCTTCCAATTAAGGGGTATATTATCACCTCGATGCACAGGGAGTTTCACACGTAAATCCCTATGTATTAAGAAGAGAATATACCCTGTGGCTTTTTAAATAACAAATAAAAGTTAAAAGAGATTTTGCAGGAGGTAGAAGACCCATGGAAAGGCTTATATTTTAACACACTCTGAGCACAAGAAAAGTAATGTTTGAAACCATATAGAAAGAGTATTTATCTTCATTTTTCCCCCACTATTCCCAAATATTTCCACTGGGACCTACTTAGGAAGATGAAAGTCTACGTATTCCATAGGACTGGAAATATTGATTTTTGAAGGACTTTCATATGCACGGTCTGGAGGTGCTATTGGTCATGTCTTGTTAACATTGAGGGCGTCCTTCCCATGGCCACAGTGCCTACTCTGTGAGTTTGAACTCCTTTTTCTAAGGCAAAGGCAAATCTGTTAATTAACTTGGGTTAATATTAATTAAAAGAGCCAGAAACAGTTAAGAAAACCCCCCTCAGCATTTCTCATGTTCCTGAGGGCCTTTTAAAGTAAGATGTGAAGAGCTTCAAGTTTCCCAGCCTACACACAGGCTTAAAATTTTTCTGTGTACACTGAGGGAATGACAAAGTTTTGAAAAAATCAGACAAAGTCCATTAGCAGTTGTTGCTTATGATTAAAGCCACAGCTCAGTCGTGACTGTTCACTACGGTCAACAAAAGCAAAGCCACCTTGCTCCTTGGTTTGTGGGTGAGTATCAGCTGGCTTGGTTGGGTGGAGGCAGGGAGGTACAACACACCAGTGACAAGTGTTTTCAGAGAATTTGCTCATGTCATTGAAGCAGGAGAGACACTGGGGGCTGATGCTAGGTCCAGTGGATCTAAGTGGCCACTCATTCCTGCTAGCCTCATCATCTTGGTGCAGTCACCTCAAATGGTTGCACCCCAATAGTGACTGTAGTGAAAAACCCTCAAGGAGATGATGTCTGTGGCCTTTCACTGTGGCAGTAGCTGTAATATCCTCAGCTGCTTGAAGTAGACTTTAAATTCATTTAAAGTAATTTAAAATGCAGATATGAGATTAGGTGAAGCTCTGCTGGACAAGCAGGAGAAATTTTAGCCAATGTTTTGAGCTCCTTGCTGTTCAATTAGGCATTGCAGAGAGTCAGGTTCTATGCCACCTGGTCAGGAACCACCTCAGAAGTTCTGGGTGCCATCCAATGTCCATCCTGTGCCGCTTCCCCTGTGCCACAGGACAGCATCAGGAGGACTCAGGAACCTACACAAGGCTCATTTGATTGAATGGTCTCTCCTATCTGAGGTCTAAGAAGCGTAGGCACTTTACACAGAAAAGCTGCGAGGTGCCCTTTGTGCACAGAGTTTCTGAGACACTAGTTTCCCATAGTCTCCCACAATAGTTGTGGGTTCTCAAAAGAAAGATTTCTTGCTTACACCAGTCTGGGGCTGGTCATGAGTGAAGCCGTGTTGGTCTCTAACCACCAATGGAAACCGCTGCTCCAATACCAGACAAATGTGAAAGCGCAGGAGCCCTGAGGACATTTTGTTCAATGCATGGACTCCTTTAGTTCAGGGGAACCAGCAACCTCCTGCTCTTCTTTGAAAGAGTCTTCCCTACTTTTCCAGAGTAGCTAAAACAATTTTAGGAAGGAACAGCTGAGAGACAAACAGACTGACAAAAGGTCAGTCCTCCTTAGTGAAACCATATGGCAATACTTGTTTCAGCAAGGCCAGGTGGTGACCCCAAGTTTTCTTTCAGGTCTTGCCAGGAGGAAGGGCTTCAGTGCACAAGAGAAAGAGCACTGAGACATCTGATAGAGCTTGCTGGGCTTCACTGAAATACACTGAGATGGTGCAGCTTTCTGGGAGGAGGGAGTGCAGGCTGATCATAGGATATTCTGAGTAGCAAGGGACACAGAAGATTGGTCTACCTTTGTATCCAGCTGTGCTGCTGCACTCTGGGAGAGGAGGAAGCTCAGTTCTCTAGCGCTGTACTTGTCCTCACTTCCTCCAACCATGCTCTAGTACATGGCTGATGCAGAAGTCAGAGGAAGGAGCTCCCACAAATATTTTCCCTGAACCACTGTAGCACCTCCCACACATGGATGATATGGAGGAGCAGAGGCAGGAGGATGGCACCTTCTGAGACAGCATGAACACTTTCTCTGAAAATTATTGTCTTCAAAGGGGAAAGAGGCAGGGGGAGCAGCATCTCCCCTCTCTGACGCTTTCCTCCCTAAAAAGCACCCCCAGAGCAGCTTCTGCACAGGATCTTGTATTGCAAACCTGGCACGTCTTTCTATGCTGTGCCAAAGGCAGCACCTGCCTGGTCTTGCTTCTCTCCTTCATGGGACCATTGTGTTTGGAAACTGTTTCCCTGTTCAATCAAAAACTACAGCCCACAATATCCATGTTAATGTGGCATTTCAGAAAATAGTATTATGAAGGCAGGAGAGAAAGAGAGAGAGAGAGAGAGAGAGAGAGAAGAGAGAGAAGAGAGAAGAGAGAGAAGAGAGAGAGAGAGAGAGAGAGGAGAGAGAAGAGAAGAAAGAAGAAAGAAAGAAAGAAAGATAAAAGAAAGAAAGAAAGAAAGAAAGAAAGAAAGAAAGAGGAGGAAGAGAGGAAGGAAGGAGGAAGGAAGGAAGGAAGGAAGGAAGGAAGGAAGGAAGAAGGAAGGAAGGAAGGAAGGAAGAAGGAAGGAAGAGAGGAAGGAAGGAGGAGGAAGGAAGGAAGGAAGGAGGAAGGAGGAGGAAGAGAAGGGAAGGAAGGAAGGAAGGAAGTGGCGGAAGGAAGGAGGAAGGATTGTGGCGGAAGGAATGGCGGAAGGAAGTGGCTGGAAGTGGCGGAAGAAGGAAGGAAGGAAGTGGCGGAGGAAGGAAGTGCGGAAGGAAGGTTGGCGGAGATTGGAGGAAGGAAGGAAGTGGCGGAAGGAAGTGGCGGAAGGAAGTGGCGGAAGGAAGAAGTGGCGGAAGGAAGGAAGTGGCGGAAGGAAGGAAGTGGTGGAAGGAAGTGGCGGAAGGAAGTGGCAGAAGGAAAAAGTGGCGGAAGGAAGGAAGGAAGTGCGGAGGAAGGAAGGAAGTGGCGGAAGGAAGGAAGGAAGGAAGTGGCGGAAGGAAGGAAGTGGCGGAAGGGAAGTGGCGGAAGGAAGGAAGGAAGTGGCGGAAGGAAGGAAGGAAGTGGCGGAAGGAAGGAAGGAAGGAAGGAAGGAAGAAGGAAGGAAGGAAGGAAGGAAGGAAGAGAAGGAAGGAAGGAAGGAAAGGAAGGAAGGAAGTGGGCGGAAGGAAGGAGAAGGAAGGAAGGAAGGAAGGAAGGAAGGAAGGAAGGTAGGAAGGAAGGAAGGAAGAAGGAAGGAAGGAAGGAAGGAAGGAAGGAAGGAAGGAAGGAAGTGGCGGAAGGAAGGAAGTGGCGGGAGGAAGGAAGTGGCGGAAGAAGTGGCGGAAGGGGAGGTGTGGCAAGGAAGTGGCGAAGAAGTGGCGGAAGGAAGTGGCGGAAGGACAGTGGCGGAAGGAAGTGGGGGAAGGAAGGAAGGAAGGAAGGAAGGAAGGAGTGGCGGAAGGAAGGAAGTGGCGGAAGGAAGTGGCGGAAGGAAGGAAGTGGCGGAAGGAAGGAAGGAAGGAAGGAAGTGGCGGAAGGAAGTGGCGGAAGGAAGTGGCGGAAGGAAGTGGCGGAAGGACAGTGAAGCGAAGGAAGGAAGGAAGGAAGTGGCGGGAAGGAAGGAAGGAAGGAAGGAAGGAAGGAATGAAGGGAAGGAAGGAAGGAAGGAAGGAGGAAGAAGGACAGGAAGGCAGGAAGTGGCAAGGAAGGAAGGAAGGAAGGAAGGAAGGAAGGAAGGAAGGAAGGAAGGAAGGAAGGAAGGAAGGAAGGAAGGAAGGAAGGAGTGGCGGAAGGAAGGAAGGAAGGAAGGAAGGAAGGAAGGAAGGAAGGAAGGAAGGAAGGAAGGAAAGTGGCGGAAGGAAGGAAGGAAGGAAGGAAGGAAGGAAGGAAGGAAGGAAGGAAGGAAGGAAGGACAGGAAGGAAGTGCGGAAGGAAGGAAGGAAGGAAGGAAGGATAGCGAAGGAAGGAAGGAAGGAAGGAAGGAAGGAAGTGGCGAAGGAAGGGAAGTGGCGGAAGGAAGTGGCGGAAGAAGTGGCGGAAGGAAGGAAGGAAGGAAGGAAGGAAGGAAGAGGAAGGAAGGAAGGAAGGGAAGGAAGGAAGGAAGGAAGGAAGGAAGAAGGAAGGAAGGAAGGAAGGAAGGAGAAGGAAGAGAAGAAGGAAGGCAAGGAAGGAAGGAAGGAAGGAAGGAAGGAAGGAAGAGAAGGCGAAGGAAGGAAGGAGAGGAAGGAAGGAAGGGAAGGAAGTGGCGGAAGGAAGGAAGTGCGGAAGAAGGAAGGGGAAGGAAGGAAGGAAGGGAAGGAAGGAAGGAAGGAAGGAAGGAAGGAAGGAGGAAGGAAGGAAGAGGGAAGGAAAGGAAGGAAGGAAGGAAGGAAGGAAGGAAGGAAGGAAGGAAGTGGCGGAAGGAATGGCGGAAGGAAGAGTGGCGGAAGGAAGGAAGTGGCGGAAGGAAGGAAGGAAGGAAGTGGCGGAAGGAAGGAAGGAAGTGGCGAAGGAAGGATAGTGGCGGAAGAAGGAGGAAGGAAGTGGCGGAAGGAAGTGGCGGAAGGAAGTGGCGGAAGGAAGTGGCGGAAGGACGGGAAGGAAGGAAGGAAGAGGAGGAAGGAAGGAAGGAAGGAAGGAAGTGGCGGAAGGAAGGAAAGTGGGGCGGAAGAAGGAGAGTGGCGGAAGGAAGTGCGGGGAAGGGAAGTGGGCGGAAGGAGGTGGCAGGGAAGGAAGTGGCGGAAGGGAGGAAGGAGAGGAAGGGAGGAGGAGGAAGGGAGGAAGGAGGGAAGGGAGGAGGAAGGGGAGGAAGGAGGGAGGAAGGGAGGAGGGAAGGGAGGAGGGAGGAAGGTGAGCGGAAGGAGGATGGGAGGAAGGAAGGAGGAGGAAGGGAAGGAGGAAGGAAGGAAGGAAGGAAGGAAGGAAGGAAGGAAGGAAGGAAGAGGAAGGAAGGAGAAGGAAGGAAGAAGGAGGGAAGGAGAGAGGAAGAGGAGGAAGGAAGGAAGGAAGGAAGGAGAAGGAAAGGAAGGAAGGAAGGAAGGAAGGAAGGAAGGAAGGAAGGAAGGAAGGAAGGAAGGAAGGAAGGAAGGAAGGAAGGAAGGAAGGAAGGAAGGAAGGAAGGAAGGAAGGAAGGAAGGAAGGAAGGAAGGAAGGAAGGAAGGAAGGAAGGAAGGAAAGGAAGGAAGGAAGGAAGGAAAGGAAGGAAGAAGAAGGAAGGAAGGAAGGAAGGAAGGAAAGGAAGGAAGAAAGGAAGGGAAGAAAGGAAGGAAGAAAGGAAGGAAAGAAGGAAGGAAGAAAGGAAGAGAGAAGGAAGAAGAAGAAAGGAAGAGAAGAAAGGAAGAAGAAAGGAAGAAAGGAAAGAAAGGAAAGAAAAGAAAGAAGAAAGAAGGAAGAAGAAAGGAAGAAGAAAGGAAGAAAGAAAGGAGAAAGAAAGAAAAGAAAAGAAAGGAAGAAAGAAAGAAAGAAAGAAGAAAGAAAGAAAGAAAAGAAAGAAGAAAGAAAGAAAGAAAGAAAGAAAGAAAGAAAGAAAGAAAGAAAGAAAGAAAGAAAGAAAGAAAGAAAGAAAGAAAAGTCAGGTCCACATCTCAGATGGAAGAATAGGAGGCTACCTAATATCTTATTTATGCATCACATTCTTTTGACTAAAAAGACCAGAAAATCGATCCACTCTTTTCCATCACAGACTTCCAAGTACAATGGTGTCTCTGAAACTTTGCTATAAATCCTTGGTTCTGCCTATATTATTCATAAAGAGTCACTATTTATCAACAGTTTTGAAAAGCAAGATACACCAACAAAGACTAAATAACATACCCTTAGACACATTTTTTCTCAAATCACAATTTCAGTTTGTTCCCTTGAGATTTTTTACCAAAGCAGGCTTTACTTTGATTCCTCTCCTCTCCTCTCCTCTCCTCTCCTCTCCTCTCCTCTCCTCTCCTCTCCTCTCCTCTCCTCTCCTCTCCTCTCCTCTCCTCTCCTCTCCTCTCCTCTCCTCTCCTCTCCTCTCCTCTCCTCTCCTCTCCTCTCCTCTCCTCTCCTCTCCTCTCCTCTCCTCTCCTCTCCTCTCCCCCCCTTTTGTTGTTTATTTAATAAGGAAATGTTGGGAGTTCAGAGTGGACACTGGGTGAACCTGTTATCCATCACAATAATTCACAGAATCTGGCATGAACTGGATGGACAATATTCCATTGTTTAAAGCGAGCTCTGTCAATCTTTGCCATTGATATTAAACAAAAGTAAGGATTATTAAAGCATATGGGTACATGGCCTCATACACTGGTTAAGCCTTTGCTTTGAGAATGTGACTGCTGTTGTTGAGCATTCTGAAAAATATATGTAGTATGCTACAGTACACAGGGAATCACAAATGTCAAGGGGAGATGATATGTGAAAGCCGTGTACGTTTAAAAATGCAGCACTACTGTACCTTCTTAAAAGAAAAAGAAACTTTCCTCCTTCTCCCTCCTTCCCCCTGTTGCCAGTTAAAATGAACTGTCAGAGCCTGGATAAAGATACAAACAGGATTGCATACCTTACGAAGCCTACAGTGACTCTTAGACTTTGATCTAATTCTATTTGCTGCTTTATGATGCATGAAGCTGTCAGATAAAGAGGTGTTCAAAAAAATCCACTCGAGCTGTCAGGGCTGACAAGCCCTGTGATGGATTACAGAGAAAACAAAAGGGTTATCACCTTAACCACAAACATTTATATCTTTTTTTCATAAGGGTGCTTCAATCAACATGTAGTTACCAGGGTGCAGGTTGTTGTGAGCCTGTAGGAACATAGATCCAATGACACGTGTTGAAACAGCATTTAAAAAGTACAACACACATGCGTTGGCACTAATATGCTGCTGACATGGTACAGTTGTGCTTACTTAGATCAAAGATAAGAATCCTATAGTTTTCAATATAAAAAGGATTCTTTTTTGAAGAACAGATTTTCCCCCCCCCATCTTTCAAAGATTAAACACAGTTATAACAGTCTGAATGGGATTTAACTCAAAAAGCCCAGTACTTAAATATGCCCATATGATTACTTACACAATAGAAACTTCAGCAAAGAATGAAGAGCAGCTAGGATTTGACTCATGTAAAGGAAACAAAAAAAATTTGCACTCGCTTCTTTTTCAACATCAGAAAGCAGTCTCACGGACCATTCATCTCCATCTCTTCCCCCTCCCTCGCCAATGTCTATCAGTTCTTAAAAGGCCACCGCAACAAATAACATTGGACCTGAAGTTTATCAAACAAAGCTAATATTCTACCTCTAGTGCTGCATCTGTGACACTCCAGTGCAAAGCAGGCAAGGAAATGCATAAGACACATACTTGAGCTGATAATACAGACCTTTAGCCTGTGGTTTACATTTAGAATCAAGAGGTGGATGCATTCTTTTGTGGTCAGTACATCCATATGCTGAGGGACCCAAGGCTGGACTCTGGCATTCTGCAGTAATGTTTGATTTTTCAATAGTTGCTTTTTCCCCTACTTAGTGACTATGATAACAAAGTAGGCTCAACACTACAAAAGGATTAAAAAAAAAATGATAATTTATGGACAATAAAGCTACTGGTAGCTACAGACTGAAATGACCCTTGTCAAAGAAGCCCAAGAGCCACATATTGCTGGAACCTCAGAAAAATGTGAGGAAAATTATTGTTCTCAGTTTTCCCTACTTCTCCATCTTTTTCCAAAAACACTGTTACTGTCTGCTGCTCAAGAGAGGACCTAGGGGAACAATCTGTCCAACCTTACACCTCCCTTGTTCTAACAAGGGAACTTGTATCTATGGCAGCAAAAATTTTTGCCAAGATTTATGTATATCATACACACACACACACACACACATATATATATATGCAGATATCCTGTATGAAGCCTGCCAAAATTGGTAGTGAACTATGGAATTTAACACAAGGCCTGTATACAGAAAGAAGGTTAAAAGTAAGGCATTTTTCACACAATATCTTACTCATGTGGTGTGATGTGCTCAGTGGGAGAGAGGGACTCATTTTACTTGCCAGTAAACCTCTAATGTGAAAAAACTGCATGTGTTTGGATACTGGGACAAAAACAAAACCATCTTGAAGCCTCCTAGAAGGTGGGTTGCCAGATTAAAATGAGCATGCCCAGGCTTTTGGAAGAAAAGAATCCCACAATAGCATAGGGCCAAGCTCTGTATTTATGTACAAGACTATTGCCTCACATTACAGAAACCTGGGCCATGTCTCCCATAGAACAGAGCACACTCTAACACTGGAAATTGTGTATCAAAACAAGTCAGAAACAGAGATGGATCTCAAAGAGAAGTGTTTGGAGCAAGATGAAGAGCTGAGGGGCAACACTGGCAGGCCTGAAAAGAATTCTCTCACAGATATGGACCACCTGACAATGCCCGTAAATCATAATGGCTTAGAGTTCTTTCTGATGGATTTCCTTTTAACACCTACCATCTAAAAGGAAAAGAAAAAACTAAATGGAAAAAAAATATAAAGGTCGAAACACATTGCTTACAAAATAAAAAAAATACAATGGAAGTCCTCTTAAGTGCTTCTTTAACTACAGCAAGATCAGGCATGATCTTGGTTAACAGCTGTGGGGGGAGGGAGGACACCATTTCTTCAGTAATTCTGGCAGGTTTTTAAGGCTGTTTCTTTTCTCAGCTCTACCTCCCCGGTGCAGCTTGCCAAACACTGATAGACACAAACATTACCATCATTCATTAAACTATATTCCTCTGCCATAGTTATCCAACAAACCAACAAAACTCCTTTTCAAAAAGTTGAAAGGCAAGCTGGTTCAGATAGACCATTCTTAGTATGCACGGAGTGTACATTCACAGGCAATAATACAGTGGGAATTCAGCTAGCCTGAGCATAGGCTGATGTGAAGCATATGATATTACTTATGTAGGCATGAAAGCAATCTGCTTTAATATCAGACACTTTAGTGCAAAGAATGTCAGGGTTACCAAAGGTTAAAGACAGGCCGCTGGATTTTTTGTTGCCTATTTTTTTTAAAGTATGAGCTGAAAAAATGTGGGATGACTCCATTTTCAGTTTTTGGGTGCTGCTGAATAAAACAATAAACAATTCAAGTTAAAATGAACAGCAAGGTAAGAAAAAGTGAGTGGAAAGTGCCACAAATCAAAATATACAGGAAAAATAAAGAAGAGTGTGAGAAATGGCCCTCCACCTTTCAGCTACATACGGTAAGTGTTGCTCCTAGTGGGATTTGAGCATCATCCCATTGATTCAGCACCTTCACAGAGTGCTGGATAGAGGTTCAGAGTGTCTGAGGCCGGATTCCCACCCAACCATGGTGCCTGCCATCCCTTGGTTTCTTGTACCTGTGCAGGGAACCACAGGTTTCCATGCCACCTTGCCATTGCACACCTCAAGCATCTGGCCTGGCAGGGCAGGAGCAGTTTGCTGTTTCCCTGCCACACACCTGGGCTGTGCTGTCACACAGGGCACCCTGCAGGATCAGGGCCCTCAGTGCCCGGCTGACCCCTGCTCCCTGCGAGCTCCCACTCACATTCCACCACAAGAGCAGCTCCTGCCGTGCTTTGAACTTTCACTTTTCCTTTACTAAAATTAAAAACTAGGCACATAACCAAGCTGAGACTTCCCAAAATCTCAGGTGGGAAGCATTACTGAGAGCAGAGGCCGGGTGGACTGCTCTGCAGAGGCTGATTGCTTTTTCAGAGGGTGTTAGCATCTACTTTTTTTCCCCAGCACTGGAATCCTTAGGTACTAGGGAGCCTAAGGAAAGCAGGAGCTTTTGTGCTGGAGGATAAAGAATCAAGATAAAGCACAACAAAAGGAATTGAAAATGAAGATATTTATTTTTTCTCAAAAGCACAGCTCTATTTCTGTTTGAATCCAGGCATCATGGAAGATAAAATTGTAAATATTGAGGAGAAATCATGCAAGCCATTGTAAAAGGATAAGCTTTCATAACCTACTGTGAGTAACAACCCCTTCATTTTCTAATAGCCTTCTATCAGGCTGGTGCTACCTGTCTGTTTGTCCTCACTCAGGACTGTGCCCACCATTGGTTGTTTATGACACATGAAAAGAAAGAGAGAGGCAGAAATAAAATGGAAAAAAAAGGGGAGAAAGGGAGAGAGAGAAAGAGAGAAAGAAAAGAAAGATAGAGAGAGAGAAAGAGAGAGAGAGAGAAAGAAAGAGAGAAAGAGAGAGAGAGAGAGAGAAAGGGAGAAAGAGAGAAGGAAAGAAGGAAGGAAAGAAGGAAAGAAGGAAAGAAGGAAAGAAGAAAGAAAGAAAGAAAGAAAGAAAGAAAGAAAGAAAGAAAGAAAGAAAGAAAGAAAGAAAGAAAGAAAGAAAGAAAGAAAGAAAGAAAGAAAGAAAGAAAGAAAGAAAGAAAGACAAGGAGGAGGGGGTATCATGCAGCAAAAGAAGACAGATGGGCCTATCAGTTATGTATATTGTGACCCACCTGCCAGTCACAGCCCCATGGGAATGTGGAATAATAAATACTGAAAAATGGAAAGTAGGAATTAAAGTTAAAAAAAACTCAACCCAACAACCAAACATATTGAACAAAGTAAATTGTCTGGAAGGGAGAAGTGTAATAAAGATTTTTTAGGAGCATATAAATCAAAATTTCAAAAGAAATTTGCCAAATGGGGTCTCAGCTCACGTGCAGTCAATGGCAAGAGGGTGTAAATTGTGGATCTGGAGAGGATGATTGCCAGCACTCCTAGGTATGAGGGGGTTGATTCGATAAATATTCATGATGGCAGCGCGAATGCTCTGAGCACAAACCCTGCCCCAGCAAATCCATCTCGGCTGAGCTTCCCCCAGCCCTGGAGCCTCTGCATTCTCCTGCATCACCCTCAGCTCAGTCCCCCTGGTTTTTGTGTTTGTGCATGTGTGTGAATGTGCAGATGTGCAGATGTATGAGCCCAGCCCCTGCAGACCAAACCTGGCTTACATCTCCTAGTCTTGTGTCATTAGCACTCCTCCCAGAGCTCAGCAGTAAACTCAGCTGTGAGATCTCCAGCTCATCATGACCATCCAAAACTATCTCACTGAGAAAAACATCCTTCATACTAAGATCAGGAGTAATCCAAATCCCTTTTTCTTTTGTTGAATGTGTATTTCATGAAAAACCTTGCTTCCCTTCTCAAACAACATGAAGTCCAGAGGATCATCTCTTGCTTCTGTTAAGCATTTTCTTCACACCCGCCCTCCAGGTGTTTCTACAATTCCATGTAAATCCCAGCCACTCTTATGACAGCCACGTACTTCTTCAGACTCCAGAGCCTCCATGGCAATTTGTTGTAGATGTTAGGATAATTCAAAAAGAATACCCAGCTTGCACACAGACCTGAGGAAAAACATGTTTTCCCCTTGTGGGGGAACATTGTGCATTCAGAGACACATGCCTTTGCCTACCTCTATGTTGTAAAATCTCAAATTGGTCCATGGAAGGGACTCTTCCCTGCAAAATTCTCTCAAGGACAAATGTACTGTGGCAAAACCACTCTATTTTCCTTCTGCTTTTCTGCTCCCCTTTCCCATCTCTGAGTTCATACTCATCCTCTTCTTTCTGTCCCCTCCCTGCCACTGAAGTTCTTCTCCATCTCCTCCTTTCATCTCTCATTCATTCCCCTGTCAGGGGGATATGCAAAAAAAGTCTAATACTAATTTAAAGGCCTCCTCGATGTAGGGTCTATCTAATCAGAAACAAACAAACAAACAAACAAACTACAACAACAACAAAAGAACACAAAACCCCAAACAAACTAAACCCAAACAAACAAACAAACAAACCCACCACTCTAACAGTATCTGAGTTAGTTTCTCTTCTGACCTTTTCACTGTTTTTAACCTTGAGTCCTTTGTTTTTACATCACAGACAGGGAGATAGGGCTGTGGTTATCTAACTTTTTCAACAATATGTGAACTGAGGTAATTACCTAAACAAAACATTAGCAGAAAAGTTTTCTTATCTTTCTGGGTAAAACCAAAACCTTCCAAAGGAAGAGAGCTGTGTAGCTGGAGAATGCTTTTGCCATTACTGGATTCCCACCATGCATGGGGGATCCAGCTGGGGGCTCACAGCATCTAATGGAGCTCTGGAACAAAAATGGAGATGTTCTCAGTGTGGTGTTCGCCAGCGCAAATATCATCTGGCTTAACAGTAGTGGGCAAGCCCACCTCTGGTGACATCCCTCCCAGGTTTTCTTGATAAACTCTAAATGCCACCATACTCTTGTTCTCCTGCTCATTCAACACCTCTTTCCTTACATTCTGTGCTATTTTTTTATTCTGTTTTGTTACTTTTGGCCTCAGATATTACTAATATATAACTCTAGATTTCTGAGGGTTTTCAACAATTGCTCACAAACCCTTGATCCAAAACCAGTAGAATAAAAGCAGATGGGTCAAATGCATCACTGAACTACTAGGATATGCCCAGGCATTAAGATGGTCACCACTTCCAACAATCCACTGAGGTCCTGACTTTGCTATGCAGCTTGAATAATTAGATTGGAAAATTGACTAGTTTTTTGTAGGGACAGTCCTTCTACAGACCTCCACCATTAAATGAAAGTACCTAAATAATAACTGTTTTATATTAGTGATGCTTTTTAATAAAAATGAAGTCTGGTACTCAAGTACATCCTACAGCAAGCACATAAGATGACCACAGAAAGCATTTTGCCCTGAAAAAAAAAGGTTCAAACATCATGGAAATCAGTGGCCTTGATGAGGATTGACAGAGCCAGATATGGAAATTGGAGAATTTTACTGGCAAGCAGTTGCAGGAGCATGAATATAAAGGGTATACAAATCTCTGCAGGCTGTAAACACTGAGAATAAAATTATAGATAGGCTACTTGAGTGACATGTTTTCTAATAATGTAGAAACAGACTCTCAGTGAGCCCTAGTTGAAAGCACTGACACTGTGGAATAGCTTCTCAAGTTAATTAAAAGAAGAAAACACATTAAGTTAAAGCATGGGAACAACTCTTCTTTTGTGACAGATGAGTTAAACAGGCTGATGTTTTTCCTTTACAAACTGATGAATCTTTGGGGATCAAAGTTGTATGGGTTACAGTTGTATCTTTTCAAAATATGTAGATCAATTAATTCATTCTGTAATATTCTTTGAAAGTAAAGAGTTGCAAATATGCTGTGCTTGTTGTCAACTTGTGGTTCTCCCAGCTTCATGGGGTTCATGAATTATTGTTTCTCTTTGCTTGATGGTTTTTACATCATCAGACGTTGCAAGAGGAAGGGTGACCTCCTTGTCCCCTGTCAGTGGGCAGGGACAGTGGGTGCTGCCACCCACACCCTGCCCCACAGCAGCACTGCCCTGATCAGGGCAGGCCAGTGTGCCTCTGATGAGAGAGGCAGATTATTGCTTCCAGGGAAAAGGTGGCCCATAAAATATACTCTCCAGTGCTCCACAAGCCAATGGCTTCCCTATTGAAGTAGAGTGATTTACAGGTGATATGTGTAGTCTGGAAGATTAATCTAAGTATCAGCCTGACAGTTTTCACACTGAATAAGAATAAAATTGATGGATGAAAAAATATAAAAATATGTGCTGCATGTTTAATATATTTTCAATCTTTCCAAAAGTATATGTAGGAAATCTGTATGATACCTCCTTGGAAGAAAAAATATGATTTGATCCTTGTCTGAATTACTGGTACTGCAATCAGACTTCAGGATGGGCATCACAGATGTGTAACTCAATTAATACTATCACTGGGACTGAAGGGACTAATGCAGGAAGTGAAGTCATGTCCAATTTCACATCTCTATGATTCTGCAATTAAATCCTAAGTGTGATCCAAAGACCCTTAAAATACCAAGTCATAGGACTTAGGAAACAATCCCAGGGAAGGAAAAATAAAATTAAAAAGAAAGATGCTTTTCAGTTATCAAGTCTTTACATTAAGAAATTATTTCACTGAAGAAGGGTATGAATGTAACTGAAGAATAGGAAAGAACATTTACAGTGCTAATAAAGCGGTAGGCTAATACAGCACATACAGTGACACCAAGGGCTGGAGATGAAAAAGTGCAAAGCCGTCGATCTTGGGACATAAGTCACCCTTCTGTATCTATGCTTTATTCTTGAGAAATGAGGAAAAGACTACACTTCAGATTTGATTGTCTCTGCAGTCATGGACGTCCCAAATTCCACAGATCAGCACTTCCTTTTGCAGGTCCTCAGCCAGCCATTGCCATGGATTGAGGAGCATGGATAAACACCAGACTACCCTGTCTGAGATGTGTGCCCATCCCACTCCTGGTTTGTCTGTGTCCTCAGCCCAGGGGCTGCATGTACACCACACCATGAAGGGTACACAGCCCGCCAGTCAAGAAGCATGAGCTGAGGCATGTCTGAAATGTGCCTTTTGGAGCACAGAGTGCTCTGCAGGCCCATGCCCAGCAACAGAGCTTCACGTTACTCAGGCCTCAGATCATGCACAGCCATGACTCTACAGCCATCAGGCTGCTAGCTGGGGGGAAGGAGGGCAAGTGGATTGTAAGTGTCCCATTTTCACAGTCACTTCTAAACCCACCACAATTTCCCAATAGTATGGGTATGTGCCTCATAAAACCCAAGCAGATGATCTGCTGCTCCAAAATAGAATTAGGATCTTTGTAGGCCATAGGTTGTTTTTTTTGGCTCACTGTGTTTGGTTCTTCTGTTTTCTGCAAAGCTAATTATTAATTTGTCACTTCCAGAAAGCAGATTACACAAGTCACAGTTCTGCAGGAACTGAGGGCAAAGCAGATCACATTCTCTATTGCCAAGACATAATTAGCAGTGACTCATAAAGCAGAAGTATTCAGAAAGACTCCCACATGTTACTTAATTGTTTGTACAATTTTTGCAAAGGTAATGATGACAGAAAAGATGCACTTCCCCAGAAAGGTAATCACCATTGTATGAAAGCTAATTTTTTTTTTTAATGGAAAACTGAAAAATATTTTGAAAAATATTTTTAGGTGAAACACATTACATTTTTGCAATTTGCAAAGTACTCAAGGTTAAGTTTGAACTGGTAACTTGTAACTTTATTCTTCCTCTCTCCCTGTTTCCCTTTCTCTTTTCTTCTCTTTTTTCCCCCTCCATTTTATTGATTATGGAATAATAGAGAAAACAAGCCTTTAATGTGTTAGGTATTGATCAACTGAGGGAAACACTGAACACCTCATTTCATTTAAGAAGGCAATCAAACCTTCTTTTTGTTCAGTATAATTTCTGCCCTCTTTTCAGACTGATTTTGAAACTTCCTTCACATGCACCTAGTTTAAACTATTTTCCTTGACTCAAAACCTCTGAGAGTTGGAAATCCAGCCTCCATCCCAGTTCCTTGGAGGAGAAGTCAGGCCCTATGCTGTAGAGAAAGATCAACAAGAATGAGAGATCTCTTCAAAAGCATTTTAACTGCATTAGGGCAGAACTTAGATGGGCTTGTTTACCTCACTTAATGAGCTGCCTTACCTTCCTTCATCTGTCAGTGATGTAAACTTTAATCCCTATTTATTTTATGCTTTCATTACCTTTTCAATGTCTTTTTGTAGTGCAATGCCTTGGGTGTGGAATAGCCACCCTCACTGATAAATTACTCTATGTTCCTCCTTTGCTTCTTCACAATGTTTCTAAGTGAACTAATTAAAACTTCAGGAATAGAAGTTTTTACATTCTTGAATAACAAGTTATTTGCTCCTTCTGTAATTGTTTTCTTTCTTTTAACAGCCTTTCTAAGTTTGAACTCCCATGCAATTTACTGAGTTGCCCTTTGCCATTAATCTGTGCATCCTTTTGGTGGCTGGACCATGAAAATTTGTAAGGTCTTGCATATTTGCTTTAATATTGTACAAGTACATCCCGTGTAATTAAAAGAATCTTGTCAAGTTCTAATGTGGGGCTTATTATTAATATGACTGTCCTAAAAGATTGCAGTGCAAAATCAAAAGAAAGCAGTTTTTTCCCCTCATTTTCCCAGCCTGCTTATTCTGTGCATTCACAATTGTTGGTCTCAGCTTTAAGGCCCTCTTGGCATCAAGCTTCCTTTCCTTAGGTTCACCAAAAAGGGTTTGAAATGAAATGGCAGCAGCAGAGCTAAACCAGAAAAAAAGCAGGCCATGGGCAGTACACAGCATGTGTAAAGAAACACGCAGGAAAAGAAAACCTGCACCAGCAAGGTCAAGGTTGCTGGAAAAACAGAAGTAATGCTATTCTGCAAATAAACAGATCTGAAAGGAAAAGGTGTTAGACAACTGCTTGCTCCAAAATTCACTGCAATCAGCACACATTATTTAATGAATACTACAATAGCTCTCAGCACCATCAACATTATACATGCAAGTAAGCAGTGGAATCACTGGGGTAAATGGTCTGGGAGAGGTTTCATATTCCCCAAATCCCCAGCACCTGGAAAAGGTAAGCCATTCAGCAGCAGCCACACAGCCATAGCAGCCCTAGATTTCTTGGTTTTGTGAAGCAAGATCAGAGTGATGTGAGCTTCAGTTGTCTTTTCTCTTACCCGACTCAACAAAGCTCCCTCAGTTCACAGCTTATAGAGTATGACAGAAGTATGCCTTAAGTCTCTAGCCGAAGGATTAAAGCTTTACAAACCTCTTAAAATCAGCCAGACAGCTCTAGCACTCATTAAAGCTTTTACCTCTTTTCAAGCCTGGGTGCCCCCCAAAACTGCACTAACAAAAATATGCATGAAGGAAATCTCATCTCACTGCAATAGAGGGAAGGTCTGTTCTGACTGAAGAAATTACTGGCACTATCCTGAAAAGTACATGAGAAATGTAATGGGGCATTTGCAGCAACTCACACGAGGAAGGTACTGAGGTGATTGCTATGTCCTGTACTGCACACTGGGGAAATTACAGAAAAGGCTCTGAGCTTGTAAAGCTGAGCCAGTTTCCTAATAAGAAAACAGCCCTTCAGCTGCAGCTAGCACCAAACCCAGGCACCTACAGACTGATTGCACCACACCTCCTCTAAATACTTCCTCCCTGCAGACCTCTCCCAGCTTGATGCAAATTACTGAATGTTTTCTCCTAACAACTTTTATTGGCTTGATTTGTGTGCCACCACCTACTGACTTAGCACAGCCAGAGTGGTGTGTCCATAATGGCTGGCATGGTGGCCCTGGCAGACCTGTGGGGCTTGGCACATTCTATGGAGCTGCCACAGGCTCTCTTTCCTGCCCTGGAAATCAAAGCAGCCCCAGATGCAACAACAGATGAGGGCACAGCACTTCAGACAGGCTGTCTCTTAGCTCTTTCCCTGGCTTTACTGAGCTTCAGCTGAAAATGACAAACTGCCAAATTCATCTGCCCTTTTGCCAAATAAATCCTTGGAGGGTAGGGAGACCTCCCCTGGAGTTTGTCTTGCTCCTGTTTTAGTGCTGGTCACAGGCACATGCTCCTGTTACCAACATCACACCGGCTCTCTGACATTTCTGGGACACTGCCTGCTTTTCACCACCATTCATTTGTGTTTGGTTGTGCTTCTGCAGCAGTCCTGTTGTTACCTGATGTCACCCACAACCAACAGAAGGTGGGAATGTTGCTATGGGTCCTCTCCTTAGGCTTGTAACCAGCAGCTTCCATGGCCAGGCTGCTCCTTAAGGTTTCTTCCCGTAGCCAAAGAAAGCTGCTGGTTTAGCCTGTTGTTTTCTTATCTGCCTCCACCACTGTTAATCTTCCCTGTGCTGGTCTACAGCAAACCCTCCTTGTATCAGGCAAGTGCTTTGCCCCATGGAATCTTGCTGTGCTGGGCCAATCTCAGGGTCACCCAAACTGTTTCCCTTATAAAAACCAGTCATCTTCCATCACCATAACAGCATCTGACTCAAAGTTAACTTTGGCAAAACATATTTAGAACTACACATAGTCAGTTCTGTGGCAGGAGAGAATGTTCAGAAATTTCCATTTTTAAAAATGAACTTAATGACAGGGTTTTCTGGCATTGGAACAGGCTGCCAAGAGAGGTGGTTGAGTCACCATCCCTGGAGGCATTCGAAAGCCACGCAGATATGACACTAAGGGATGTGGTTTAGTGGTGGGCTTGGCAGTGCTGGATTAACAGTTGGACTCAAAAGATCTTAGAGGTCTTTTCCAACCTGAACATGATGATTCAATGATTCTATGTTGGCATCCTTAAAAGAGATAAAAAATGAAAGAAAATTAGTTTTTAGCTTTTTTCAGAGCTAGAGAAGCATCCCTGTGTGCCTTGCACCTCTCCAGGTACACAGTCAGCCACCCATTTATTCCCTGATGTTCAAACACAGGCCTTGCTTGCTTGAAGTGTACCTCTGTCTTCAGAGGGGATATAACTGTTTGACTCTGCAGTTCAGTTGACTGGGGACAAATTTACTGTCTGGCCCACTGTAAAAGAACCACATCTTGTACACACTACTCATCTCCTTCTTGGTAAAGATTGATTTAAAAACATATAAGAAATGCCCCACTTCTGTTTCTGCTGCATTTAAGACTCAGTATTTTGATCTTGTCAATCAACCTGTTTATGTTTAAGACTGAAAATATCACTTTATATTTAGCCTTAAATATAATATATATAAACAACCCATTTTAATTGAAATAGTCCTTAAACAAGTGCATGCTGCTGTTTCAAAGTCAAGTGGGTGAAATTAAGGAAGCCACTGAGTGCCAAAATGCAGCCATTGTTGAAGCAGTAAGCCAACTTTTAGCAGGACTAGCCTTTTCTGCGTCTGCCAAGAGGAGTTTCTTCATTTCAGCTCCCATCAATGCCAATTCCAAATAACTGGCTCCTGCAAACTTGAGAAAATGGGGGCGAGCTAAACATCAGAAAACCTTGTTTTCCTCTTGAAAAATAGAAAGGATAGGTAAAAGAGCATGAACTATCCAGTCTAAAATCTTAAAAGCCAGGTCTAAACCTAAACAATAAATTCATAATTTTGAGATTAAAGACTTGCTGGCTAAGTTAATGCTTTTCCTCATAACTGTGAAACATTGCAGTGGCTTTGACACAGTACCTCAGCCAGTCACCTTGACATTCACAGCCTGGTAGGAATCACACTGATCCCTGACACTGTTTTCATAGTGCTTCCATCCCTTTGCTGTTTAGGGACATGTCTGGGGTAAGAAGCACTTCTACCACAGTTTCTCTGACAAGGACGTCTCACATAACACTGTCATTGCTGGTCAGGAAATTTGTGACTTCCACTCCAGAGTTATAGGGGCAGACCTCAGAATCCACCAACATAACTCCTGGCATCATGGTCCCTCCATGGCCCAGGAAGGCTGTGACACTTGGCTCTCTCCTGGCTCGTGTCCCTGGTCACCATGGCTGGGATCAGCAGCTGTTGGCCAAAGCCGGGGTGCACGTGTGGCACTTGTGCAGAATGGAGCTCAGAGGTGTCCGTGACTCTCGGCAGAGACAGCATCCAAAGGAGCCAATTACAGAGAGATCTGTGGAGAAAGTTCAATTAGATACCAGAGTGGAGAAGCTCCCCTGGAGTCAACACATAACCAGAATAACAATGTAGCCTGTAGCTTTATAGTATTTGAAACAAGGCCAGAAATCTGATGTCAGAAATCTGACTTGGACTAGTTTTTGATACACCACATTTGAGGAGACAAAGAAAATTTTTTAAGTCTGAGTTTGTCCTGAAGGAGACCCTGTGGTTTTATTTTCCACAATCTTATTTCATCTGAAAAAGAATGAAAATACATTTACTAATGATTCTGAATGTTTTCCTGACAGTAAGAATTTCAGAATTTTCAGGAGGTTGTTTCAAGGAAAACCTGAAGGCAGTTATTAACAGAAATGTCCATAAAAATTACATGTTCAAGAGCAATAATAGAAAATATCTCTCTCTGGCACCTCACTCTTAAATCCTCTCAAAACTTGCAAGACATGCTTTTGTAGTGGAACCACCATAGTGGGAGACCAAATTAAAAAACCCAAACTAAGCAACAAAAATTTGTAGGTTGTTGCAAGGAATTATTGGCACAGCCAAAATAGAAAATTAATTCAAGCTGTGAACTAATTATCCTCAGCATTACTGGCATCTCTTTTTACTTCATATTTATGTCATTACCATTATTATTATTATTATTATTATTATTATTATTATTATTATTATTATTATTATTATTATCCTGTCCCTCCTTAACCCTTCCAATCTGAAATTCACTTCTAAGGAGCATCTTTCCATCACTTAGTCTTTCCATCACTAAGTGAATCCCCAAGAAATTAATAGCACTTGCTGTTATAAATCTCAGCGTTATCAGCACTTGATATCTCAGTCCAAGCTTTGCTTAAAGCACTTTAAATAAAGTTTCAGTTCAAGAAATCAATGACTTATACAGAAATTTGAACTTTAATTCAAAGAAAGGAAGGTTCCAGCACTCAGGATGGAATGGAAAAGCTGGCAATCAAAAGAAAAGCAATAGCTTATATTTCACAAGGCAAATTAAAATGTCCATGAATGGTTACTTTAATTATGTTTAAATGGTTACTTTAATTATAATTAATGGTTACTCACATTATGTTTAAATTGGTCTCTTGATTTTAGTGGTCCTGATAGGTGATATCTGAAAGTAGATTTTTCCTGGAAATTGCTGGTTACCATCTCCCAGGACCTCTGTATCTGCTAATAAAAGGATTGCCATGAATAATTCACTCACATATTTCTGTATTTGCAAAATTTTTATCAATGTCCTACAGTGTTTAGTAAGCAAAACCAGAAGTTAAATCCACCACAACTTGTTCCACAACAGTCTTGCCTTTATTATTCTTGGAGCCAGCAATGCAAACTTATTGTAGGTGCTGCAGTCATGAGGTATCTTTAGAGTAATTTACAGGTTTTGTCTATCTCGTGCATAATTTATCACATAAATCTGAAAGCTACTTAGAGGTAGATAACAAATTATTTTCTGCCACTTTACAGCAACACATTGTGCACATTCTGGACAAGGCTGTGTTCACTGGACAGGAAAAATTGTTGTGACTTCCTACCAATATTTCTTGTCTCTGTGTCCTTGGAATAGGTACCAGCCAAAACAGAACCAATGTGGTGATTTCAGAAACCTCTACCATTGTATGTTTAATTTCCAGCTGAAAGTTGCAATTCCATTTTTATTCCAATAGAAAATCTTCATCATTTGTACATTACTTCTTTGTTATTACTGAATCACCTTGAGAATACCATTTTCACCACTGAAGAGAACAACATCAAAGTAGTGGCATTGTTACTAGGATCCTAAAAAGATCAGTTCCCACTTTTGGTCCAGTGTTGCCTTGACAGATCTATTAAGGCATCATCTGGCAATACATGCCTGTACTGTTGGAAGTAAATACTTTTCTGAAGTCTCTTCCAATATTTAATACTCTTGGCACTGTCATTTCTCCTCAACAAAAATTGGTGAAGCTTTCAGCTCATGTAAACTAAGAGCACCATTGTCACATCTGACCACATATCCATCTGAAGATCTGTCTTCCTTTTATTTGAAGTTCCTCATAACAAGTCCACTCTGTATATCATTGCCTACTTTATACAGTATTTTTCATAGCATCAATCAAAGATACCAAAGCAATATACCAAAAATCATCCCATTACCTGATATGATGAGTCACCACCTGTAACCTTTTAATGTGGTCTGTGTATCTTCATATCTCAACAATCTAAATTTAAAGATAAGTAAATCAAAGACTCACTGTAAACTTTCTAGCCTTTTCTGTTCTCTTTTTTCCTAGCAGAAGGAAAGGATGTGGAGATCGGTCTGCCTTGGCCGCAAACGCAGCAGCCAGCAAGCAGACCTTCCAGGCTGAATAAATATCTACCCCTTGGGCTGGGGAGCACTGACCCACCTTCTGACCCGGTCTGCTTTGGCCCTGCTCTCCCAGGCTCCAAAACATTGACTGCACAAATCAGGGTGCGTGGGGTACTGTGTGTGAATGCACAGTCATGGACAGGGCCGCCCAGACAAGCCCACAGTGTTCATAGCACAGATTGCTCTAAAACATCACCTAGCAAGCAAGAAAAACATCAACAGTTCCATTTGCATAAGAACTCGTGTTTGCAACATCAATTTACAACTGCAACAGCACCATCATTTATAAATACATCTTCATTTCCATCTGTCCATCAGGCATACCATGATTTGTGGAAGCTGTAATATCACAGGCACCTTTTCCTTGAAAGATGATGACTAAAATTGATTTTAAGCTAACTTTTAGCAACCATTTTTGTAATTTCAAATTTATTTTTTTTCTTTTGCACACAGAATCCAAGATGGACCTTTCCCCCCTCTACCAAGGCAATTTCTTCATCAAACTCAGATTTAACTTAGAAAGATTCATGAAGCTAGAGACAATGTAATAAAAAATGGAAATACATGCAATATAAAATGAATCAAAAAACCCACCCTTTGGACCAATATTTAACATGGATTCTGAAGAGATGAGTATAAAGGATTTAGGCTACCACATGAAAGAAAAACATTTGGAACAATGCTAGTCCAGGCTCTCAAGGGATAACACACAATCTGTTCTTGGTCCAAAAGCTGTAAGAAATGCACTTGTCATTTTGTCATCATACTTTAACAGAAAGGTCAAAGAAAGAGTTTATGGGAATACTACAGTCATTAATGCATGTTATAGAGAAAAAGTGATCAATCAAACCACAGAACATTGCAAACTCCTCAACTCTATTTTTTCTTGTGTTTCAAATATCAAAGCCTTATAGAATGCAGCACTTTCCCATCTTCAACATTTAAAGCAAACTGGCAAAGATAACGATATTTTTTTTTCAAATCCAAAGATTCTAACTAACATTTTGATGACATTCTCAATCCAAAAGAATACATTTTTCTTTTTTTCTCTGAACTATCACACTTTTAAAAGGTCATTTCAACTGACATTCATGAGTATGAGAGAGTCTTGTTCTCTTGTAAAACATTGCAGAGATTTGATTATTGTTTCACCTCTTAGCTTTTCTTTTGTTGAAGACTGAACCACCAAGCCCTCTATGTTTTCTTTAGCTCTTCTTATTCCAGACATTTTTCAGCGGGGGCCTGATTGCCAGAAGTTGGGAAGGTTCTGATGTGTGGATGAAACAGAAGTTATTCTGTGTCCATAATCCTAATGGTCTTTTGTGAGCCAATCAAAAACTTGACTCTGGAAGTCTAGGAAGAGTGGAAAGAATAAGACCTTATCCAAGATGCAGAGCAATGGCAGAATTGCATCCTCTTTCCTAAGTACATCTACTTAGCAAGCAGTGATTTCCCAGAAATGAGACTTTAACAAAAGAAGAGACAGTTTCTGGCTTATAGGAAGGCAAATTCATCAGTTTGAAAATCTCTGAACAAGCAAAACTGCCATGTGCATGGTAAAGATTACCAACAGTAAAAAAAAGAAATATTTTTAAATTTTCCAAGTGACTAAGGAACATGTTGGTATTTTCTGTTAAACACTCTTTTCCTCTAGCATTTAAGACATTATTAATAAAGAAAAAAAAGCCAAAACCTGATTCCCAGCAGCCTGCTGGACTCTCAGCATGAGAAGTCCATTGGCTTTTTACCCAGAGCAGCTCTCCATTGAGAAATACTAAATGCAATTGACTCGTTATGCCAGACACACTAACAATGACAAGCCCTTATCTGGCTGTCTTTGGGGTGACACTCAGTTCCCACCAAGAGCAGCACTAAGCATTGTTACCACTGCCTGCCTTCATGCTTGTGCAGGAGGCTGCAGGTGCCAGTGGCTCCTGCAACAGAAAGGCAGCGAGGTTTGCCTGCCCTGCCTTTCCAGCAGGCATTGTACTGATGGTGCAAGCCTGGGAAGGCAGGTGGGTGACCTCTCCTCTCTCCCATTTTGATGCTGTACTTCAAGGAGTGAAGAAATGGGAAGACAGAGCTGCTCTAAGAGATTACTTTGTCTCTTGTGCAAACTCCTCTGTGCTGGTGAGCTCACAGTCTCTCCTTTTTTGCTGGAGCATAACTCCACCCTGACCAGGTGGTCTGTGAGGAGGTCGCAGTGAGATTTGGTCAGTGATATGCCTACAGAGGATGAATAACTCAAGCCAGGTATTTAAATAAAGGCCTTAAATAAAGAGCACTTTTAAAAAATGCCTGTACTGTTGGAAGTAAATTCAGTGGATGGGTCAGATGGTTACACTATATCAAGTGTAAACCCAAGTGAGTAAAAGCCTTGTCATGAGGTATTTCAGATGAAGGCTTTTGTTTCAAATCACTGTGGCCTACAACAGCACAAAAAATGTGTAGCTCACCTTCAAGGGAAAGAAAAAACAAGGATTAATGTGGGCACTCGGCTTGAGGTTTGAAAAAGACTTTATTGCATGACGTGATGAAGGACAGCTCATCATATGATGGAAAGAAAAAATGTTAGAGCAGAGGACTAGTCACACATTGACAAAAAATGTCAAGAATGACTGCTGAGGAGCATTTCTGCTCAAAAGATCTGGTGGAGGGCAAACTCAGAGCCAGAGTGCTTCTTGGCAGACACAAGGTTGATGACACTCTGAGTTGTATGAACAGTGACATTGGACCACATGTACACACTATATCCAGTTTTGGTCCTCCCAGCAGAGGACAGGCATGGAAAAACTGGAGTGGCCTCAAGGGCAGGCATGCTGGGGACAGGAGCACTTGTCCTGTGAGGAGCTGGGCTGAGATACCTCATAACACCACTGGCTTACCAGTGCCCACAGAGGGTCATCAAGAATATGGGACTGCATTGTTCACAGTGACACATGGGGAGAGGACAAAAATCCTGGGGAAAATAGTAAAAAAAGAGATTTATCCAGGGTGTATCCAAGGAGTTTTCCCCCATGATAACACTCAGGCAACAGACCAAGTTTCCCTGAAAGGCTATTGCATCCCCAGAGGTTTTCAAAACCCAAGCAGACAAAGCTTTGAGCAGCCTGGACTGGTCCCAGAGTTGGCCTTGCTTTGGGCAAAGGTCTGGAGCAGATATTTTTAATGTCCAACCTGAAATCTTCTGCGATTCTTCAAAAGTTAAAGAACCAGTGATCCATCCCAAAGTCTCATCTTGAGCATTAAGAAAATGTTTTAATAAAGGCTGTATTAAGAGTAAAAAGCGCAAAGAAAGAATTAGACTCTCATTCTAGGATTATATATGAAAATTTCAACATGAACTTAATATATTGAGGAGCAGCAAGTGAACAGAAATGAACAATACCTGCTGCCACTTTTTCTTCAGTTTAAACTTTCCCAGAAGCCTAGGTCATGAGGTTGCCAACAGGTGGTATCATTGTGGGGAGACTGCCTTCTGCTCTTATTCGCTCTGAAAACACCTCCATCAGAGCTGATTCAAGGCCCCAAAATGCAAGAGAGATTTGACAAGAAAATATGAAGATGTTTTTGTTTTCCCAGAGAAAGAAAATATCTTGCTTCTCTGGTCTCTATAGCAACTCTGTAAATACAATAAGTATTAATGAGAAAGGGCATCATCTTGTGTGAATCTTTTATCTTAACTTACTCTTTTAGCTTGTTTTAAAGGCCACTCCTGATATTATTGTATCTAAGCTCTTTACTGCACTTTTGGGAAACTCTCTGATTCACACTCATTCCTGCCATAAATCTACTGATTCTTACTAAGAAGAATAAGTATGTCTCTAAGTCTGTGATCAAAGAGAAATAAAAAGTTTTCTTTAAAGTTGTGCAGCAAGGGCTGCATATTTATGAGAATATGTTACTTTGAGGATTGTTTATCACAAGCAACAGAATTTCCAGTCTGCGGACCAAATTTTATTGCAAGTGGATAGACACCACTTTATTTCAGTTATACAGCTTTGTCTCACATCATTACAAGGTTAAGATGATGTGGAAAACCTGAGTTTGGCACACTGATTATCAGGAAAATCCACTGTGGTGCAATATCTCTGTAAGAGACATTCCTATGATTATATTGCTCTTCTGTGTTTTTTAAACTGATTTTTCATAGAAGTGGCTGGATCAGGCTCTAGGAGTGAATTTCAGGGTCAGGCAATGGTTGTCTAAAGGAGCTCTTTATACCACAGGATACACATCCAGTCACCGTTATCCCTATAAAAACACAGACTACTTCCATGGAAAGCAAATTTTCATCCTGCATTCAGGTGTACAGTCTTTACAAGGACCTGCACTGCATCTTCCCATCTCCAGTGGGAAGGAAAGTATCTCGTACTTTCCCACTAGAAACAGACAGTAATGCAGGAAGATCCCCCCTCCCTCTGTTACAGTAAGTGTGGCTTTATTACACACACACACACACAAGTATGGATGAGCAAACACATCCTCTTGGTTAGACTCTAGGAATTTATACCATTACAACTTTCCAGTGGTATGTCATTTAAATCTGGGTGTTTGTGAATTTCAGTAACCAAATCCTTATTTATACAAATAGATCTGCTAAAACATAATGGGAGCTGTCTGTGTGAATGGGGCTGGCAAGATCTCTGCCTCTGCATATCCTGAGAAGTGCAGCTTATGTTGCAGTAGCTTAGACTGAAACTCTGCTCTTTTCAACTTATATTGGACTGTGCCATGCTACACATCACCAAAAGGAAAGGCAATGGAAGGGAGCAGATGTCACCATGTGGGGTTTACATTGCACTTGGTGTTCTCACTGCTCCTGGTGGAAAAACTTTGCAAATTACTGACTAAACTGTCAGCACATGAAAGTCACATACAAATAGCTGTATCTCCTTCAAGGCTATGGAGAATCAGGCCCTCATGTGTCCTAGTAATCCGGATATGTATCAGGTATCCTCTCAGCAGCAAATGGATCGTGTAACAAAGACAGACCATTCTTAGTACCTGAGATGAATAAAGAGGTAATAAAGCTTCATTTATATAATGTATTGGCCCTTTTGGACAGTCTTTGGAACATTACTGATGTCAATCCCATGTGATAGTTGCCTTTTGAAGACCTTCATCTATTTGAAGCTATTCAAACACTTGAAAGAATGTCTACAAAGTCCTGCAAACGCCAAGAGCAGTTGATTTAACACGACTTTAACTAAGGCAAAATGAACTGAAGCAATTTCTCCTGTCCCTGCAGGTACTGTGTTGAAATATTTTATCTGAAGTCTTCAGAACTTTCCCAATGAAAATATCTTTTAAGAAGCTTCAGTCTCTTCTTACATCAAAAAAGTGTGCAGTGTATTTGGAGGGAGGGTAAAATCCCTAAAATCAATGTTGTTATTGCGGTCCTAATAGGCTCTGCCATATTCCAGGCAGTCTAGTTTTGATAGCGGCAAATTTCCTTAAGATCTATCTTGAGACACCACACAGTTTCAGAACTCTTTAGAAGTCAGAGCTTTCCTTCAAAAACATTTCAAGCAAAGGCTATAAAAATACTACTCGGGGTCTTTTCCTTGATAGCAGTGCTACCTCAGGGAAAGGAGTTATTGCAACCTTTGTAGTTTGGTAATAAGGGGTTGCTCTCTGTCCTTTAAAGTGATTTGAGTCAGACCCTTATTTGTTACATTATATTGTGTTGTGTGTAATATCTGTTTATTGTCCCTATCTCCTCCCATATAAGCCTCTCTCAAGATGATTCTGCTGTTGCTATATTTTGTTTATTCCAAAAGAATCCTGTCAGATAAGGATATGAAAATTAGAAATAGTGACAAACATGCAATCTTCATGAGAACTAAGAAATTTATGATTCACATGATTGAATATATATAACATAGTCTGAAGAACAGTATGTGCATTTCTATGAAGTACATAGTGCATAGGGAATGGGAATTGCTGAAAAAAACTTTGGAAAGTCACATTAAAAATGACAGCTCCTAGGCAGAATAGGAGCAGTCTGCAAAAACTGTGTTCTCATCCTGGGGGCCAAGAGGGGTTGTTATTAATTTACATCACCTTAACAGGAGGAAGGCTTTTATAGAGAAAGACAGAGCAAAAATAATTCCTTTCCAAAAGAGTTATTATTCAAAGAAAACTCCAAGATATTCCAGAATAGATTTGAAGACTTTTTTTTTTAAAGCAGGTAATTTTCAATCAGATTGTTGACCAACTGTTGTCGTATTGTGCTTTTCTGACACTGAAGTAAGGACGCATTGTGGGGAGATTATAGTCCATAAACAAAAAATTGGTACCAGCCCATGCTGCAGGATGGCCTCAATACTGCAGAGTCCAAAAGAAAAGAAAAGCATTCACTTCAGAAATAAATATGGCCTATTCAAGAGCTGTGGGTCATGGGGGATTATGCTGAACCTCCACCCCCAACACCTGCCACAGCACTACCACCACCAGTGGGAGGAGAGCAGAGGACACAGGCAGAGATGTGGCTCATTTTTGTCTCAAGTGTAGGGATTTTTTGTGTGAAACGTGTGTGCTCTTGACACCCGGAGTGGTCCCTCCTGGGGGCGTTCCCAGACCTGTCCCACTGATGGAGCTGCAGAGGCCAGAGGGACAAAAGCAAGTTTCCTGGGGGATAACTGGCTGATGTATGAAGGGATGGAAAACATGTAAAGAGCCACTTTTCACAGCCATTTTTTGGCACAATATTTGGCCAGAAGGTTGTGTCCAGAGCAGCTCTGGTCCTGAAAATGCTGTGCCCAAGGTAGTTTGGGTACAAGGCACCTCAGAGTGTGCAGGCTGGCACTGCCAGTGCTGCCCCACCATTTTTTGCAAGCACAAAGTGGTTTATAACCAAGGAAGGTCTCTCTCTGCTCGGCACACGTGACTGCTGGAAGATCATCTCTCTCCCCCTTGCATATTTCCTTTGTATTCCACAACTCCCTCTCCCCCTAGAAAAGCTAGGTGACTTTGTCTGTCATTTGTATTATTTTTTTCAATAGCCTTTCCAAGTAATTTATTCCACATGTTTATTACTTCCTGCGCATAATAGTAGTGCTGGAGTTCCTTCATGTCTGCACTATATTCTCAGTTTCCTCTTAAAAATATTTCACTATGAACTCATTACTCCTTTCCATAATGACAGAAAACTCCCTCAATCAACTTCCACATACCCTATTTTCCAAAGAGGATACAGCCATCTCACCATTTGAGTTCAGCCCTTAATCTTGTTGCTGACAGCCTGGTATGACTTATACCATGCTACTTCCAGGGAATCACAGCCTACCTGTAGCTAACCTTCCTCCACTGAATACAAGCATCCACCTTTTTCTCATGCACACATCTTCATCCAACATTTGTCATTTGCAGCCATGCCATTGTGATGCAGTGAGCCAGGAAATGTGAGCCAGGCTGCTGTTTTGTGCCTCCTTCATCTCCAGGCAACATCATGAGAGATCCAAGACAGCACATCCCCTGTGAGGCTCAGCCCAGCAAAGGTGAGATCTCAATGGAAGCTGTAAAAATGTAGAAAAATAGCTAAGCATACAGCACTGACGATGCCCTGATAACATAGAATTACAGAATCATAGGATGGTTTGGGTTGGAAGGGGCTTTACAGATCACCCAGTTGCACCCCCCCCAGCATAGGCAGGGACACCTTCCACAGACCAGCTGGCTCAGAGCCCCCTCCAACTTGCCTTGAACACTCAGGGGTGAGGAGTCCACAAGTTCTCTGGGCAGCGTGTTGCAGTATGTCACCACCCTCAGAGAAAATAATTTCTTTTTAATATCTGATCTAAACCTACTTTCCTTCAGCTTAAGGCTGTTCCCTCTTGTCCCATTACTACATGCCCTTGTGAAAAATTCCTCTCCTTATATGCTGCCTTTAAAAAGTACAGCTGCTATAAGGTCCCCCTGGAGCCTTCTCATCTCCAGGCTGAATGATCCCAACTCTCTCAGCTTGCTTTATTAGCAGAGGTGTTCCAGCCCTGTGATGAACTTAGTGGCTCTCTTCTTGACTTGTTTCAACAGGTCTGAATATTTCTTGTGTTGGGGCCCCAGAACTGGACACAGCACTCCAGATGGGGTCTTGGCAGAGCAAAGGGGCAGAATCCCCTCCCTTGGCCTGCTGGTCATGCCTCTTCAGGTGCAGCCCAGATACAGTTGGCTCTCCAGGCTGCAACTGCACAGAACAGTTACCTTCTCTCTAATCTCAAATGAGATGTTAACCTGATTCAGATGGAAACACAGTAATTTCATCAAAGGGACAGCCAAAGTTCTGATGGGATGCCACAGACAGCATGACCAGTCAACATTTTTCTCTAGAGAAGAAAACAAAATAATGCCTAGTTTTTCTTGATGCAGACCTTGAAGCAAAATAATGCCCAGTTTTTCTTGAAGCAGAGTAGCTCAATATTAACATCCAGCTGAAATTACTTCAGAGAGATTGTGGTTTTATGCAGGCTAAATTTTCAGAAAATCTGTATTAAAATCCTAGGAAGCCATTGTTGGAGTTGTATCTGTTGTTTCAGAGGCATGGGAGGGCTATAGGAATAGATGCTCAGAAATGGCTGTCAGTGAGCTAACTGGAACAGCAAGCATTGCATTAATGAGCAGCAATTTTTCAAGACATGCTTTGAGTTGTTTCATAATACCATTTTGCTAAAATAATTTTCTTTCTACCTAAAGGTCCAGAGAGGGAAATTTTAAAATGCATTTTTTAAAAAGAAATTTTGACATTTTTACTCTTTTCTATATCTATTACATAGTAGTTTACAAGCTGGAAGCTGTATTTTTCTTTTTTTTAACCAGTTCTAAAAAATAGAGTAATGAAATACATGAACAAATGAGAAGCCTCATTGTGCATCTAATTGCAAAATTATTTTAAAGTTAACTTCTTGTGGCTGAAGGCAAGTCTATAGATTAAGAGCAAGAAAAACCCATTTTGTCTTCAGATCTTCTTTGATTTTACCTATATTGCCTCAGCATTTCTTTAGTGGTTTATCTAATTAATTATATTGATTTTATATTTTTATGGTGACAGGGAAGGGAAGGGAAACAATGGTCTTATGAAGTAATAATGAGCTCAGAAGAAAGGGTTAGCTATGATTATGTTGTAGTAGTTATGTATGTAGTTATGTAGTAGTTAGAAGTAATTTATATCCAACCTCAGTAGTGGATTTCATTTACCTAGAAAATATTCAAGTGGAAAACAGCTCGGGGAGGGCATTAGTGCACACCAAAATCTAGGGTAGATTTGCATACAGTTGAGACAATCAGAAGAGAGGGTCCTTATCACTTTTATGAAATCAAGCCGAATCACCAGAGTACCCCAAACACACAGACTGGCACCGGGCACTCTCTGTTCTCCTGCTTCACAGGGTTTGAAGTAGGTTTCAGTTTCATGTTGCTTATATTGCATCAGACAGCTTCAGAAAACCAGAGAGAAATAAACCACAATGCCACAGTAGTGGAGAATATTTTGCTGTATTTTTTTTCAAAAGACAGTCTCCTGAGCCAGGCATTTGAATCATAAGGACTTCTGGGATGGGATTTTCACTCAGAGATCTCCATTCTTACGTGGATTAAGAGGATTAAAAACCATTAAATGACCATCCTCCAAGTCCCTAAAGCAGATTTGCCTTTTTCTATCCTCCTTCAACTGGGGCAGACTTGGGGGTAACAAAGTACTGCACAAAAGACTCCCTTAGCATGACAAAAGGTGAAACAATCCACTGAACTGCCAATGTACCAGACAATGAAGTCGGTGCAGTCTACTCAGCTCATTTTCATCAGAACAAATGGTATCAAACTTGGCAATGGCATTGTTCTTAAACTTGAACATGGGGCTCTTTTTTTTCCCCTCTTCTTTTTTTTTATTTTTTATTTTCCCATCCAAAGCTCAAGGTGTCATATTAATTATTTAAATCTTCAGAAGATTTCAACTGTATCCTCCAAGGCTCTGCTCAGTGCCAGAAGGTCTCCAATCTGCATTAGCTTTTGTTAATTAGAGCTGAAACACGGACTTTGATCTCAATGAATATAATAACAAAAAAAAAAGCAAAACTTCCTGTGTGATTTATCTTTTACCTATTTTCTCCCTTTACTGTTTTTCCACTCTATTAGACTTTGATTTACCTTGTCTGAGTAACATTAAACAACTCGGGTACAAAAGAACTTAAACAGCTTCAAAAGCCTGACTGAAATGATAGTTAAATGCTACATGAAGTGATCCCGAGTCTTTAAACCTTGAATGAAAATGACACAATTTTACTTTATTTTATTTTTTGGAAGCAGGGGCTGGCATCAGGGGGGTGGTGGTTTGTACAGCATGGATGCTTGTCTACTGATGTCAGATATCACAGGTTTTCCTGTTGGGATTGATCTTTCCTCATTAAGAGCCTTGTTTCTAGAGTTATAGTGCTGATAGAACAGAAGGCCAGTGATATTCTGCAAGATGTTCCTCATGCATCAGGCTTGCCCTGAGTTTGTAGCGCTGCTTAGATCCGAGAGGGTCACTGCCAGGGCTTGCCTTGTTAAAATTTTTCTCATTAACATTTCTCTTATTGAATAGCTCTGAAAGGCAAATTTTTTAAGTCCAAAAAGAGAAACCAGCAAATTTTAGTGTCAGATGAGGTCTAGTTGTATATTCACTTGAGCAGGGACTTATCGTTATGGTCCCCTAACATGAAAAAATAATCAAAGACTATCCGAAAATGCTGCAAATGAAATCTACATCTGAGATTTAGGAGATACATGAGGGTAAATTTTCATTGTGATGGACAAAGAGTTGTGCAGAGAGCCTTCATTAATAACAACACACAGCGCTGAGAATGTGCCCTGTATCTTTTACATAAGGCTAACTGCAGAATGGCACAGCCCCAGGAGACTGGTCACTCATGGTTTATCTCATTTTAGGAAGAATAAATTAAAGGATATCTTGTGAATTCTGGGCAGAAAGTAGGAGAGCTGAAGTGAACAATCTCAAAAATAATAGCTAAGAACTCTGATAACCTGCTGGAGGCACCAACTGAAACAAAGGATATTTGTCTAGAAAGAAATGGGGCTTTTATGGGGGTGTTAAAAATGGATTCAGAGATGTTCAGCCAAGGTCCAGCTCCTTCCAGGGAATGTTGGCAACCTGGGCAATGGTAGCACAGACCCATTCTGCTCACAGCATCAGTGTGCTGCAGATCTTCAAACTGGTTGGGAATTCAATAATAGTAAGATTCACCCCTGCCAAAAGCCATGATACACTTTCAATCAGCCTCAAGACCAGGTTAGACGGGTTTTCAAGCAGCCTGGTTTAGTGGATGGTGCATCAGCCCATGGCAAAGAGGTTGGAACTCAATGATTTTTAAGGTCCCTTCCAACCCAAACCATTCTATTGCTCCCACATGCAGGTGTGCCTGGGGTCTCCTTCCCTGTCTTCCCTCGCCCTTCATACCATCAAATGTTCATGACTTCCAGAGTTTCCCTAAAAGTATGGTGGGGCCAGTGGCCCTCATTGTGGCGTGCAATCTGCCACCTTTCTTGAGCTGTAGCCCAAGCACAGTTCAGATGGTTTTGCTTACAGATGTTGATTTTTATGGTTCTAAATTTGGCATCTGACACAGTCTTAAAGGATGGGAGTAATGACTGCAGATCTTAAGCAAAAATACTGAAAGCATGTGGGAACCATGCTGAAGCTCCTGCAGCACCAAGCAATGTCTGAGTCTGGGCCCCTGCTCCCCACACCTGCGCATCCCATCTCCCTCACTGCCTCTCCTTGCTGTGAGAATATTGGTTCTGGCTTTACTTCACTTTCATCTGTTAGTGAAATACACTGATTGCTTTGCTCACCCAGATTTGTCCCTCTCTCAGGGCTCAGAACAAGTGCCAATTGCTGTTCCATGCCTTGCTCCCAAGAGAAGGGGCCATAGGGTCCTCCACACACAAAGCCAAGACACTCCCTTGACAGCCTGTGAGAGCTCGAGGGTGTGGGAGGGTGAGGCTATCCAGCAGGCGTGTGCTGGGGCTGGGCTGGGAGCTGTGGCCTTAGCAAAATATCCAGGAGCCATTGCCCCTCACTGCTTGCGAACCAGCACCGTACTCTGACTGGAAAAGTTCTCACATAAATAATCACAGCTGCCTGCTGTCAGAAAGGGCAGGAATTTCAGGAGCCTGAATTAACTTCTCCAGTGGTGTTCAAAACTCAGAAGATCCTATCCACTGGCCTACAGAAAACTTTCCTAGAAACAGTTGAAGTTTCCTTGAGTTTTAGGTTTTGAAGCACACATCTTTGTTGTTTACCCCGTGCATGATGTGGTATTCATATTATCTGAACAGAGAGAGACACAATTCTCTTTCCCAGGAAAATCCTGGGAGAGAGAAGAATTATGTCCCTCTGTGTTCAGAGAATGTGAATACCAGACATCCTTCTGTTTGACAGAAGTCAAGCCTGTGATGATAGGATGAGCAGTGACAGGCCTTGGTAGGTGTAGGAAATAAGGACAAGTAGCTTAAATTCTAGCAAAAGAGCAGAGAAGGTCTGTGGAGAGAAGAAAATCAAAGCCGTGGACTAGGAATATTATCATTTGTCTAGCAGTTTTCTGAATGGATATGAGGGCAGTGACATTGCATACATCAATGACAGAGAAAAGGTTGTTGAAGCAATGGAGACACAACATCAGTTCCATAACAAACAAAGAAAAAAATACACATTGACTAATAAAAATACCATCAGCTCCCAAATCACTGAGGTTTCTCACCGACATGAGAAATGTTGTAGACATGGTCTACTTTTGTAATTGAAAAAGATAGGTACTTGTCTGTTATTTTAACCTTCTAATCTTCCATTTTCCCTAAATTATTCTTCGGGGCAAGGAATGGAGAATCATGTTTAATTACTTGACTTCCTTTAGAGACTATCAATTTAAAGTCTTAATTTCCTATATTTATTCTATTTGAAACCCAGATGATATATCATCTTATTATGACTTTTTACAGCTATTCTTTTAGATGGGCTCTACAGCATTCTCGATTTAATTCAGTACACCTCCAGAAAAACACAGTGTGTTGCATGTGCATTGCTTTATTTGAAAATGATGTACACGATAATATGTTTCTGTCTGCAGATTGTGTCTGATTTAGCTGACAAAAGATTGCAGCAGTCATTGTGGCCAGAAGCTATTGGAGAGCAGCCAGCATTAATAACAAAATAAATACAAAGCAGAAGCAAGTGATGCCATAAAACACAAGGACAGTGGGTTACATTTTTCTGCGTGAAGTGGCATCACATCATGCATGCAGTGTATTTACCAGCAGTGCAGAAAGCAACCTCTGGGTTTGAACTTCCCACACCACTAAAATGGCCCCATTCTAAGGGGGCCCTCTGGGCTCATCATAATCCTGCCTCAGACAACAAATGCTTCTCATGGTGACAGAAGTCACTGTGGTGATAAGACAAGACAGGAGGAAGAATGATTTAACAAAAAACCTCTATGTATATGGGATGGCTGCAGAAGGAAAAACAACTTTCCAAAAGACTTTTAACATGAAGATCTGCTATTTTGACTCTTTTTGGTGCTGTCACTCACTGAAAACTTTTTTTCCTTTTTTTTTTTTTAATGGGAAAAGCCTGATGCCTTGAGCCTTGGTAGAGACAAAAGCACAAGCTAAAGCTCAGGTTTAAACCTAAGAGGTGGGAAAATGCAGATTTCCTTTCGGATCCCCAGAGTAATGGAAGTCTGGCAGAGCAGCGGATGGATTCCCTCTCCCAGTCCCACTGGGTTTTTACAGGACAGATTTTAAAACTTTATAGGGATGCTGTTATGGGGGAAAGGAAAATGGGAGTCCTACCACTATAAGCCTTAGTGCTGTTGCATGACCTATTACTGCATCAGTCCCCTTTACTTACATCAAGGGTTCACAAAACCCAAAGGAGGACAAAAAATCTTTTTCTTGTAGTGAAGTACTTTGCATACTTTGAAACTGAAGTAATCTACAAATCCTATGTAGTGTACTGCTGTTATTTAAATCAGCTACAAATCATATCTTTGGCTGCCAAACTAGAATCACAGAATCACAGAACTGTTAAGGTATGAAAGGACCTCTGGAGATCACCAGACTCAACTGCCCTGCCAGGGCAGGATCACCTGCAGCAAGTGACACAGGAGCATGTCCAGGTGGGTTCTGAATGTCTCCAGAGAGGGAAACTCCACAGACTCCCTGGTAATCCTGTTCCACTGTTCTGCCACCCTCACATCTAAAGAAGTTTTTCCTCATGCTGAGGTGTAAACTTTTGTGGTTTAGTTTATGGCCATTGTTCCTCATGCTGTCGCTGGCCATCATGAAGACAATCTGGCATCATGGTCTTGGCAGCAACCTTTGAGACATGTGCATTAATGAGGTCCCCTCTCAATCTTCTCCAGAGTAAACAGGCCCAGCTCCTGCAGGCTCTGCTCATTAGAGACACCCTCCAATCCCCTAATCACCTTTGTCACCCTCTGGACACTCTCCAGGAGCTCCATGCCTTTCTTGTACTAAGCAGTGCAGAACAGGATTCAGCAGATGGGACTTCTAGGTCCACTAGGGCCTAGGACAGCTGGGGCCAAGTAGAAGTGGATGATCACCTCCCTCAACTTGCTGGCCACACTCTTTAGATGCACCCTGGGATACTCCTGGCCCTCCTGGCTGCAAGGCTTTGCTGTAAACTAGCTTCAGAAGACGAGCATGGTTGCACTCAGGCGCTTTTCTTCAAGAACAAGTTTATATGTTTGATTTAAGATGATAGATGAGCACATTTCTTTCATTAGTGTGACACCACCAAACAAAGTCAAGCAATCACATGTCTTTGCACTCCTCCACACCTGCTAGAAGGATCCTATCAGCTGCAAGGCTCTCCCAGGATTTTGCTTTAAAAGGCTCCTCAGTGCTGGAGGGCGTAACTGTTTTCTCTGAGATCCATTTGAACCAGCTTCTCTTCAACCACATCTTTCTGTTTCCATGATAACTGGAGTCAGTGTCTGTTTCAAATAGAGAGCAACACTCATCATCAACATCCTGTCTGTATTTGCGCCTGCAGCATATCATAAAGTCTCCTAGAGGTTTAATGTTGATATGGAGCAGATGCTGGCCTTGTTGGGGCTACCCAGTTGTAACTGGTAGCACAATTTGAACCCACTTCTTTACTCTGAGCAGCAATAGTCTACTGAATTAGCTATTAATAGCTTTTCGTTACTTTTGAACTGCAATAGCTGCTGGAATTAGGCACATTCATTGTCCCACAGTTTGCAGCTGTTGGATGTAGTAAGTAAAGATGAAAGAGATAAAATGAAGAGACCATGGAGACATAAGGAGACAAAAGGAGGAGACAAAGTAGTTCATCTTGTAGAATAAAGATCACTTCAAAATTACTATTAGGACAGCCTGATCACTCCTCAGTGCTTTGAAAGGCTGTGTTAGATGGAAAGCTTAAGGAGGGTTCAAAAAAGAGCAGTAGCTTGTTAGGTGTTTTTATTGTGGGTACAAACATATAATGGTAGCATACATACAATCCAGAACACTCCTGAAAAGAGGAAAGGGAAGGGCAGGAAGCACAGCAGTATATTTGTGTTGCTTTGGACAGCAAATTAGTCAATGAGTAGCCTTTAGGTGCTGTTTTTCCTCTCATTTCCAAGCTATGTCATCAAATCAAGACAAATCCCCTATCATTTGAGCCACATAATGAATTTTATTCATCTTAAGGCAACCTTTCTTTCAAAGTATCCTGCCTACTTGTTGGGCCACCCTGAAGTTAAGAGCTATTCTCTTTCCTGCAGATTAAGCAGCAGTCACTCTGTTACTCTAGTTTGTATGCCTTTTTCTTTTCAGATCTTTCCAAAAGTAGAACAGGTTCTCACCTCGACCACTTTTCACCTCAGAAAAGCTTCCTTCTCTCCTTTCCTTGCTGTTTTGGTCAGACTGTGTCCCTCAGCTAGCCCAACACATTCATTATGGCGTGTGTCAGCGATCAGTGAAATCAGCTGCCATGGGAACACCTCTGTAGTGTCAGATCTCCCTGGGTGAACCACAATTGCAAGTGCCATTGCTGAAAGAGCTACAATGCTTCTGCACTGGTTCACATTCAGGATGCTGAGCTGTGCCACTCCCACTGGTGATTCCTTTGCTGAGCCCCTGGCCATGCTGGGACAGACATGTTTTGGTACCAAAAAGAGTAAAAACATTATTATTATTATCACTGTTATCATCTGGACTAGATACCCTGGAGTTCTCTCAAATGAAATACAAGGCTCTGTAGTGACATCAAAGTTTAAGTCAGCAGACCCAATCACCTCCTTCCCCATGACTTGTTATATACAAGGTGGGAGACCCTGGGAGTATCAAAGGAGAAATTACTACTCTCCACAAAGGAGGTCTATGAAAGGCAAATACCCTTCAGAGGGTAATACTTTAGGATTTTAACACATAGTTTACAGTGTAAACAATAATCTCCTGTAAATTTTTATTCTGTATACTCTGTGTGGGACACTTTCAGATGGTCTCAAATTTCTCATTCTTCTGAAGACTGAAGAGATGAGCAGACATGTGAAGCAGCGAAGGGAACAAAGCCTGGTCAGGGACTTGGTCTATGTAGCCATACATAAAAGCTATCAGCTAGCACAAAAAAGGCTAAAAAACATTAGACACACACAGTGTCCCGTCCCAACGAGCCTTCCAATAGGCAAATAATCTCTCACAAAAAAAAAAAAAAAAAAAAAAAAAAAAAAACTGACAGGGAAAATTAGTATTCTGTGTCCAGGAATTCTCTGCAAAGCGCAGGAGTTTTCTAGAGCGAGGATTACATGCTTGGAATATATCACTGCACATTTTTATTCTGATACTAACTTGAAATCCAAGTCAAAACCCCTGTTGTGTCAGTTCTAGGAAAACACAGAAGGAAGCTGTGGCCTCTTTCTCAAAGAGCCACTGCTACAACACAACAAAGCAAGGTGGAGCCCACAGGAATTGTTGCATAGCTGTTGCAACTTCTCCAGATTCTTTCCATGTTTTCATCACCTTCTAACTTACATATGTTTCAGCAGAGACCTCAGCAACAGGACTGTCATGTCTTGCTTCTGAGACACACCCACATTACACATCTTATTCTTTCCCTGAATAGTGCCCAAATTCCAGAGAGCAACATGAAGTTTATGATAGCTCCAAGTTCCTCATGGAGAATGAAGAGAAGTCCTCAAGAAAGCTGGTTTTAGTTCATTGACTCACTTCACTCTTGCAGTGCACAGCTCAAATTTCATTTAAAGAGGAAAACTGTCACCCTGGAGCATGCATACAGACTTTTAGGTAAAGTGACTCCAAGTCTTCATTCACTATGGATGCAAGAATAAAGCAGTGAGAAGGCCAGAGGACAATAAGTGTGCTGCTTTTGAGGGTGTCTACTTAAGTTTAATGAACTGGGATCACAGCATTACAGCTACTGGGTCACTTTTTTTTTAGGTCTAATTATTTTATTTTTTTTAACATAGAGCCTGTTCTCTTTGTCTTACCCATGTACCTTTTTCCATGAAAATAGAAAAAAAAGGGACCTGCAATTGACATGATATTTTGTTAAATACAAAGTAAATTCTCGTTTATTTTTGGCATGTTTTCAGCACTCTACTCCAAATGATCTCTTTCCCTGAGTACTCCTTCCCCTTACAGAGAGACCAGCAGACACCCATCTAGCAAGTTGCTATCCTCCCACTCGGTCCTCCTGGGTGAAGATCTAGGCCAAGAACAGAGTGGAATTCATCTATTTTCCTGTAGATATTTGAAGTCCTAAGCACATGGAGAGGTCCTCTCCTCTGACATGAAAGAGGCATGTCAATCTTTATCATTTTACTGGGTAGAGCTACAGAGAGTAAAAAGGCAGGAGAAAATCAGATCATGAGAAACTTTGCTGAGGGCAAAGCAGAGCTCCTTAAGAGAAGCAAATATAGTCCATTCATTTTCCTTAGTCCTATGAGCCTTTCTTCTCACTTTTGCCAAAGTATGCATTTCATATTGGCTGCTTAACAACTCTCACACCATTACTTCCCCCAACTCATCCATCCCCACACCCCTCTCTTGCCCATCCTGTCACCTCTGAATAAGGCTGCATATTTAAACGTCGCCTTTGCATGTGCTTTTGTTTGTGTTTTTGGAAGGGGTGATGAGCTGCAGTGGAAAGATCAATTATTCCTTTATTGGAGGTTCTTATCCAAGAGTTCATTTAACCTGTTTTGAATGTGTTGCTGACTCAGAGGAATTAAGCTGGACTATAGCCAAGGACTGAACAGAAAGTTAAGACACAATGAAGTTAATAGGCTCTCATTGGCTGCTATTGTTAGAACTAGCCTTAAAAACAAAAACAAACGCACATGCAAGTCTGGTTTCCTGTGTGGTAAGCTGAGGGCTTTACAGGGACTTCCATTATGTCATGATTCATTATTTCCTTCTCTCAGCCTAAATGGAGCCTGAAAGTAGAATTAATAGCTAAAGGATCTTCATTAAATAGGCTCTTCTGAAAAGTAGCTGATGAGGATAGTGTCTTTATTGGAAGGGTTCTCATTTTAGCACTCTTTCTTTATTTATAGAGTACTGTACCTGCACACAGCACTTTATAACATCTCCCTTTTGAAAAAGTCTGATGCAGACAGAGATAATATAGTTCAGTGGTAATTAAGTAGGCCCCTGCAGGAGCAACAGTGGCAATAGAATAAAAATTGGGAAGTTTATGTTTCTCCAGACTTATAGAGCAATTCCAAAAAACCCAACAGAGAAGACCCCTGCTATGATACTTTGAACTCAAAATTATTTTGAGAGTTTTACATTCTGAATTAAATTCTTTTTCCTGTAAGGAATCAGACATGATCTCTTCATCTGGGAGGGCTACAGTCTAGTTGTAATAACATTTAGGCTTTGTTTTGTAGGTCAAAGGGGTACAGTGCTCCCTACAAGTACTCCAGACCATGTGGATGACTGTCTGGGAACCATTCATACTCACCTCTGCTTCCACTTAAGTCTGAGACCTTGGGGTGGGTTCTTTATCTCATCAACAGGATTTTCCGTTGCCTCCCATTTGGAAATTCATCAGTCAGAGGTGGGAGGCAGAGGGAAGCTGAAAGCAACAGAATATGCCACCGTCACAGCTGAGATGTACCTTGTTTTTCCTCTGCAGCCAGTTGACAATTACCCCATTTTATCAGATGGCCTGTATGCTGCACAAGCCCAGGCACTGTGCCCCCAATTAGCCTCTTGCCAATTATAAAGTAGTAAAGGCTACTAAGTGCATTTGTTTCAAAAGCTCATCTCCAAAAATTGCCTTTCTGCATGTTACTGCTCAGAATCCGTATTTTCAGTTTCTGCATTGCGGTTTGTCTAAAATGTTTTTAACCTTTTTCTCCCTCTCTTTAAAAAGAGTGGGTCGCACTTAATCACAATGCGTTTTCCCTCATCGTTGTCTGCCTCAGGCAAGCCCGTGTTACGAAGCACTGCTGGCTTAGCATGGTAAATAAAGCAAGGTTTGGTGGCTTTTGTGCCACCAGTCATCAACCCACCTCTCAGCCCCACTCAAGCAGTTGTGAGTGAACTAGGGACACAGAAGATTATCTTGCAAGACATTTGGCCAGCATTGCTTTCTTTTGGAAAATTAGTTTTGCTTGTTGGATGTGCCAGTTCCCTACTCTAGGACCCATCTCTACAAGGAAATCTTTTAATTACCTCTTCCCCCCAAATGACAGCTTTCACCACTGGAGTTGAGTTCTTGGACATTAGCAATTGAATAGGAAGCCTTCATACTGTATATCATTTTAATCTTTCATGTTTAAGTAAGCCAGATGGCTTATTATTACAAGCTCTGTTTCAAAAAGGCACAAACTTTCTATCAGAGGATTTGTAAGATGATAGTAAAAAAGGGAGATTTTGCATCACACAAAATAGCCTGAATTTTAATTGCACATCATAGTTTGGCAGCAATTTTCCCGTAATTACCATTCCTGCTAAATGAATAGGTGGATTAAATGGATAACTAAAATGGCATTGAAACTTCCTAGAATGGAGATTTATCCTCTAATGTATGGAATAGCTAAGTAAAGTTGTCAGTTGCTCGGGTGCAATTCACGCAGTTTTAACGTTTCTCCTCAGCAGAGGACCTGCTTTACTAGCAGTAAAACCTTACCTATTATTGGTTAGGTTTTTTGCTATTGCTGTTTTATCCCAGCATTTCAGATATGTCAGATGTCATTTAGCATAATACACAGAGTAGCTTTTGATCGATGAAGTTGAAAAATAAAAGCATTTGGGCCTTGGCTGCATTCCTTCCAAATGCTTAAGAGTATCATTCCTGTTCGTCCTACTGGGGGTTTAATCCCACAGTCATTTATCCTTATAGCATAACTTCTGTACCCAGACATGTATGTCATCACAAAAAAAAAAGACAAAAAGGATAGCTCAGATGTGTTGTGCCTCTCCTGTGCACGAGCAATGGCAACCTGGAAATCCTTGTGCTTCAAACACATTCAGAAAGAGGCTAGTGTTGCCACATCAAGTGAGCAATGATGGAATCATTACAGAGAACACTGGGATGTCAGAACATATTCTTGTTCAAGTGTATAAGGACTTTGTAAAGCATATTGAAAAGACCAAATATAACTTAAAATGTGGATTTGTGGAACTATGCTATAAAAAATAGTCCCAACCAAATATCATGTGATGAATAAAAACTGCTGGTATTATTCAGCTGTTTTAAACCCTCTATATCTAGGAGTCATTCTGCATCATTTAAATTCAAGGAAAAAAATCAAAACTCTTTATTCTCTCTTACACACGACCAATCCTATGCTGTTCAGTCAATTGTGTAGCGCCCTAAGGTCTCTTTTAATATTATTTACATTTTCTGCATTATTTACATTTTCTGCTTCTTGCCACTGCCAAAGTGGGGTAAAGAGCATTGCATGTCAAAGGGAATCAGGCCATTTGACAGAATGACAGTCATTGGCTGTCAGTGAACCTGTGATACACAGTGTGCAGAGGCAGGTATGACAGCAGTACTGAGCTGCCCGTCTGAGACATTAAGTTCTTCTTTCACTGAGAAGATGTGACAGTGCTGATGCATTTGCACACGTGAAGTTCATATCTTAATCATGATGGTGGCATTCAGTGGCATTCATCCCACTTAATATCACCTGTCCATAGACCAGGCTAAAGCAGCTGTGTGAACACCCTCTAGAGTAAACAGAGGGATCGATACCTCGAGCCTTGGCAGTGGACATCATTTTTAGGATATGATGAATCATTCTGGGGTGGACACTGAGTATAGATGCTGTCTAGAGACTGCCTCAGACTAGTTTCCTATGTCATAAGTAGCCAAAACAGACAAGAAAGTCAGACATACATCAGAGAAGGTGTGTTATTTTAGAGCTCCAGATGTGTCAGAGTCTTTTACTTCTTTTACAAATACAATCAGTTCACAAAGGAATACATACCCTTCTCTCAGCTGAAAATCAGTGAGCAGTAAAAGGGAAGTCAACCCCTAAATTTGGTAAATTTTTATACATATTACTTGTGCTGAGCATCTGCTATTCAGCAACTCAGTCTTACTTTAGGGAAAGGGGGATAAGGAGTTAGTAGAAAATGATAGGCACAGTTAAAATTCTTGGCTGAAAGAGAAGAGATTTTAGCAGATCTTCTGAGGGACTCTCTACCACATCCTAATAATTTTGGAGTGTCTGGACTAATTTAAAGCCTGTTTGACAGAACAGGAGATAGTAGACTCAAAGATACTGTGTTTCTGTCACTGCCACAGAAGATGGTGGTCAGGCAGAAGACAGAAAACTAAACCACCATTCCCACAGAGAGCAAGGCTGGAGGAGGAGTCCCCCAACAGCCCAGGATGCCTGGCAGCTGAAAATGGGGACCCCTCCAGGACACACAGCACAGAGCAAGGGCCTGCCTTACCCAGCTGGGATTTATTTGGCTTGCAATGAGCTGGAGAAGCCCCACGCCAGGCTAGGAGTCAGCCTGCACTTTTGAGCAAACCCCCACCCTCTCTCACATCAGCTTTTCTTATCAGTACCTGTCAGTCACTCTAGATAATCCCGAACTGAGTTCCAAAGAAATCAGCCTGGGATGGACATTGCTGTAGCCAAAACATTGCAGAAAAAAGGCAAAATAAAATAGTTGTCCTATTTTGTTTTATTTTATTTTATTTTATTTTATTTTATTTTATTTTATTTTATTTTATTTATTTATGCAAAGCAGTCCATAAAGTAATTTTTTTAATGGACTGACAATACCTTTTTTTTTCCTTAATTACAGAGTTATTAATGTGGCATGTCATATCCAATGCTAACAACTTGTGTGAGCCACTGATCTGAGAAGGTCGTGGTTGTGGTCTCACAATTTGGCCTGTAGCTTTCTAAGGACTCATTCTGCTTAAAAAAAATAATTGATCATAGAAGTGGCTTAAACAGACAAAAGTTTAATGTTAATGTTGACAAGCCATGCAAAAGTCAAATGAAAACTTTTAACAAAGTGTTTGAAATTAGGTAGTTAATACTCTCCCATGCCTTATTTTCTTAAGACGTTTCAGTGATGCTAAAGTCTATTATACACATTAACAAAGAGTTTATGTCACTCAGAGTAGGTGCTTTCCAAGTGAGATACAGCACTGTATAGTGAAGCCCATTACTGCGCCTCTGGGAACAATGACACTACCACAGATTTCAGCTCCAGCTTTCTGCTCTTTGTAGACAGAAGCCTTGGCTTTAACACGATCGTGTCGCTGAAGAGGCAAAGCTCTCTGAAGCTGACAAATCTGAGAGCAGGCCCTTTCCAATGTTATCCAGTATTGTCATTGCACAGAGTGGTGGCAAAGATTAGCTGCTCTCCACCACAGCTGCATTTTCCTGGTGTGCCTTCCACTGCCTGTGTGATGGGAATGCTGCCTGCATGTGGAGTCACTGCTCCTGTAAATGTGCTGAGGCTACTTTACTGTGCTTTTTTAAAATGTCAGAAATAGCACCTAAAATACTCACTAGACCTGACTCAGCGTATGAGTTTGTCTGGGGCTTACCCTGCAAGCCTCGGTGAGGAAAACAAAACCAACAGAAAAACCCCAAACATGACTCCTTTTTGAAACCCTGTACAAAGTAGATGAGATCTTTTGAAAACAGGCTGATCTGGATGCACTGGTGCACTGGCTCAGCTTGTCAGGCCAGGGCTGAAGTCTGTGTACAGATTTTGTGCCATTTGGAAACTGATACAGTTAATGAATGCAATTCCTCTTCTGTATGTGCACTTGTGCCAGAAGTAGCCCTGTTATGTGGTCATGTTGGTAGGAAGTCCTGTAATAACAAGATGTGAAAATTCAGAACGCTCTTCAAAGAAGCAGAACAATTAGAATTTGAGCTTTTTGGGGGGCTAGAAATACCTATCATTTGCCAATCAGAGAACCCACAATTTCTTGAAAATGCTTATTAAAATAGTTTTGTTAAAACCAACTAAATATTCCCCCTGTTGTATTAGCAGTCCAAAATTCCATCTGTCCAAGTTTTTTAAACTGCCTGGCATCACAAGGTTTGCTGAGGGCCATCCACACAAAACCTTTAGCAATTGCAACCCTCTGTCAGTGCATGGTAACCAAAGAGTAAAATCAACTGGTGGTAATCAACACAAAATGAAGTCCACCAATCTGTAATATTTTCATTGTCCAATTAGAAAGTCGTGAAATTGCAACTGTACAGTGAGAAAGAATTAAATCTGATTTTAAAAAAAGAAAAAACACTTCTGATACTTTATGTTATTGACAGAGGTTTAGTTGACAGAAATTGAAGGATGTCCTTTCTTTCAAGGATACATGTTTTCTTTAAATAAAATTATTTCCTTTCTATTTCTCCCCTTAAAAAACAAACATCCAACTCTTCCTACATATATGAATAGAGTACAAATTGACACACAATCCATGACTCTCTCTGAAATAGAATTATTGTTGAATGCGACTGTAAAAGAAAGTATTAGCCAAAAACAAGTTTTGACATATTATGTGACTGTATCTGCATGGAGTATTTGCCCAACCCATTTAAAAACTAGACTTATGTGCCAAGTGATCTGTTTTTGTATGCATTTTTGTCTCAACCCCAGATTAAAAAAAAAATCTCTGCTTGGAGTGAATTGTGAATTAAGATGGCAAGAAAGGCTCTGATAGAGTTGGCAATATTCTTCCCAGGAGCTCAGCAATGAAAGCCCAAGGGTCCAATGCCTGCTCCTCACATCTGCCTGTCCCCCAGCAGAGTCTTTCAGGGATTGCTTTTTTCTACAGCTGGTGAGCATGGAGAGGGAATGACGCACAGCCAGAGCAAAAGGGGAGTGCTCAGGGTGTCCTCATGGCCCCTGTAAGCGCAGCACAAAGAGGCAAGCAAAGCCCTCTGTGCCTGCTTGGCAAAGGCAGCCCGAGGCACAGGCCTGGCCAGCCACCAGCACCGGGACGAGCCGATCAGCTGGTGAGCATGGAGAGGGAATGACGCACAGCCAGAGCAAAAGGGGAGTGCTCAGGGTGTCCTCATGGCCCCTGTAAGCGCAGCACAAAGAGGCAAGCAAAGCCCTCTGTGCCTGCTTGGCAAAGGCAGCCCGAGGCACAGGCCTGGCCAGCCACCAGCACCGGGACGAGCCGATCAGATGCTTTGGGGTCGGGTGCGCATTTCACATGGCAGGTGAGGCTCCCAAAATGGGCCAGAATCTGACAGAAAACTGACTTTTTTCTGTAGAAATCAGTGCAGCCTGGCCTGTTAAGGCACAAGTTCAATAAATCTTTGAAGGGCACACTGTGGAAGTTACTTTTTCAGCAACCAACCTTTGTGGAAATCCCACACCAAGCCCCATCTATCTTGATAATGCAGAGTATCTACAGCTGAAAGCAGTTTAACAACTGCAAAACAACTGGTTGCTGAAGGGGAAAAAAACTGTAATAAAAATAAAGGAGGCTTTAGGGAACAGCAATCATTTTCAAACATTGTAATAGTTAAACCATTTTAACCTTACATCCATTACTTGCAAACAAATGTGACATTATGAATCAATTGCAGTTATGTTGTTAATAGACTTTATTAATACCAAGGAAAAATAATATACAGAGTATCCTCAATGGATGTATAACTACCCTCTCAAATGGAGTTTCCTGATATTTTAAATGAATGGTGGGGTTTATTTTGGCAGCAGCATCACATAACTAATGCTTCATATTACACACAAAAATGATTTTGGTGCCATTCCTTAAATGAAATGTTTCATTTCAATAAAAGCTTGTAATTGTAACACTTAAATGCTATCATTAATAGGAAAAAGAAAGTTCTCCCAGCAACATTAAAGAGTGAACTTCCCCACTCTTTCCTCTATTACAGCCAATGTCTTTTTATTGTCTTTTTTCATCTCTATTTTACTTTATCTGCCAAACTACTTTGCATTTCAAGACATTTCCACTCACCTTGAGTTCTTGGTTCAAAAAGAAACAATAAAGTTTAATCTTTTCACTTGACAATGATGTATGGGTCTGCTGAAAAACACTTTTCAGGTATTATCATTAAAAAGTCTCTCTTTTTTAAGTTTCTCTTCAACTCTTGATACACAGAGAAATACAAGATGTCACACACACGAGAGTTTTTATCAAAGCTCCTAATAATACCACTTAATTAGAAACCAAAGCTCACTAATATTCCTTCTGAGAGCTCCTCAGAATAGTCTTTCTCTGGCTTTAGTCATTTCTCTTCAGCTAAACATTGTCTAATGACTTTATTAGTGATTTCAAAGGCTAGCAAAGGCTACCACTCCACTCTTTTCTTCACAGATTACATCTTGTTGGTCAGGGAATTTGCTGAGCTCGACCATCACACAACTGGTTTGAATTAGGATTTTTTTCCCCCGCTCTTGCAGTTAGCTACTTATTAGCATTTGTCAAAACAAAGGGAAAACGCAGCCTCTGAATGTTTAATATTGTTCAGCATTCTCTGAGAAACACAGTCAGACAGTGAAAATACACCAATTGTTCCCTTCTCTGGAACGTACATACTGCTGAAACCCCACTGGGGTTACTTAAACTAAATGCATTAACTTAATCAGACTGATCACACAACTGTGTTAAAGTTATTTAAGTTTTTGTATTTTCATAAAAGCTTTGGAAAGAATTCTTAAAATGTATCATTCGTTATGCAGGAGCCATTCATGAGCCTGCCAGCCAATGCAAACATACTGCCTCACCAAATAAATGAAAACTGCTTGACCAATAATAAAAAAGGTTTGGGTGGTATTTTTTTTTCCCTAAGAAAACTGGCACTTAAATATATAATGTTACCAATTCTATTTCCATACATTTACCAAATCTGGGGGCATCTATTAACAAGAAGGAAAACACCATTTCAACTGAAGGCTCTCAAACTCACATCCAACTACGCAAAACTGAAATACTCAAAGAATGAGATCTTGGTTTCTCAAGTGGAATGATTTCCCTAAGAGCATAGAGAGGTTTGCACTCATGCAGTCCTTATGCTAAAAGTCACTGCTTTATCCCAAATAAAAAGGCAAAGTCAGATGCTGAAGAAAAAGAGGGACTGTGGAAGGAGATATGTGAATTATATTAAAAAGAAGATTTTTGTTTTTACAGGCCCTCAAATGTGAGCTGTGTATCTCTCATTTCAGCAGAATCATACATTCCATTCTGCACAGCATTGGAGCTGAACTGCCTCTCTCTCACTCATTTACTATTCAGAAACACTTAAGAAATTATTACCACATGTCCAGGAGTCACTCATGATGATGACCACTAATGCCATTCCTCTTGTTACAGTATTAACTCAAAATATACCACTGTTGTCTTTGATTAGCACCAGCAAAGCTAAGAACAAAGACATACCACTGACATAATGACAGTTTTATGGCTCCCGTCTGAAAAAAAACTGTGCTTATTAGCATTCAAAATATAAAACACTCTCTTCAATACTTCAGTGTAAAACTACGTAATCTTCTTTTTGCTGAGAAACCTCAAAACCACTGACAAGTTACTTATTTCCTGCAACACGCATCTGGGGTACTTGCTAAATATGGAAATTAAAATATCAGGTAATCAGGGCCAAAGAAATATTCCTCCTGCAGGCTTAGGACAAACCCTTTCTTCTGGACCAACTGTCTCCCCAAAACAACTCAATTCAATTGCCTCGCTGCAAAGCATCTTAAAGTTTCTCCACCAGAGGAACCAGCCCAGGAACTCCAACCCACCAGACCCACATGGAAACAGATCTGCCTTTTGGCTTCTTAATGTGCATTACAAAACAGGACACATTCAGTTTACTTCTGTAAAGTCGTCCTCTCCTTTCCTTCCTCTGGAACAAGAAGCCTTACAGATTTCCCACCAGGTCCCTCTGAAGTCCAGATCAATAACCCCTTTATAAAATGTTTCCTCTAAGCATGACAGAAGCTGTTATTTATTTGCTTTAAAGTGTTTAAGCTAATGAGGTACAAGCACATCTGCAATAACTAAAAATAACACGCACCTCATTGATATTAATTAGCTGACTGGACTTCCATCCAGAGATACTTAGCTCCCTTTTTTATTCCTTTGCTCTGTGAAGAGATGGACCAGAAGGGTGGGAAGATCATATTTCAGAGTCGAGGCCTGTAGCCAAGAAAACTCAATTTCTGGTCCCCAGATGTTGCTACACAGGGAGCCCCATCCCCTCGCTGCCACACGCAGACATCTCCCACAGTTGTCCTAGGGAGTTTTGTGCATGCAGCAGCAAAGCTCAGCAGGGCCTGGAGTCTGCTGGTGAGAACATCAGCACGAGTGCAGCACCATTGTCGTGCCACAGCGGCTCATCACAGAACCTGCGCAGGGCTGCAGGGATCAAAACAAACATAGTGGGTTGCATAAAATAAACAGAAAGAGAAGGCAGCCACCAAAAAAGAGATTTTGCATATTCCTCACAGATAATGCCAACCAGAAGTAAGCCTCATCTTGCACTTGTCTGGGTTTGCAAATTGAAGATGTACCCTGTAAGTGAAACAGCCTGATGCTTGTATAAAACAGTGCTGCACTTGACCTCTCCTGCCAGTCCTAACAGAGAGGCAATCAGTCATTTCTAGATAAAATCACTGCTGTCAGTGAAGAAAGCCAAAATTTCTTCAATCACTTGTGTGTTCTGCCTTCAAGTGAAAGAAGTTAGCCGACAGTGTGCTAACTGCTGTCCTCAGTAAACCCTACAAAACCAAAACTCCTTTATGAGTTAATTTGTAGGTGAGAGAAACGGGGAGAAGTATGGTGAGCTGGTGTGGCAGTGATGGTGGCAGGAGGGGAAGTGCTTCCTACACGAGTCCTGCACCTTGGGAGTCCTATTATTTGACGGATCTTTTTGGGGCAGGAAGGGCTGTTTCTGCAAAAAGCTATTGGGAATGCCATGTAAATGCAGACTACAGAGCAAAGATTTTAACAACCTCTTTTGGCTCATCAGGTAGGTAGTGAGCAGGACAGCTGCTGGAGGGAGATGGGAGAATGGGAGGGGAAACAGTTCTGAGAGCACGAGGATTCCAAAGGGCTTTTCTAACCAAACAGAAAGAAAGCCAGGCTGTGGGAAGCAAAGCAGAGTACATCAACTTGCTCTAGCAGATCTGCTTTGGGTCTCATCATGAGGCCAAAAAGAGAATTACTACCCCAAAACATCTTCAGAAGAGCATCAGCCACCCTTTGGAGCAGGGCATAGCCCATGTTTCCACAGGGTGCAAACAGCAGGTATCCATCAGACAAGACAGCAGAAAAGTGCTGGGGTTCTCCAGTGCATCAGGGCAAGCAGTCAGGGCTCTGACAGCTCAATTAGCAAAAAAAAAAAAAAAAAAACTCTGTTCCTCAGCAGACCTATTCAGTCTGAATAAGCCTGGGTGTTGTTCTGACAAGCAGGCTGCCCAGAGCCTGCTGCTCTGCTTCTTTCTGTGGCAGAAGTGAGCTCGTTTGAGGATATATCCACAAGAATTTTTAAAATAACATTCTGCTTATGAATAAAGCCAGCGAGGAGTCCACAGTCAGAGGAATCAATAACCTAATTAGTAATTAGTGCTAATTAGAGATTTATTAGTTCAAGCTACTCATAAATGTTCAAGTAATGCAAAGCCACTCATGAGAATACCAATACAGCATTTAGTTAAAACAAAATACCATGTGTACTGCTCCCCAGGATTTGAGCTTTCATTACCACAGGCTCCAATCTCTCTTCCAAACAGAAAAGACACTAATGAATGGTATACAGATTGTGTGTGAGAAGAACATCAGTTTTTATTCAGCAAGATGAGAGAGACTTAAACCAGAATTAAAGATAAATTACATGCGAGGGATCAAGTTTTGCTCTCATTTACACTGATGTAAATCTGGAGTTGTTCTGTTAACTTCACTTGTGTTGATTTCGATGATTGCATATTTATATTAATGATACTGAACAAATACTAAAAGCAGTGGGGGAAAAAAAAGACTAGCATTTTTTCTTTAGCAGACTCTAAGTGTCATCTGCTGCCTGGGATTTAACAGAGATCAGTAACTGAATTTTTGTAGTTGAAATGTTTGCATATGTCAGTTTTAATAAGTCCAACAACTTGGGTTTGAATGTACAGAGCCATTTAAAAAGTTTCAATTCAGTGTACAGACACATTATCTTATATATCCAATTTTGCTAGAAAATGGTTACACTTTTGGACACCCATAATCTTCTGTGTCTGGTATACTGAAGCATCTGTGGAGGCAGCAATGACAGTTCTTTGAAAAGATAGCTTCTGAAAAAACACCACCATTAAAAAACCAAACAAACAAAAACCCAAGAAAGACAAATAAAGGAAATATGGTCAGAAATAAGACATCTCAGAAGAAACCAGCAGATTAAAATGAATTCCAAAAGAAACAAAGTAAACCCAGGAAGATCAAAACAGACAAGTCAATATACTGAAGGCTTCAATCAAATCAAGGAGTGACCCTGGCACACAGAGGGATGCTGTTGATGCTGGATGAGATCCTGGGCTTGCAGACAAGGTGGGATGGACACCACACCCTTTGTTGCAGCTTCCCAGCTCCAGCAGAAAGGGAGCTGCTGGTGGGGAGGGTCTCTGCCCTACACATGCTGTGCTGCACTAATCTGCCCATACAGATGTCTCAGCTGCTCTCATTCAGACCAGATGTCCCCAGGTGCTACACACTGGCTGATTAATCCCCCCAGGAAGATCACCTGGCACTTCTGTGGGCAGTGCTCCTCTGGGAAATCGATGTGGGAGTATGCCTGGGAAGCTGGGATGCTGCTGGTTCTGTGGAGACATAAGGTTGGGCCTGCTTAAATAAGATCCCACACAGACACAGGTTTTTCCTTGTCTCTGGCACATGATTTCACTGGCTGCAGTTGTTTGCATGTATGCTTTCCACATGGCTCAAGCTCTCCCAGGGAGACATTATCTCAAGGAGAGACCATGGGGGTTGAATCAGCATCTGGGCTACCTGCTGTGTTCTTAGCCATCCAGCAAAATTCTGTATGCAAACACTAGGAAACAACAGCTCTCATATCTCGTGAACCCACTTCTCTTCCATTTTCAGTCATACAGATCACTGCTAATTGGTGTCCCTGCACCAAACCAGCAGCTGCTTAGCAGCAGTGTTAGGATAGTACACTGAGGAGAAGCTAATGATCCTCAGTGCCATGATGCATCTGGAATATGGAGGAAAAGCAGACTCACAGTGGTCAGGTTGATTTAACTACAGATTTGGGCACCCCACAGTTTCCCCAAGCACTGTTCTGGCAACAAGAAACATCATCCCTCCATCTGCTGAGCCCAGCAAGGAGGTTCAAGCAGCTTTCCCCTTTTGCCCCAGTCAGGGCAGAAAGAGTTGCCATCCAGGGATGCGCCCTTCCCAGCACATCTCTGCCCTAAGCATCACCTCTGCACAGGCAGCAGCAGACAACATGCACCTACACCTCTGGCCTGGGCTGACAGCACATACTGCAGACCATCCCTGCATGTGGCCTCTCCCTCCTCTGCAAAAAAATCCCCCACAAGCTAGGTTCCACCCACAGGCCACCAGGAGAGCCCAGATTTTTGCAGAATATCTAGATACCTAACCAGAGACAGCTTGTGGGATTGCTGGTATGAGATTTTCCTGTGAGTTTAGTGGCTAGATATTTTTGAAACCCCCACTAGGTCAGCCTCCTGAGGCTAGGAGATACCTCTAAAACCCTGTCCCATATGACAAACAGCTGTGCAAGAAACATCAGCAAATATTGTGGAGCCCATCCATGATGGATACAGCTCACTTTGGGAATCCTTGAAGTTGGGGTCCTTGCAAACACTTAGAGGGAGTAAATCTGCTGTCACTAATATTCCAGCTTGCTGCTCAGCTTGTTTCATTAATCTCTATCCAGGGTTTCGCATAAGATTTGGGATGTATAGCTTTTAGCAATCTGCTTTTTTTTAATCTCTGATCTACTCTCATGCTCAGATACCACAGCAACGGGTTACTTAAACAGAATAGCTTCAATTCTTTGTTCTTTTGAATCCCTTCTCCATATATAATGCAATTAACTGCACTGTTAAGGCAGTCCAGATGGGCACTGTGCTATCCTCAGATATATCCAAATATCAACATGTTAAAGCCATAATGCTTTATTTGGGTTTCTTTCCAAATTTCCTACTAACAGTAGCTTTTGAACTTAAAAAGACTAAAATAGAAAAAGAACTCTTGCTTACAGAAACATCAGTTATATGAAGGATTTGATCAAAATGTATACACATAAATAGAAGCACAGCTTATATCTGCTCCTTTTCTGGTCAGTCCACAGGAGACATGAGGTTTACTGTTCTCAGGTCCATGGGCAAGAGTATTGCCTGAAGCCATGAATGTTTTTGACTTCCAACAAAGGAGAATGCTAACTCATTAGACAAATGTTGGCTGGCTTCCTTGCCTCCTCTGTATGAGGAAGGACTTTGGCATCTTATATCTGATGGAACAAAATTTGCTATTTTCCTAAAAGCTTTCTTTTATTCACATGTGAACTATTGACTATGTGATATTCTTACAGAATTTTAATTATTTTTTGATTGTGGAAATGCAGTGTCCTTTGTGGTAGGGGACAGCTCCTACCTCAAACCCATATAACCTACATACATGAGACATCAGGAATCACTAAGTGTGGCTGAGCTACAATCAAGGCTTGACCCAGTGCTGAACTTCCATTTCCTGCTTCTCCCCTTGTTTCAGCAAGGGGAGCATCACTTTGGATGTGATTCAGCTCAAATACCTAAATTTAGCAATTCAGCTCAAGCCCTAAGAGCATCTGAACACTAAGGGCTCCACTGATGGCACTGACAGGAGCTCCCTCAGACACTTCCCAGCCAAGGAAATGCACACAGCAGCCAAATAAAGCACACCTCAGCATCATGCCTCTGCAAAAGGCACCAAGGGAACCCAGACTGCCCTGGCCATGACAACCAGAGCCCTTCTCTGGTGCATCTACCAAGGGCTACGGACATACAGGGGAAGGAGGTAATTTAGAGTAGGAAGTGATTTAAGCAGACTGAATTCTGCAGAAAGACCCTAGCTCTCTATCCTGTACTGCAGAGAAAGAGATCTCTCAAATTAGATGGTGTCTCTATCATCTTAATGGACAATTTGTACAATATGTACAATACCTCTTAATGGACAATTTTCACTTTTTGGGGGTTTTTTGTTTGTTTGTTTTTTTGTTTGTTTGTTGTGGGTTTTTTTGTTTTTTGGGTTTTTTTTTTTTTTTGTAAATAGTGGCAATTCCTACAGAACTGCAGGAAAAATCCTATTTTCCCTGTCTTTGCCCATGTTGCACTGGAAATGGGAACGATCCAGCAGTGCCCTAGGTCCCTCTGAAAGAGACAGTAGTCACAAATTTTAATCCTCAGTATTATTATCCACTGATATTTTTGCCATCTGGCTGCTCTTGGTGCCTGGTGGCTGTGCCCTCTTGCCTTCTCCTACCTTCCTTCCTGAAGAAGCCCAGAAGATAAGGGGCTAATGTGTATTTCCCAAAAACCAGCAGCCAGATAGCCACAGAGCCAACCAAAGACTGCTGTCAAGAGCATGCTGTACATCAGGCAAGAATGATTAAGTTTTGGCTGGAGAAGGGCAGCGCCTTTCTGGCACAAATACCCTTGCTCTGGCTCCTGGAAGTAAGAACAATTCAGTACAGCACAAGGGCAGGAATGAGATGAAGGGGAAGACATGTACTGTCAGGAAGGAGCAAGATAACCAAAGCCTTCCAAACCCTCTTCTAGAAAGGTCTAGAACTAAAAAATTGTGCATAATAACTTGCATCAAAGCAAGAAACTTAGCCCCAGTATGGGTAAATTTATCTATAAAAGGTACCCCCACAAGGCCCAGCTTTGCTAGGGCCCTTGACACCCCATCAACTGGATTGATGGTGGAATCAGGGCTGGGGATCATTTC